>NC_092602.1:6817500-7120530 GCF_047663525.1 Anas platyrhynchos
CGGGGGGCACCTCTCCCACCCCCGGGGCGGTTTTTTCTTTTCTGGGGGGGGCTTTTTATTTTTTTTTTTGGGTGTGCGTGGAGGGGGAAGGCATCCCCCCGCTGCGAGCAGGCGGCTCTGGGGAAAAGTCCCTGCAAGCAACGCCAAGGCTCTGGGGGGACGACAAAAGGGACTTCAGAGGCGGAGCTGCACCGGGAGCCTCTCAATTAGAGTCGCGGTAATGAAATTAAAACCCATTAGATCGTTCACCGTTGATGTCTGCGGCTTTCCCGGATGTCAAAGCAATTTGCTTAAACCCCCGGGACGGGGGAGGCGGCGAGGCCGTCGGGGCCCGGCGTCGGGGCGCGCTGCGTCTCGCTGTCGCCAGTGTCCCCCCCCCCCCTCCTCCCAGAACCCCCCCCCCACCATCCCCTGAGATTAACCCGGTACCGAGGAGGGGCTGCTTTTTATCTCCGAATCAGCGCTTCCCTCCCTGCCACCCTCCTGTCCTCATCCTCTAGGAGTCGTGGGTTTTGGGGGGAGCACTAAATCACGCCCCCCCCGCCCGCTTCTTTCCCCATATCTTGTAGGGTTACTGGGGAGGGGGGCTGAGATGCCTGTGCTGTTGAGGTGGGGGCTGCGGGGGTAGGAACAGCACCCCGCTGGCTGTGGAAACGTGTATTAGGGTTTCTGGGGGGGGAAACACAGCAGCACAACCCAGGGCTGCAGGGGGGCAGCAGGTAAGGACCCAACTTGTCCTGTAGCCACAGAAGGGTGCTGCTTGCGGGGAATGAAGGGGGCAAGAAAAGAAAGCCCCTGATGGGCTCTTTTGGCTGTAGGGGGGCTGCTTTTCTGGGGAGAGATGCCCCCAGCACAAGTAATATCCATGCTGAGGGGGGAGGCTGAAGAGGAGAAGCTTTTGAGGAGGAAAAAAACTTTTTGGGGAGTGTCTGCTGGTCCCTCTCTTTTTCCTCTCCCTGTCTGCGGGCTGGGGGCCGCGCGGCATCGTGCCCCCCCTCCATTCCCATGAGATGTCCTCTCCTTCTCCCCATGCCCAGATCATCCTCAACTCCATGCACAAGTACCAGCCCCGGCTGCACATCGTGAAGGCGGACGAGAACAACGGCTTCGGCTCCAAGAACACCGCCTTCTGCACCCACGTCTTCCCCGAGACCGCCTTCATCGCCGTCACCTCCTACCAAAACCACAAGGTGAGGCTGGGCAAACCATGTCTCCTCTTCCTCTCTGCCTCCTGCCACAACTCCTTTTGAGGCCCTCTGGTCCCCTTCTTCTCCGCTCCCCTCCTTTCTCCCCACACGCCCTCCCCATCCCTCGGGTTTTGTCCCATCCCCTGTTATTCCTGGCGACGCGCACAAAGCATCCAAAGACTTTAGGGCGAGCCGAGGGGGAATGAGCTCAACAGGATGGTTTGCTCAGAGAGGAGACGACCAACCGAGGAAGTTGGCTTTATCTCCTTTCCCCCCATCGGTCAAAGGCTCTCGTAATCTGGCGCTGGAGAAGGGAGCCGGGCGCTCCCCTCGGCGGCCGGGGGGCCCTGATAACCCAGGCTGGCTGCGCTTCGTCCCTTTGTTTCGGGGCCGGCTCCTTCCCTACCGGCTGAGGGCTGCGGGGTTGGCAGCGAGACCCTGGCAGGAAGGGAGGCTCTGTGCCTGCAGTCGGTTGCTCCTGCCCCAGCAAAACAAAGCAAAATATATGAGAATGTGGCAATTTGGGCTGTCCTGGTGTGCCTCTGCGTGGTTTCCCCTAATGGTGTAGAAAGCAAGGCTTTTACTTGTCCTTACAGGCAGGTAGGATAGCTCCCTTATGCTTGACAGAGTGAATTATGTGATTATTATTATTATTATTATTATTTAATGGAGAAAGGTCATTTAACACCCTGGATGCTTTCCTGGAGATGTAACAGGGAAGCTCCTAAACGTGCGTGAAATGGTCGCGTTTCCTCTGTCCACCGGTTGGCCAGGGAGCCATGGGGAGCAGAGGTAGGCTGGAGAAGAAAGAGTGTTTCACCGTAGCTAGGGAGAAAAGAAAATACTTCCCTGCCCTTTAAAATAGGAGCTGTTGGCACGACCAGGAGAGGCAAACTGAATCCAAGTTGAGCCCTCGCCAAATTATGCCTTAAATTATAACTCCGCTGTGGATGCTATAAAATCAAGTTTAACTTCTGCTTGATGGATTCGGAGAAAGAATATAATATTAATAGAACTGGGAGTTAATAAAACAGGACACACTGCTTGCTTTAAATGCATTTCCCTAGGAGAAAACAGACCTGAAGTTAACTGCTTTCCTTTGAAGAAAAATAGGACTGTTTTGTAGAGGGAAAAAAAAATTACCATGCAAATAAAACAAAGCGAAGCAAAAACATGTAAGCACAGTAGTTTGGGAAAACTGCCATATTAGGAGGAGCAGGAATATTTGATTGTAAATCAACAACATCTGGTTGATAAGAAATGACATCTGCATATCCGTCTCTGTCAAAACACACGCACTGACGAGCGCATGAATCCCTACAGACACACACACGCTCGCATCCCAGCAGACACATGCACACGCACACACGCAGACACCACTACATATTTTACACACCCCCTACACATTTTACACACACTCGCATCCCTCCCCCCCCAACATGTGCATTCCTCCTCTTGCTGCACTGAATCGCTTGGGGGAGCGAGCAAAAGCGAGGCCGTAGCCCCAAGATAAAGCCCCAATTGAGAAAGATAGGGCCATAAAAATAAACCGGGGAATGATCTACCCTAAATGGCATCTCCCTCCAGGGAAGGGAATAAAATTTGCAGCTTGCCCCAGTGCGGGTGAAGCTCAGCACCGGTGCACAGCTGATGCTGTTGCTGGCACAGCGACACAGGAGGGGTGATGGCTGTGGGGAGTTGTCCATGGGCAGAAACCCCAGCATGGCTTTCACAGCTGAGATGGGATTTTTGGGGGCAAAACACATTTTCAGGTTGTGGTGCGGACTGTGCTTCCCATTGCCATCGGTGATGGCAGGCTGGCTGTGCAGAGCTCCAGGGAGGGTCTGCCCATCCATCCATCCTCACATCTGTGCACTACCTATTTATTCCCATTTACAACTCTCTCTCCTACCCATCACCTGGAGAGCACCCTTCACACAAATCCTCCTCTCCACACAGTTTTTATACACTGAAGCATTTTATACACGCAGCTTTTATTCACTGACACGTTTTACTCGCATATATACACAATAATCTATACGTACCCATGTTTCAGGTTTCAAGAGCTGCATTATAGGTGAATTATATCACGGTATTAATTGTATGACTTGCCCATAAGTGCGTTTGAGTCTGTGCTTACACAGCTTATAGAAATACCTGCCTGATTTTGGATCAGTCAATTTATTTCAATAGCACAGCTGCAATCCCCATACAGGGCTTGTGCTTATTTCCCCTGATATTTTAGGCAGCCTGCAAAGACGTTTAAGCCCACTGGGCTCTCCTCCTCCCTAGCCCTGCTCCCCAAAAGGAGGGTTAAGCTACGAAGAAAGTTTTTGTAAAGTTTTCAGTGTGCTTGTCAGCAGCTCGGTTGGCCACCTCCCCCCTCTCCACAGCCCTGAGAAAAGACCCCAGAAATATTGAGGTGTTAAAATAGGTCACATGCGCATTTCATTTCCTTGCCGTTTACACAATGGGTGCTTGCAATCAGGTTGATTCCCAAATATTAACTTCCCCCCCCAAGTTAAGTACCGTTTCACTGTAGCTTAAATCATTGTGTTACTAGCTCGTATTTATTAGGTACTAGCTCTCTACTTAGGACCAGGAAATGAACCCTAATAGACAGAAATAATTAAGGTTCTGCCCTCTTGAGGGTTCTTTCAAAAGCAAGAATTCACAACAATTATTCTCATTAATTTTTACAACCTACTTTCCCCGTTAGCTGGACTTGGGCTTTATATTGTTTTTCCCCCTTAGGATATCCGGTTTTATGCTGATTTTTTTTTTTTTTTTTTACCCCCTAAGTTATTTAACATTCTTGGTAGCCCAAATTCCTTTCAGGAAACATCAGCCCTAGCTGCGATGCTGTGGGCACTGTAGTGATGAGGAGAGCCTGAAGACAGGTTGGGTGCATTCCCAGGTAGCTGATGGGCAATGATGGCTTTCAGCCTTTCTGCTCCAAGTGCTTTTGTTGCTCTGTTGACAGGACGTTGTGGGTGTAGGTGCTGCCAGGCGTGGGCAGGTCTTTGGGCTCAGGATTTGTTGCTTTGGGATCTGGCTTCTCCTTGGCTTTGGTCGCAGGTAGCCGCATCCATCGCTTTGGTCCATCAGAGGCCATGAACGTGGGGCCTGGCTGGCATCCCATGGGGTGATGACCACGTGTCTCTTCTTCGTCACCAGCATTTTGTGCAGCTCTTGGTGGCTCGGGGACCTTCTTGGTGACCTGATCTCTTCTTCTCTTGCTGAGCCCCATGGGGGCTCCTTGCAGCCCTGCTTTCAAGCGTTTGGCGGCAAAGTGCTTCCTTCAGGAGGCCTCGTGGCCTTTGCAGCCCCTCTCTGAGCCACTGCTCTGCCTCTCAGTCCCAGTCTAGTCCCTATCTGTCCAGCAGCTCCAGGACAGGGTGCTGAGCCCATGCCTGGCCCCATTGGGTCCCTTGATACAGGCCCCCTCCCCACGCTGAGCACGGGCACCTTGCCTCTCTCCACTCTGGCCCTTCCCCACCTCCTCCCCCCCAGGCACTGTGCAGGGTCTGTCTCTGCTCGCCCTCCCAGTTCAGCCAACAGCCTCCTCAATGGGCCCCTCTGTCTCACACCAGTAACTCCGACCAGCCACTGGCTCCCAGTCCCTCCCATTTCCTTCACTGGCTTCTGGGTTCGGCATCCTCCCCCCTGCCAGCAGCCTCCCCCTTCCCCTGGCCTTTCCCTTGGGCTCCGAGCCCCCATTCCCTATCCAGCTCCTCTGCGTGGCCCAGCCAGATGTCCGTAGGCTCAGCAGCCACCTCGTCTTCATCCAGTTCTTTTCCTTCCCGCTGCCCTGACTTGGCTTCCTCCTCCTCCACGCTGACTTGGTTTCACCTGGGGTATGTGAGAGCGCAGAAGAAAAAACCCTCTGTGCTTTCAAGCCGGAGGCCTGGCCTCCCAGTTGCTCCTAGCACAGTGGCTGCAGGGCCATGGTCACCTGCAGGCATTTTCCAAAATGCCCAACTTTTAGGAAAGCTTCGGGATAGCCTCCAGGAGAGCCCCGGAGGGCAGAGCAGTGTGTTTTCCCTTGGCTGTGTTGCTCAGAAAACAAGGATCAGGTTGGGTTGATAGGAAAATAAGTCCATAAAAAGGAGCCCAGAGCAGACACCTGGTGCGGAACATTTCAGCCATAAAAAAGTTTTGCTGAGTTATAAGCAATTGAGAAAAAAAAATATCAATATTAATCGATAGTTTTAACCATGGCGATAGCAATATTTATGAGTCTGTAGAGACGCGTACTTGCATAAATACTTGGCTGTGCTAAGAAAAAAAAAAGTAAAGGAAACATGTTTCTACCATCTAAATAGATGCAAGGCTAAATTTTATCATGCTGGAGCGAAAGATGTCGTTGGAAATGTCTCAGCAGACGTGCTTTGTGGTCAGTTAGCCCAGAGAAAGGAGCATGGAGGAGCGGCACTGAGATTTCATTGGGAACTGTCGCTTCCCGTTAAAGTGAAGATGAACCCGTGGGTCGGACAGGCACTGAGAAGTGTAAGTCAGGAAGGCTTTGCTGGGGAAAGCTCTCATTTCAGGAGGATCTGCAGCAGCACTAGCAATCAGTGGTCAGAAACTAACTTTGACATCACTTTCTTGCAGTAACAAATTAATAAACAAAGCCCTACAGTTTTATTGAAGCCGTGCTATATAATTTACCCTCGGGCGTTCTGTCTTAATGACCTTGCAGGACGTGTTTTTTTTTTTTTTTTTTTTTTTTTTTTTTTTTTTTTTTTTTTATTCTTAATGATGTAATTTTTATTTGACTTTCTGACAGCTTTTTGTCCCCACCCCCAGTGAGTTACAGTCAATTAAGCAGAGTTTTGCTGTGGCAAAGTTGATCCAGAAGAAGGTAATTTCCACCCATTTGTTTGCTTTTCCACCTCTCAGATAGTTTGTAAGTAAGACAAAAAGAAGCCAAACAAAATACTTTTCACAGGGCTGTTTTCTAAAGCAGAGATTCACCAGGTTGCTTGTTATTTTCTGTTTGTTGTGTGCATTTTTTTTTAAAACTGGCTTGGAGATGGTGCTAGGGTTGGTACCCCGAGGTATCACCTAGAGAAGCTGCTCTAAAAGCTCCTGCTGAAATCCACCTGAAGCACAGCAAAGAGCTCAGACATAATTTAAAGCCTTCTGTAGGACCATGGTTTCTAGATACCTTCGAGGTAGCAGATCCTGAATTTTAGGGTGTTCGAAGTTTGCTGTGCCTCACATGGGGCTTTCTGCTACCAACACATATTAATTCTATTGTTAGTAATAGTGTTCCCAATGAGGGTTAGGGAACTTCTCCTAAAGCAACATGTTCACAAGATTGAGGTCACTTACGATATTTTGTCTGATGTTTGTGGGAGACTAAAGGCTTGATTTGTCAAATGGGGCATTTAACCAAGGTGCTTACATAGAGGGACAACATGTTGATGGTTCCTCCTTCAGTTAGCAGAGAGTTTGGGACCCGCGAAGGTGATGCTGCCCACTCCAGGGCCTGCGTGTCCTCTGGCAGTGCCCATCTCCCTCCATCCCTCTATTCCAGCAGGAACACCCGGAGACAAGGTCCCCAGTGCAGGCGCCTTGGTTAAAATGCCTACGGTCAGGTTGGGATGAATCCGGCCCTTTGTACGGCGGGATGCCCGTGCCAATACTGTAAATCCTCACTCCGTGAAGGACTTCACTTATGCAAGCAAATATTGCCATTGGGTTCGGCAATGAGGACAACTTGTACATTTTGTGTGCTTCAGAATGTAGATTAAATAGCACAAGCATTCAACGTTTGAATAATATCTATTATTCATTATAGAAGAGCCGCCACCTTGATGGTGGAAACCGATAGGCGGTCTCTTTGTGAAATAAAAAGCTGGTTGTCTAATTCTTCAGGGCTTTTAATTATAAAATTTGTCCAGGTATTACTGCTAGGGAACATCTCAAATGGCATATCGGTCCAAAAATATTGTTTGTTCACACTTCTCTTTGAAATCTGAAATATGTGACAAAAAAAAAGAAAAAGCAGTGCTTGTTTGTGTACTCAATTAGGTTCTGATTTAATGGGAACACCCATGGGGATGAGCACATGTGGGTGATGGGGTCTGTGTGTGAGATTTGGGGCTGAATTAGGCAAAAAGGGCAAGTAAACGAACGGCTTTGGAAAAAAATATGCTAAAAGATGAGAAAACAGCAAAATAATCTGGTTGTGCAGACACCTGGAGAGGTCTGCTGTTGACACGAGGCGAGCCAGATTTTTCTCTTTGAATTTTGGCGAAAGGATGGGTCCAGCTGGTGAACACGAGCCTCTCTCTG
Organism: Anas platyrhynchos; assembly: GCF_047663525.1. NCBI lineage: Eukaryota > Metazoa > Chordata > Aves > Anseriformes > Anatidae > Anas > Anas platyrhynchos. Next base: position 6,824,991 of record NC_092602.1, read on the forward strand.
TTCTCCAGCCATCCACCTCGAGCTCTTTCCTTCCCGTTGGCGCCGCTGTTGGTGGGGCAGCAGGACTGTGCTCCCAGCAGAGGTGGTGAGAGTGTGAAGTCCCTCTGGGGGCAAACACAGGGCTGTCTGCCCTCCTGAGCTAGGAGCAGGTGTCTCTCCCTGCTCCTAGCTGAGGGCTTGGACTGCCGGGCTGTGATGGAGAAAGGGAAGAAGGGGAACCGCTGCCTAAATATTAAAAGTAAGCTGTATGGGATTTTGCACAGAGACCCCTCCTCTCCTCTCATCCTAAGGCTGGGGTCCCTGATTTCTGTCCCTGTGTGTTGCGGACAGATTTGTTTCCTATAGCAGTGAATTTATGGCTGTGTTTCTGCTGGATGAGCTAGAGCTTGAGCTGCCCTTGTTTGCCATGCCAGCCCTGGGGCAGCAGCTGGTGTGGGGCTGGCACTGGGGGCAGTGCAGCTAGTCCACACCTGGCCCAGCCTCATGGGTAAGGGTACCTTCTTAGCAGCTCTATAATTTAGATACTGTAAGAGGACCAAAGTTGTGTGCTTGAGGAGGATTCATGCCAGCAAGCTTTAGACACTGGAGGTAGCAAAGTAGTCCCCCTTAAATCCTTCTAGAGTGCATTGGGAGAGAAATAGTCCCCCAAGGCAGGATGGCCAGAGGTGGGATCACCCTCAGAGTGCCTAAGGTAGTTAGGTCCCTGCAGTGCCTGCAGGTGTGGGGCTGGGTGGGGAAGGAAATCAGCTGCAGAGCACCTGCACTCCACGTAATTGCTCTGAAATACAGCAAGGGTGAGCCTGGCAGCCTGAGAGAAGCTCCAACATCTAAGATACGAGGCTTGGGTTGTGGTGGTGCATTGATGAGACATTACTTGTTGGTGTCCGTGGGGTTTGGGCAATGCTGCCCTCATTGCTGGTCCTCTGGTCAGCACAGCCCTTTCTATTCCAGCAGCAAAAAGAAAGTAAGTAATTTTCCAGCTTTCCTCCAGTGAGAAATATTTGTCTGTGCAGTCCATGTGTTAGGTATGGGCCAAGCCTGAAAGAAGTGAGAGGTTGTTGACAGGTGATATTTTTCCAGCGGACAGATCTAGAGGAAAACCCATCTGGAGTGGTCAGTGCCTGAGCTGAAGGATGACTTGTGTTCCTAAAAGCTGTTTTCTCCCCCATCCCTACCGGCTTGGGTTTAATAAACAATATCCCCCCTCTCCCAGGCCATGCCTTGGACTTGCGATGAACCCATTGCATTTCCTCCGTTTCAGATCACCCAGTTAAAGATCGAGAACAACCCCTTTGCCAAAGGTTTCCGCGGCAGCGACGACATGGAGCTCCACAGGATGTCCAGGATGCAGAGGTAACGCTCGCCTTCATCGTGGGGACCCCTCGTGTCCGGGCCATCTGCCTAGGCTTTGCTTTGCGTGTCACTTGTGGCTTGAGTTAAGCAAGGACTTAGCAGCAGGCCCTTCTCTGGCATCTGCTTGTGCGTTTTAAGTCAAGCTGGTGAAATACCTGCAGGATGTGAGGCCAAAATCCAGGACTTCCCACTCCGAGGTTAATGTCTTAGCCACAGGGTTACAGAGGCAGGATCTTACGTGTGTTGTTCTTCTGGCCACAGGGACCTCGTATTTCTTTGTCATTTGTCTCCATCCAGAGCAACTTCTAGCCTCTCTGTCTGCTGCTGCATGTGGGTTTAAACTTGTCTAGAGCAGCAGGAGGAGGCTCAGACTAGCTCTGAGAAGCTCTGCTCGTCAGACTATTGCAGGAGAGCTGGTGAATTTTTTTTCTCCAGGTGGCAGTGCTTTGAAGTCAAACCTCCAAGAGCAGGTTTGCTAAGGGTTCTCCCAATGCCTCTGGAGACCTCGGTGCCTTGTGTTGGTTGCTGGCTTTCAGAGGGTCTCTGGCAGGAGGGGAGACCTTGCCTGGTTGGTTCTGGATGTGCGGGGCAGGAGCATAGACACGGCGGTTTCAGATTGAAAAAGGAAGGTGTTAGAAAATGTTGGATCTCCAGGGCCAGGTGACTGAAGAGGTCTTTTTGGATCTCAGTTTTGGATATAAGTACTTAAGCTGAAACACATACCTAAAGCCTGTTTAAAAATCCCGTTTCAAGTCCTTTTCTAAATGTCAGGTCCTGCTGGTAATTAACCTCACTTCTTTCACTGAACTTGGAACTCCGTCTGTGTGTCAAGTTACTTCCTGGTGCAAATGTTTTGCAGGAACGTTGCCATACCCATGATTATACCTAAGACAGATGTAGAGGCTCAATATAGCATTTTCCATCCAGGAGGGCAAGAGTGACTCAGATCCCTTATTCTCCAGGACCAGCAGAGCTGGCTCTTGGTGTGAGGCTGTAGGGACCTGCGCTGTCACCTTGTGCTGGGACGTGTTCCTCCATGGCCAGCCCATGAAGCTGGAGCAGATCTCTCCAGACTGTAGGTGGTCGCTGCTGCCTGGAGCGCAGATGCAGAAATTTCTTCCCCTTGCTGTATTTGGGGACCCAAACGTGGATCTCACGACCACACAACTCCTGCTGGTGGGCAAAAAATAATGCCTGTAACCCTGCAAATGCTTACACCCCCATCCTCACTCAAATCATAGAAATTTTAAGGTTGGAAAAGACCTTCAAGATCATCTGGCCCAACAAAATGGGCAAACATATGCCTGCGTACAAATGTTTTAAGGCTCAGATCCAAAAAAGCCAATAAACAAGCAAATATATATATATATGTGCACACACATACATATAAATAACACTTTTCTCAATCTAAATCATCTCTGTGGTCTTCTGAATGTGCCTGGTGTTCTCTGCTTGCCTGCCCTTTCCAACGACTGCACAGATTCTGGCATTGCAAGTCAATATTTATTTCTTTATTTTCCTGTGCATTGCCCCTTGAAATAGCTTCACCCACCCACCCCCCAGTGCCAGCCCCCCGACCTCTGCTGGAACTCGAGTAACGATGTCCCAGCACATTTTTGCTGCTAAACTACCCTTTCATTATGGTCGATGGAAAGATTTGAAGGTTTACATTCATCATGGGGTTTTTGGAGGGGGGAGGCAGAACAGCAAGGACTATTAGAAGGGCTTCATGCCATCTGAAGAGCATGGCACCTAGCCATGTGGAGCTTGTGCTAAAAATTGCTTGGCATTTTTGTGCGGGTCCTGCGGTCGTAGTCAATAATACAGTGAACAGAAGCACTTGGAATATATAAACGCACATGCTCAGACCTGATGTGGTTGAAAGGGTTAAAATCCCCAGCGTTGACTTTGCAGGATAATTTTTGATGCTCATTTCCTTAATAACTTATCCTCTATACAGATAGCAGGGAAATAACTGTACATTTACAAAGATGTCTTTTTTTTTTTTTTTCCTTAAGGGAGAGCAGGGTAAGATCGTGTTAAAATTAAGAGACATTCAAGGTTGTAAACAGACAAATATGCACTTACCTTCATAGATTTTTTATATATCAGAATTAATACAAACTCTATTAATATATAAAAGCATAAAATTATATATGTAAGGAAGAAACCTTTATCATTGTGTATATTAGAGAAGTATGACCTACCTTTGGGGCTTTATGTTTAATATATAAATATATATTAATATGTATTTAATCATGTTTTTATATATATATATATATATATGTGTGTGTGTGTGTTTGTGTGCACGTATGTAGTGAAGTTTTTTCCACGAGGAACCTGCTCCCTGGCTGGCAGGTCCCACTCCATTGGCTTTGAGGGAGTGATGGCTGTATATGTCCTTGGAGAACATGGTGGGACACGCTTTTAGAGCAGTTCCTTCATTATAGAAAAAAGGTAGCTGGAAAAAAACAAGCTTTTACAAAACAGCACACGGCCTTTAGTGCCGGAAACTGGTGACCTGACATTCATCAGGTCACTGATCTCATTAGGGGATAGAGCCACGGAGGGAATGAATTTTTCATGCTGGGAAAGCACCTTTGTTTTCTTTACTTGAATCTTTACTGTGCCTTGAGTCCCAGCGTAGGACCATTGCAGAGGGACTTTTCCAAGCTGACAGCAGACCCAGAAGAAGCCCACCCCAGCAGAGAAGGCCGGGAGGCAGTACTTCCCCGCAGGATGTATGGGCTGGCTCACAGCATCCTGGTTTTGGGGAAAACCCATTTAACCAAAGGCTGTGGTCAAGGCACATCCTCTCCTCACCCCCCAGCACTTGCACTCCTCAGAGCAGCTTAGGAGGCCTGTGTCCCGTGGATACATGCTTCTAGTACTAATCCTTCAGGTCTTAGCGTGGTGCTTGAGGCATGGACCTTGTAGGAGCAGGCGTGTGTTGGCTGAAGGTGCCATCTAGGAGCAACGTCCCCAGGCTGGGCTGGGTTTCTGGGCTCCCTCTGTGCAAAGGGTGCTTTCAGAGAGCAGAACTGCTATTCTCTGAGAAATCAGCTCATCAGATGGGTGCAGGCTGGGCTGAGGAACCCTCCCTCTGCCTGCAGAGTCAGAATGATTTCCTTAGAGCTGACACCTGCCATTTAGATAGGATGGGGTCCCTCTCCTGTAATTTCAGCTGAGTTAGAGAGTTGTACTCTGCCAGCACTGGTGGTTGTGTTGCACCTTGGGCCGTCAGAGAAGGAGGGCATGGCAGGACACCAGCTTGCTGGGCTTTGCACCATTTACCTCTGTGCATCCCATGTCGTGCAGTGAGCGCAGCAGCAGCAGCTCTAGGTGAGGGCAATTTGGCTGTTGAACACCCAGCCTTGGCAAACAGCAGAGGCTGCAGGGAAGGAGGACAATGCAGGGAAGAAAGGTGAATTTTGGCATCAGAAATGAGGTCTCAGGTGCCTTACTGAGGACTTTCCCCTCTCTCTCTGTGTATCTCTGTGCTGTGGCCAAGGAAGAGCCACGCATTGGCAGACGTGTGTGCAAGCACAGCCCTCTCCGTGCTCTCCTTTGCAAGGCCTCCGTGTTGGTTTTTCCCCTCTCTCTTCCCAGAAGAGAAGTTAATAAGTCTGTCCAGGTAGAAGACTTCACTGAGGAGCGTTATTAAGCCTTTCAGCAGCAGATGATTTCATTCAGAACGAAGAGCCACGAGCTCCAGAGAGACCCAAATTCCAGGGAAGGCAGCCTTCTGGTACACGTTCGCTTCCCCCGCCTCCCCTTTCTTTCCTGAGGCACACGGGACCCCTTCAGCAGTTTCATTGACAGGATGAGTGCTCTGGGACAGCACGCGTTTTAACTTTCCAAGCATGAGATCAAGTTTGTTGCTTTCCTGATTTTTTTGTCTTAAAAAAAATTAATAAAATAAATAAGGAAGACATGTTAGAAGAGAACGGAGAGGGATGTGAGTTATATTCATCTGTGTTCTGTGGTCGTGCTGCAAGTGAAAAGCATAAATCAGGTAAAAATTATGTAGTTGTGATGCTAGGAATATAAGAGTAAAACAGGCAGCAGAAATTCACCAAGGGTGAAGTTTGCAGAGAGATGATGAGATCTGTATTGCAGATGCCAGTGTAGGACTTTGCCCAAAGAAATTCCCCGTGCATGAGAGTTAATGGAACTGTATTAATAAAGCATAGCTATTAGTTATTGAGTGATCTGGGGGGTTGCATGCAAGTCATTATATATATGTAATATTTTATTTTTTAATCTGTAACTGCCAAAAAACAGCAGGGGAGAAATGTTTGTGGATCTGGGCTTAGAACAATGTGAAAGAGTAATTCTGTTAAACCCTTTAACTGATTTTGCTGTTCATTTGCAACTCCCATTGTCTTCAGCAGTTATTATGGGTGCTGGAGAGCTTCTGGAAGTCTCAGGCCCTAGTTACTGTTCATTCAAATTACTGCAATTAGTCCTTGAAGCTCCTCGTTGGGAAAGCTTGTGATTGGAAAGGCGATTACGTGAAAGGGTGGCTCTTGGTTCCCTGGATGGCCATCCTGGGCCTTTCCAAAGTGAGCCAGATCCAGAGTGATGCGTGCAGTGAAGGGAAGAGTGGCAGTGTAGTTCAACGTTATGTATGTGTTTTCTCCGTCAAAGATCACGAGCTGTAGCTTGCTTCCTTTGGCACCGGTCCACAGTAATCTTCCTGGCTCCAAGGGAATTATTCCAAGTATTTCCCGGTGTAACTGAGAACAGAAACTGGGCCAGACCCAAAGGATATAAAATCAGTACCGTGATTCAGAACTGGCACAGCGGAGAGGCTGGTGCATTTTTGGCTGCCAGTAGAATAAATTGATGAGTCGCTGGGCTCTAAAAGTGTCATCTACCCTGTCATGCTGCCATCATGTTGGAGTGATGGATCCTGTTCTGCCTAACGCAAGTGGGTCTCAGACCGCTACAAAATGACCCCGCTCTCATCGCATCTTCTCATTGCATCTTTACATCCACTTTCATTTCCCATGTTCTGTCACTGAAATCTCCCAAGAGCCAAATGCTGTCCGAAATGTTTTCAGTGTGAGACTTAGAGTTGTAACATCTGTTGGAGAGATGAGGTTTTCCTCCGGCAAATGGCCCTGAGGAAAGTTTCCTGGTCAAAGCCCCAGTGGAAACTGTAGACTTGAACACCATTCTGTAGAATCTGATGTAAATCAGATGAAATCCGAAATAAGGCTCTATGGATTTCACTGGAGGGTATCCACAACTCTTTTAAAGTGAGAGTAAGCTCAAGAAAAGCAGGGTAGCTGCAATATCCTCCATTGCTGGCTCTGTCCAGCAGGACCCAATCTGCAGTGGCTCAGCCCAGCATCAATGCTTGTTGGTTTTGTCTCTGTTGGCCAACATCCACCCTCCATCTCATCTCATGTTCCTCTTACATGATCAGCAGAATTTGTCTGTGGGGCCCTAGCTTTTCCACTTGCCTTATGCCGGTAGCTCTAGGTCTGTAGCATTTTCTCTTTGGGTTTGTTGCAGTGGTCTCTTTGGGCTGCACTACTCATTCGAGAGATGGGAGCACTGGTTTGTAACTTGCACCCAGAGTGGTTGAACCCTCTCCATGTGTTCAGCTCAGGACATTTGGTATGCTGGTGGAGCATGCTGCTGTGCACAACCTTCTGTGTTTGTGGATGTTTTGCATTGTTTTCCTAGCCATCTAGCCTAGGACATTATTTTTTTGTGGGGCCGGCCTATGGTCCCCATGCACAGAGAGCTCGTATTTGATTTGAGGTAAGAGTGAAGGAATTACTCAGGAGTCCCTCTCTCAGCAGGTCCTCTCACACTGTAGATTATCCACCTCGAGCTCTCCAGGCAGTCTCCTGAGAGTGGTTCAATTTTATTACAATATGTTGGAAATAAGCTGAAATGAACACGCAGTGACAATTGACAATTGTTTGCTGGTTTATTTTTTTCCTGGGAGGTGTTATATTTATTCCAGTCACTTTTTTTTTTTTTTTTTTCTTCCTCTCTCTATATCTTTTGTGGCTGACTTCCATTTCTTTCCCACTCTCAAGTCTCAGCAGGAAGGACAAAAATTGGTGGCCTGGGAAATACAAAATCAAATGCCTTTGAGTCATGTTTGAACATCTGCAGTAAGGGTGTGATTCTGCAATGCTGCAGCCGTGGGTGCTGAGCGGATGGAGAGCGCAGGGCTGGTAGGACAGCAGGCATTTTTCCTTCTATAACGAGTGCTTGTAGGAGCTAAAAATCTCATGACACCTGGGAAAGAGTGAAGGGGAATGTCTGGTCTTGGCCACTTGATACATGATAAAACAGCCTTTAGACTAGGAATTGTCACCATGAACAAGATCTAGACAAACACCAGATTTGGGTCTCCAAAGGATGCTGTGAGAACATGGCAGCACAACCATGGGGAAATCCCCTTTCATTTCATGCCCCTTGTGGAGGTATTGGCATGGTCCTTGAGGGCTGATATTTAATAGCTCTTTTGAAGTCTTGTTTCCATGAGCTACAACAACTCTGGAGAGCCTTGATATATTTGCTTTGTTAGGGAAAAATCAGAAGCACCTTCTTAAACCATTTGCTTAGGGCCACTAGGGACTGGGTGTTGTAACATGGAAGCTTCCCAGTTATAAACTGTGGATTTTTGAAGAGCTTTTTAACTTTTTTCTTTTGTCTGCCAGCCGCATTTACTATGCGCTGGCTAGTACATTAGGAAACTTCAAGTCTGCACATGAAAATATGTTGAAAATTATTAGTCTCTTACAACATAGCGATAAGCAAGAAAATGGGCTGGATGCCGCTCTCTGAAGATTTCTCATTTTTTCACAGTTTTTATTGGTTTGCAGAGGCCACTGAGGTTTCCAGCTGTGAGATTACAAAACCACATTGAACTTCCTCCTCTAAATCCTTTGCTAGATGTGAATGTGTGGCATAAGTGGTCTCATCCAGCTCCTGAGTCTGTCCTGGTGAAGGTGTCATTTGGTGGGGGAAGATGTCACGAGATGTGAAAATGGGACAGGTTTCCACCTTGCCCAGCACAACTCTCCCTTCCTCCCAGTGCCCCTCTGCTATCGTAGTACACGAACTACAGTATCCGAATATTCATCGTTAGCCACTCACCGACTTTAAATAGACCAGTGACAGCTTCCTTCCTCGTAAATTCTTTCCCCAACCAACTTTTCCTTTTCTTCCAATTTTATAATTTTCAACGAGAGAAAAAAAAAAATCATTCATTAACACATAAATATGAAACTGTAACTTGCATTCTGGCTCAGGAACAGCGGTCTGTCCCGTGCCGCATGGACAACTGCCTATATTGCTAGTGTTAAGTCAGTCTCATTTTTTTTTTTTTTTCCTCCTCCCAACCTCTCTGCATTTTTTTTGGACAGCAGCTGTTCTGGACACAACAATCATTTTGTGCCAGCAGTGAACAAAACCTTTCATTCCATTAAACTGTGGCCCAGGATTACAACCAGCTATTTTGGGAATAGTGACTTTTAGGCACTGAAAAAAAAAATCTGATACATTTTTAAAGACCAAAGGACAATATAAAATGGTAGCTGCACACGCTCCATATCGTGCACTCAGGAAACAGTATAAATGTTTCAAGATGACTGTTGTGTTTTAAGGTACCAAAGCAATCTTTTTATTAGAGTGCAGCTCCTGTAAGGAAGAAAAAATGTAGAAATGTGGAGATAACTGCCTTTGTGCATAGAAAAACAAAGCGAAAGGAAGAAAATACTTTTGATATTTAGTTAGAAAATACTTTCCTTCCTCTCCCTCTCAAATAGTTCATTTTTTGGCAAAAATAGCACCCAACATGTTTTGACTGAGATGGAAATATTTCGGTCCGAGAGAAGTCCTAGCGGTGCCTCCTGGGAGCTGCTGCTTGGAAACTTGGTGCTTCCAACCTGTGCTGGCTCCAGCACGAGTCTGGCTGCTCCACGCTCCTTCTGACAGCCACGGGGGCTGTGGTTTCACTGGGGAAATGCAGTCAGGGAAAAATTTGGTTCTCAGTGCACAGCAGGAGTGTGGGACTCTGACACCACCTGTGCTGGCGCTCCAGGGTAAAAACATTGCAGTTTAAGGCATTCACCTCTATTATAGAAAAGAAAACTTTTATTCAGTGAGAAACAACCTTGTTTTTTTTTTTTTTTTTTTTTTGTTTGTTTGTTTGTTTTTTGTTTGTTTGTTTGTTTCTTCCCCTGCTCCCCCAGCTCTCTATTGGGTCAGAAAGCATTGATTTAGGTGAGCAGTGTCCAGCTGGGGGCTGTTCTCAGTGTTTGGGTGGTGCTTTGCAGAGCAAGGCAGCTGACATTGGTGGAGGTCCCTGTGAGCTACCAGGAGAGTTCATTCCTGTGGTGTAGAAAATGCCCATGCAGATCTAACCCCACTTGCAAAGGGGGTGAGGATGACTCTGTCCAAAGGAGACATCCAAATCTCCCAGCACTGAAGCAGCAAGAAACTATGACAGCAGTTACCTTGGCATCCTCCAAAAAAGCCACAGAAAACATGGTGTGACATCAGGCCATAGCGTGTCCTCCTCCTCCTCCTCCATGGCAGCTTGTAGGCGGCACATTGTGTTTTTGTTGTTGTTTTGTTTGTTTTTAAGTAAATAAACAAGACTGTGTAATTTTGGGGAGGGATGTGTCACCTTTTGGCAGCTTTTCTCCTCAGAAGAGGAATGTGGTGAGGATGCAGCTTTGGAGCATCATCTCCATGAATACTGTTGCATGAACATGGAGCATGGCAGGAGAAGCCAGCTGAAAACCATGATCTAGTAGGGCTGGGAGACCTCCTAGCACCAAGCAGATTTGGAGGTTGCTTAAGAGGTTTGAAGGCCATAGCTCTCAACCTTCCTGCACCTCCCAGCAAGAGCTCCTGGGATGAAAGCCCTAGTGGTGGCTGTCCACTGATGGAGAGGTTTCCTGAAGCCCACTGCATCCTCTGGCATCCATTTCTACCTTGTGTATGACAAGGACAAGTCTCTGCTTCCTCACAGGTTCCCCCGTCCATCTCTCTTTATTCATTGTGCACAGCTTGGACTTCACTTCTGGACAAAAAACTTTCTGGTCAGCCAGCCCAAGTGGGTGGAAAGCCCTGCTCCTGTGGGGATGAGCTGCTGGGCATCCAGGGGAAGAGACCCCATTTTTGAGTAGCCTCTGCTTGGCAAGCCATCAGTGCCCGGGGTTTGGAAAGCTTTTGTGGCACAATGAGAGATGCATTCATTTGGTTTTGAGCTCCTGGGTGAGTTTCCCCTCCATAACAGCTCGGTTGCTAATATTTCTGGCAGTCACTGCAGCAGTGGTTTGGATGAAAGCTCCCTGCTGTGAGTAGGTTTATATAATTGGTATTGTTAAATTTTGTAAATAAATTCTGAGTTTCTACAGCAATAGGTCCTTTCTACGGGGCCTAAAAGGAGATTTGGGGCTTCTCCTCTACGTGTAGGTGGCCAGGTGAGCCTACTCAAGGTGGATTTAAGGATCTGTCCTCATTCCAGCAGAGCAGCCTTGGGCAGGTGAGTAGGGTACCCCAAAGCCTCTTTGGTCCAAAGGCTGCAGCTTCGAAGAGGAGAGCTTGTGTTGTAGCCTGGGCTCTGGCTTCTCTGATCCCAGTGGCACTTCACAGGTTGCTGCTCTGTGACCTGTTTTTAAGGCATTTCAGCAATCTTTGGGTTCAGTGTGTGCCTAGCTGGCTTGCATGCAGACTAGAGGGAGGTTAGTACCTCCCCTGAGGTCTCTGAGCCCCCCTGTTCGCTTCTCAGTCCTACAGAGCAGAAATAACCTCGTCTACTGATGTGCTTGGAGAAATGTCTCCAGAACTGTAGGGGCTTGTAGGAGAGGGGTATGTAGCCAGGGCTGGCAAAACATCCATGCTCCAAAACAGATTTCAAAAAAAGTGAATAAACCAGACTTTCCATCAGCACTTGCCCTCCCAGCCTGGCTCCATTTGTGCACGTGGCTCTGGCATGCATCGGGTCTCGGTGACTTATTTATTTCTCTTCCCTGAGCGCTCTGGAAAGGAGCTTGTTCTCTGGCCCAGAGATCCCCTGCTCAGGAGAATCAGGCTGGAGGAGCCTGGGGAAAAGGAATGGGGGCGATAAACAAAAGGGGAAAAAGTAGTTCTAAATATTTAATCCATCTCCAAGTCAGCGTGGTTCCCTGTAACCAACTTGGCAGAGATGAGGTTTTTATTCACACGTGTGCTCCCATACACAATATAAATAGTATGTGATTTATAAATGCTATTACAACATTCACATAAAAATCTTGCGTATTTTGCTAAGAGGACATGTATCTATTTTGTGTGTGTGTGTGTCAAACAGCAGCAGTGGTGGAAGAAGCAAGAACATAATGGGAAAGATACTAAAGGGAAAGCGAAAGGGGAGAGTGCTGCAGCGATAAAGCATGACGGGGCTGCAGTCTCCTGGGAGGGACGTCTCTATTTCCCTGAAAGACTCTTCAAACACCATGACACTAATGTACTGCCTTCGTTTATTAATTCACCGATCTATTTATTAATTGATTGCTTTTCTGCTTTGTATTTTTTATTTGTTTGTTTGCTTTTAGTAAGGAGTACCCGGTTGTTCCCAGGAGCACGGTGAGACAGAAAGTGTCCTCAAATCACAGCCCCTTCAGTGGTGAGACCAGGGTCCTTTCCGCCTCCTCCAACCTGGGCTCCCAGTACCAGTGTGAGAACGGGGTGTCGAGCACCTCCCAGGACCTGCTGCCACCCGCCAACCCCTACCCGATCTCCCAGGAGCACAGCCAGATCTACCACTGCACCAAGAGAAAAGGTCAGAGCTTGGATGCTCTCACTTTGCGACTTCCCCCCACCCCTTCCTAGCATGACCATCAGCATTATTCTGTGGTGTTCCCCTTGCTGTTGGACTTGAAGATGCACAAGGGGTGAGGGCAATCCACCGAGCTGGGCTGGGGAAATCATCTCACCAGTGTGAGCCTAAATCCCCTTTCCTGCTGCTGGGCTGGGAGCGAGCTATTTGGAGGGGTCGCCATACCTTCCACCCCAGTTGAATCCACATTCAGCAAGATAGCTGTGGCAGGAGATAAAGCTGGCTTATCTGGCTCCATGGTCCCTCAGACGGGGTTAATCTCTGAGTGTAGATACCTTGACAGCTTGGATTTTGCACAGTTTTGGACCGAGAGTCTCACAGTTGGGAGATATTTGCCCATATGCAGAAAGCATTTCCACTTAAATGCCTGGTCTAATGAGCGGGGCATGGGATTGAAAATCATGATATCCATGTTCATTCCCCTCTGGCGCGACTGACCTGCTTTGACAGAGCTTGAGGGATCCAACTGTGAGTGCTTTACGCTGACTGCTGAGCTCGTCCTGGCGTGAAGGACCGGGGGTAGCGAGGGGATAATTGTTCTCGGGCAGGAGAAGCACTTGGCAGGCTCTCCCTCTCCCAAAGCAATAGGAGTGCCCAGCTGCAAGGCTGAGGTAGCAAAACTCTCAGATCAAGTCCAGACCCTCAGAAGAATAGGGAATTTCCAGGGCAGAGCGTTACAGGGTGGCCAGGAGATCATTGCTGCCCTTTCCCTTTCCTCCATGCTTTAGCACAGGAAAAGCCAACAGGAGACAGCGTGCACTGTGGCAAATGCACCAAGAACTGCTCCAGCCTGGTAGCCTCTTCCTACAGCAGATCCCTTCCTGCTTCCCTGCACTGTCCTATCAGCCACGTCATTATTTTTAGCAGTGTAACCCCGGGGACACGGGGACATGCAGAAAAGCTCAGGGCAAAGGTAGCGGATGCTGGGAAGTGCTGGGAGGTGGGGCAGGAGGCCAGTGGAAATTGGGGTCTCTCACAGCCTTGGGGAATCCCCCAGGTGTTGTAACATCAGTTGTGGGGGCATGTGTATGTGTACAAATGCAAAACTTTGAGAAATCATAATATTTTCCTGGTGTAAAAGGCAAATGGAAAATGGAGGGATACTTTTCTGAGCATTCCTCCATCCTCATGCTCATAAAACCTGTGTCAAAGCTGCAGTGGGAAATGGTGACGCTAGGTTTGGGCTAGCTGTCAGGCAGGGAATAAAGAGTAGCAGAGGCCTCCCAGGGTGTCCCCTAAGGTCAGAGGTGAGCCGTGTCACCCTTGCTGTCCCCATACTGATGCAGAGCTATGGATGCAAGCTGCTGGGACGCAAAACCCTGTCCGTGGTTGTGATGGGACAAGAGGTCACATTTACTCTTGGTGTCCCTTAGTCTGAGCTCCAGCCTCAGTGCTCCTCTGCCCCAGGAGCTGAGCTCTCACCATTCCTCTTCCCCTTGACAAAACCTAACCCAAACGAGCTGCCCAAATGGCAGCAACCCCTTCGGACAACCTCTGACTGCTGCGTGTCCCCGCACCGCAGGGCAATCCATCATTTGCCTCCGCGTTGTAAAGCGATAAGGACTCAGCAGAGGTTTCCTTCCAGTTTTGGGATTCCCGCTAAGTGGTGTCTCCATGGGTGGTTTCCCTCAATCCCCCAATTATCTCACTTCCTCTTATTGTCACAAAAGAGACGACTATCTGCCCCATAATAAGCTCCCCGGCCCCTTTCTGGCCTGCGTGGCCCTTGCCAAAGTGCAGGAGACCGGCGGAGCGCGTCCTTGTCTGTAGGGCTGATGGCCCCTCATTATCTCACCGATGGCTTGAGTGGCACAAGCAGTTAAGGGCCTTTTATCAAAGCCGCCAAACGCTTTAATCAAAGAGAAGCAGCGTCCTGTCCGATACCACCGGCTTCTTCCGTGAGGCTGCTGTCTCAGGAGCCCGAGCCCTGGCTCTCCTCGCTGTGCTTTTTCCCCTCCCCATGCATCCAAGCAAATCGAAAACAGCCACCAGGGCTTAAAGGAAAGAAACACAAAGTTAATGGGAAACAGAGAGCCAACGTAAGCTGCCAAGCAGCTCTTTGCAAAGTGAAATTAATTAAAAAAAAAAAAAAGTAACTAGAGATGAGCAATTCTGTTCAGATAAATCAGAACGTGATCCAAGGTTTCGTATCAGGCTCAGGCTGTGCGTGGTACTTTCTTCTAGTGCTGAGCAAGGGTCTTTATTAAACGAGGGAAAATAATCCTACCTATAATATTTCTCTTTATCTTCCTCTTCCAGCCTCCCCTTTTCCAGTGAAATATTAAGCTCTTCCTCACACCTCTCCCGCTTTCCTGCTTTAATCTTTCTGCACAATTTTTAACAAGCCTTACGATCTCAGGAAAAAATGTAGCAGCATGTTGAGTTCTAACGTACCTCTGTCTATTTTCTGGACTGGGAATTTTATTGATTTTATTGGATCATCGACTTCCCAAACATTGGCTCCTCTTCAGTCAGTTTAGGATTTGTCTCCAGCAGATTATTTCCCCTCCACAAGGCTGTGGTTGTGGGTAAGTGTTTGCAGGGGCAGAGGGCAGTTCGCCTGGGTTTGAGACCAGCTGGTGTCTGTATCTTCTGAAAAAAATACCACCCCTGTTTTCCAAGATAGTCTCTCGGATACTGCTCCTTCCAGCTTTGACATCTTGTGATATTTGTCTGGAGCCCTTTTAATCAGGAGGGCAAGTCTTCGTTTAGGCTTGGTTAAGAATAGATCTGTGTTCGAGCAGCTAAAAGGAACCTCGTTTGACTTCTACTTTCTTGGTGACTGAGGACCAAGATTTAGCTCCGTGTTTGACAGTGTTGTTCTTAGCTGTCAAGTCAAGATGGATTCGCTCTGGGGATCTGATATAGAGCTGCATTAGGGGAGAGCAGCAGGGCTGCGAGGGGATGTTATCTCCGAAGGCTCCTCTGTCTCAGGGAGCTGATCCTCCTCTGGGCGAGGAAGGAAGGACACATCCCAGAGCCACAGCTCTGGCAATTCCTGGTGCCTGGCTGGGGACCTGGGGTCACAGCATTGGGAATGACCCCAGCGTGGTGTGACGAGGGGGCTGCTCCAGGCACTTTCTGGACATGCTAAATGCAGTCCTCGAGGCAGGAATTGTCCTGCGTTGTGTCCTAGCTCCACGCTGAGATCACTTATGGCATTTCACTCAGGCTGGACTTGGGTGGATGTATGAACTCCAAAACTCTGTCCTACTAAGGAGTGGCCTCAGCTCATGATGTGGATTTTTAGGCTGTAACAAAGATCTGTTAAAGCTTCACTCTTTCTCTAGTTCTCCACTTCTCCCTCTCTCGTTGCTGTGCTTGGAGGAGACCAAAGGATTTTCCAGCAGGCAGCTGGCTTTGTCTTTGATTTTAGCCCCACATCCCAATTAGGGCATCGGGGCTTGTTTTCCCTTGTGTTATCCTCTCCCCTCAGACTTCCTGTGAACTGAAAAGTCATCCCTCTAAACCCCTGCTCCCTCCCAGCCTTACACAATCTCAACCACTTGGCAGATTTCTGGGATGCTTGCGATGCTGAACAGGAGGCAACTGGAACAGCCTCTCCCCGGGGAGGTTATAAAAGTTGTCATGTTGGCACTCTGAGGGAGAAGGATGCAGCAGAATCCACCGGCTCCAGCCAGTGAGGACTGTCTCCTTCAGCCTCTTAGCTTGGACGTGACCCTGCCCATGGGGAAGAATATATCTTTCATCCTCTTCCTGCTCTGCTGAGGTTGGTGGGGATGCAGCAATGCCTTTCCCCCATTCTCCTCCATAACAGGCGCTGTTAGGGAGGAAAAACCTCTTCATTTCCCAAGCTGATTTCTCCCTGCCCAGCTTTTCTGTCACTTGGAGAAGCTCTAGGACCAGAGCTGAACAAAAATCAGGTGTGGGAGGTCTACTTGGAGGACCTGCTTCTCGTCCTGCCAACGGTTTGGGAGATGCAAGGAGTTTGCCAAGCCTTGAGCTATGCTGTGTCCAGAGCTGTCTGCAGCTTGGGTAGAGGCAGCTGGGAGCCCGGAACAAGGGGGCTGCTGGGGCACCAACAGAGAGGAATAATTTGTCTGCATGGTGGGGAGATATTCAGGGGGTCAGTGTGTGCCCAGCCCTGCTGGTGGGGCTGTTCTTTCAGCAGCTTCATGCAGACTCCCCGCTGTCTCATCAGGAGATGCTTCCTGTGCCTTTGCAGGGGCTGTTTGCTGCCCCTGGAAGAGGCTCCAGCTTTTGGTGCTGGGTTTTGTTGCCCCCCTGCTCCCCTGCAATGCATCACAGCCACTGCAAACCTTGTGACTGCTGGAACAATAGCATGGCCACAACGCGTCTTAGGTTTCACGTCCTAGGACATGAGTCCTGCTTGCCCTTTAAAGATGCACATTTTTGGTTAAATCCATCTTTTTCTTTTCTTCTTTGACAACCCTTGTCAGCTTTGCACGTTGTGATTAGCTATTCATGCTCATGCTAGATTCATACAAGAAACCAGACTGAGCAAGACAACAGCGTTAATGACAATCATCCATTGTGCCTCCCTGACAAAGATGGGATGAGCCTACTGTAATGTCCTGAAAGTGTGGGTGAGCTTTAAAAGCTCAAACAATCGGGTCCCGTCCTGCATTGTCTTCCATCCTGGGGAGCTGATTGTCATGAATCTGAAATGAGCTCCCCTGATTTACACCAAGGGAAGAGATGGGCCCTGGACACCCTGAAGTCCAGAGATTTTGTATGTTTGCATTTCATCCTGGATGGCCCTAATCTTGGAATTGGGAAAATTCCATTTAAAAAGCCATTTGTGTGGTATTTACAACCCAGCTGGAAGTAGTAAATACCGGAAACCTTGGAACTGCTTACGCTCTCGCTCAAGCTCCTTCGTTAGATAGATCATCAAATTCCTTGCGCAGGAGCCAGTTTCCACCCCGTTCTGCAGGCTCCGTTTTCCTTGGACCCACTTCGGAGCAGCTTCTCCCGGGTGCTGGCAGCTTCCCCCTGCTTGGCAGAACCCTTTGCTTTTTGAGGTTTGTGCAGTATCGAGGGGCTGGTCGCAGGAGCTGATTGCCACCCTTGGCTTCCAAGAATAGCAGTGAGGATGGGCAGCATCTCCCAGCACCTCCAGCATCTCCCAAGGGTGCGCAGCACCTCCTGGGGCTTTGCCACCAGGGGAAGGACAATGAAGGGCTGTTAGGGAGCCAGGATCATGAAAGAAACCGGAGCAGAGTGGATACTTCTCTACTATGTCCTGCTGATGCTGAGGAGGTGAGAGGACCTTCAGGAAGAGGACGTAGCCTTGGGGTGCAGTGCCCAGGCTCTGGAGCAGGTGGGGATGACTCTGAATAAGAACGGGATGGGAATGCCTCCTTCCAGCATTGCAGGAGAGCTTTCTTTGGCTTGTTCCACTTTTTGCCGTGCTCTTACTTGAAGAAGTCCCCTGCCTGCCCCCAGATCTGTGGGGATGACCTTCGCCTGCTTGGGGCTGGCTCTGATTTCCTCTGTGAGGAGTGGTGAGGTAATGCCAGGTCAGAGTAGGGACCACGGACCAGTGCAGATCCATCAGCTGAGGACCTCTGCTCTGCATCATCCCACCTTCAAGACGGACCGTTCTCTTCTCTTGAGCACTTTGAGATTACACAGGTGGGAAAAGCATCAGGAAGAGGGGCCAGAGGGCGGGCAAGAAGGGTTAGGGTAGGCTGTGACCTTTGTTAGCATCCCCTCTGGAGACACGCACGCTGCGCTTAAACACCTTAAGACCTGGAGTGACAGTGCCCTTTTTACACTCAACATCAGTAAGAATGGGCCTAAAGAGGCCAGCAGAGCAATTGGTAGAGCTTAGGAAAGGAGAGAGGGCACCTATGGGTTTTCACCAATGTGCTGGCTGTTTTTATTTTTCTCTCTTCACCTGCGGTGTGCTCTGGAAGAGGATCCGTGGCTCTGCGGCTCTGCCTGGCTGTGCTGTGGCAGGGAGAGAAATGTCTGGGCTAAATGGAAAAATCAGCAATCTCAGGTTGTAAGTCAGGCACACTTTTGCACAATGGAAAAACAGGGTTCGAATGTTTTGTGTTGTATATATTAAAAAAAATAAAATAAACAGTCAAACCCCAAGCCAGTGATTTCTAATGCCAGCAGAGTAATGCGGTTTAATGCTGAAAACTTTATTAGCAGAACAATGCTTCATTTTACAAGATATTGTTTTTCCACCCTAGTGCTCTTATTACTCAGTGTTGGGTTAGGGATCCAAAACTTTTAGGCTGCCTGTAAAAGCTAGAGCTACTCCAGCCATATGTACCTCCTGCGATAGACCCGTGCTCAGCAGGGAGCTGAAGGCAGTGTTTCCAGCTTCCATCCTTCAGGGAACTTCATCATTTTCCCTATAAAAAATAAGCCTGATCAGGAGTAAGGGTGGTGATATGCTTTTGCTCTGCTCACTGTTTCAGCTGTGTTAAAGATGCTATTGCAATGCTTGGTTCTCGTGCCCAGCTGTAGTGGCTGCCCTTGGTAGGCACCTGAGTGGGAGTAATGGGTTATTTTACAAGCAGAGAGCGTGCAGTTTGGAGAAACACGGCTGTTTACAGCAGGGAGGGTACAGGTGAGTTTGCCAGCAACAAACAGTGCCAGTCTGCACCTCCCGAAGCGGAGACGTGGAGCAAAACCACAGCAGTTTGTGCAAGTGCCTTCTGGTGGGGACAGATGCTTTTGTCCTCCTTTTTATGGAGCTGTTTGTTTCTTTCGTGTTTCA
The DNA here is from genome assembly GCF_047663525.1 of Anas platyrhynchos. Classification (NCBI taxonomy): domain Eukaryota; kingdom Metazoa; phylum Chordata; class Aves; order Anseriformes; family Anatidae; genus Anas; species Anas platyrhynchos. Next base: position 6,843,926 of record NC_092602.1, read on the forward strand.
GGGGTTAAAAAAAAAAAAAAAAAAAAAAAAAAAAGGCAGCTCAAATCATGCTAGTTGAGGAAATTTGAAGAGGGCTATTTCTTGCAGTATTCTTTCCCATTTTACCCTTGTTGAAAGGGTTCAGGGCTTTCTGTCCCGAGAGGCTGTAGTCTAAGTGGGATGTTTTTCTGCTTGCACCAGGAATCCTGCTTTTGAAGCAGCAGCAGCAAAGTTAATCTGGGTCAGAACAAGCTCCCCTTCGCTTGCCTCGCTGTCCTTAAAATCTCTTGGTGAACTGCTCGTCCCCGGGCACTTTGCCATCCATCCCAGCAGAGCTGGATTTCATTTGGTGACCCTGCGAATGAATAAATAAGCACACATTCATTTATTCATTTTGCTGCCCCCAAGAGATTTCACCTAAATTGTTTATCTCCTTCCCTCTGTTGGCACGGCGTTGTTGCGGGAAACAAAGGGCTCTGCAAGCTGCGCCTTGTTGTTTTGAGATGGGAAATTCACTTTTCTTTTTCTTTCTGCTTGGCCACAGCACGCAGCTCTGCGTGGATTTATGTGCCCCTTGGCACAGCTGAGGGCTATAAATGTCCAAATCTTGATTGCCTCAACTCCGCCGTAGCTGGTGCCCTCCCGGTGGGATTTTTTATTATGATCTCTATTTTTCTGTCACTTATCACAAAAAAAAAAAAAATAATGTATCATTGTTAAAGCTTTTTAATTAACAGCATCGGCTCTGATGCTCTGGGTGTGGGGACCTCTGCTAGGGTATTGTGTCTGCAGGCAGGAGGTGCTGCTCTGGCCGAAGTGCTGGCAGCAGCAGGAGATGATAAATTTGGTGATGTGGTGGCTTGTGTGGGTTATCACCAAAAAAGATAAGTCTCAAGGTCCCTTTGGCATCTTACAGTGTTGCTTTTGCTCACAGAGCTCCCAGCTAACCCCCTCCTTCCCCAGTCCAGGGACAAAAACGGTGGTCAACTTCAGTGGGATCCATTCAGACCGATCTCAAGGGCTGTGACACAGCTGGGGGAAGTCTCTGGACTCACTCCTGTGCAGGCTGTGCCCCTGGCAGGAGGAGGATAATGCAGGAGGAGGATAATCCTGCCGGGCTGCAGGGCATGGTGTTGGTGTTGGCTACCAGGAGTTTTCTCTCCCAACAGATGAGGAATGTTCCACCACCGAGCATCCCTACAAGAAGCCCTACATGGAGACTTCTCCGGCAGAAGAGGATCCCTTCTACAGGTCCAGTTACCCCCAGCAGCAGGGACTGAACACTTCATACAGGACTGAATCAGCCCAGCGCCAAGCGTGCATGTACGCCAGCTCCGCTCCCCCCACGGACCCCGTGCCCAGCCTGGAAGACATCAGCTGTAACACGTGGCCCAGCGTGCCCTCCTACAGCAGTTGCACAGTGTCTGCCATGCAGCCGATGGACAGGTTACCCTACCAGCATTTCTCTGCCCACTTCACCTCGGGGCCGCTGATGCCCCGGCTCGGCAGCGTGGCCAACCATACCTCCCCCCAGATAGGAGACACCCACAGCATGTTCCAGCACCAGACCTCGGTTTCTCACCAACCCATCGTCCGGCAGTGTGGACCCCAAACGGGCATCCAGTCCCCCCCCAGCAGCCTCCAGCCCGCAGAGTTCCTCTATTCCCACGGCGTGCCTCGAACCCTCTCGCCCCACCAGTACCACTCGGTGCACGGCGTGGGCATGGTGCCAGAGTGGAGCGAGAACAGCTAACCGGGCAGCCGCGGCCACAGCATCAGCCACGGCAAAAGAAATGGAGGAAAAAGAAATAAAAAAGGAAAAAAAAAAAACAACAACACCCTGTCGGTAATAAAAAAGAGAGCGTTTTGCAAGACTCCTTGAAGTGAATGTTCACCGTTAGCACTCGAGAGGGACGGACGCTGTTTGACACCACGGACAAAGCAGTCATCGGCCTCGGTGTGACTTGCCCCCCCCCCCCTTTTTTTCTTTTGGTTCAAAAGGAAAACCAACAGATTGGCACGCTGCCCCCCACCGTGCCCACCACCCAACTTGTGTTGCTGCCACAGCGAACCCCCTGCCCCATCGCCCCCCTCCCCAGCCCCTGCTCTTTTTGTTCTCAAAGGGACATGAGACTCCTGCTGCCTTTATCAACACGGCCAGAGTGCTTGAATGAAAACAACTAGGATGTTACTTTTTTTTTTTTTTTTTGTGGTGTTGATGTTGACGATGTTATATAATAAATAATAATATATATATTTTTTTCTTTCAATTTTCTCAAAAAAAAAAAAAAAAGACACCGGCCCTTTTCACCAAGGGTGGAGCTTGGAGTGCTGGTTTTTATTTTTTTTTCATTAGTGTTATCGTTGTTGCTTCTCAACAGAAAAGAGGTATTCTGAACCCGCAAATAGGAAAAAACAGGTACCTACCTCGCCCAGGTGTTGTACCACGAGTGAAATTGCTCACTGCTATTTCCTTAAAATCGCCATATGTCCCCCAAAACACATCTCTGTGGGAACCAGCCTAGGAACCTCACCCCCTTGCTCACTCCCAATTCTCTCCTACTTTCCTTCCCACCTCCTGGTCTTTCCAGTCCATCAGCTGTCTCTGTCAGAAATGTGGGGTATCTTTCTAACTTGAAAACCTCCACAGCTTGTCTGCTGCTGATTTTTTTGCCAGCACGTGGAAAGCGAGGCTGTGAGCCAGCTGCAAGGGGGAAGAGAGGGGGAGAGGATGCGGGGAGCAAAAGGAAAATCTGTAAGCATGATGGTGGTGATTGCTTGCAATCCCCAACTTTCAGTTTGTTGGTCATTCTTTTTCTTCCTCTCTACAAATAAAAATAAATAAAGAGAAAGGGATATCTGTCTGGGTATGCCGAGACATTTAGTAAATGTGTTTGAACGGAGCAGAAAATGATCACAGGGGGCTGGGAGTGGGGGAAGCAAGAAGAAAGGAAAAAGCAAATGCTTGTAAGTAAAAATGCCTACTGCAAGGACTCTTCAGGTGTAAAATTTACTGGTTCTATTTATTTATACATGGGAGTTTGAGTAAGTCCTAATGTGTCATGATGCCAGAAAAGCAGCTGATTTAGAGGGGCTCATGGTTTATCGAAACTGAACTTTGCTTTCTTCATTTTTTTTCTCTCCAAGCTGTGCCCACACTCTATATAATTTACATATATTTTTAATTAAAAACAATTCTAATGAACAAAAGAGGTATACCTGTGTGTCAGCAGAGGAGAATGTGGGTGTGAATGTGTGGGAATGCCGGTATGTGTGCAGGAGGGACCACAGACAGATACCCAAACCATGTAGCTCAGAAAAAAATCCCTACCTAGCTATGCTTTCCTATTCTTGTGTGCCAATTTATATCTAATAAATACCACATGCTACAAAGTGCAAGGGACCTGCCCACCATTTTTTTTCTTTTTTTTTCTTTTTTTATTCTTTCTGCTTGATGCCAAGAGGTTTGTTTTTTTATTTATTTCTGGAGAAATAAACACCGTCCTGGAGGGGAAGGCTTTTAGGCAGTGATGGGCTGAGCTTGCTGTGTCCAGACCTGCATGTTTCTCCTCTACAGCTCTGCGTGGGTCCCCTAGGTCCTTCCCACACAAACCATCTCCCCTTGCCAGCCCTAAGGTTGATCATAGAGTGGCTTGGGTTTGAAGTGACCTTATAAAACACCCACTTCCAACCTCCTGCCATGGACAGGGATGCATCCCACTAGACCAGGGTGCTCAGAGCCCCATCCAGCCTGGCCTTGAGCACCTCCAGGGATGGGGCATCCACAGCTTCTCTGGGCAAAAGAAGTTCTCAGGGTCACTTTCCCACCAATTCAGATTTAGGAGCAACCCTGGGAACCCAGGTGAGTGCAGAGCTGGCACCAGGAGGAGCTGGTGGAGGTGGAGCTGCCCCCTCTTCCTACCTGGATGGGGTCTGTGGGGAAGTCTGGTCTTGGGGAACTGCAGGACCATACCCCAGCTTCAGCAAGGGAGGGCAGGATGCTGCATACTTCATGAATGGGAAGAAGATGGAAAAACAGTGCCAGAGAAAGAGATTGGACTGAAATAGGCAACATCCAGGAGGTCCAGCGGGAAGGTGTCCTTCATGTGGCCCTGGTTGCCCCAGGGAGCAACGTGGCTGGGCACTGGGGATGTTCATGTCCTAACAGGGCAAAAAGTGAGGAGGTTTTGAAGCTCCCTTTACCCGATGATGCTCCCACCTGGGACCTGGGGATGGTATCCTATGACCGACCTCAGTGCTCCCACAGGAGTCCCACAGGAGCCTGAGCTGGGTACCAGCCGCGCCTGCAGGCAGGAGACCCAAGTCTCGTGTATCTCCTCTGTGGGCACGGCTGGGATGTGGAGCTGCACACAAAGCTGCCTGTCTTCATGGGGCCACCCCCTGGGAAGGACTCGGATGTCTCATTGCTCAGTAAATCACATGCTGTTCCCCCGAAATATGCAGTTACCCAAGATTAATGATGGAGTAAATTGCGTTTCGAGTTAAGGAATAAAAAATTACACTGTATTTAGCTGTCAATTACATTGTACTTGCCAGGCTTCGTTATCCCACTGCTAATCATGTAATCATCTTATCACTATATGGTAATCTACATGTAATTAAATGGCCAGTGGTTACTCTGTAAGTAAAGAGGTCTTACCAGAAATGCGTGCCATGCATCTCAAAGAGCATTAGGGAAACTAAATCCACATGGTAAACTATTTCTCAAGCTTCAGAAGTAAAAGCCTCAAGCCTTCAACTTGACTAATTTCCTCTGAGCTCCTTGCATTATTATTTTAGCTCTGCAGGGAAATGCCAGGGCTCTTCAGTGGGTTCTGTGATGGGATCTGATGGCTGGCTTTTGGCTGCCAAAAACTGGGGTAGGTCCAGAGCAGCCTTGGGGAGCACCATGGTTTGGGGAGCAAGGAGGGCATCAGTGGGAGCAGAGTGGGGCTGCTTCACTGGGGACAAAGACAGGGTGGGTAGGAGGACACGGTGTAGCCTGCTGTGACTCTTCCAGAGGCCCACGGTGAGTCCCAGCCTGGTTGTGACTGTGCCTTGCTTGTGCGGAGCCTGGAGAAATAGGTTGAGCATCTTCCCAGCTCACCAGCTGAATGCGGGGCCCTAACTGTATGGGGAACAGGCAAGGAGAGGGGTGTTTGCTCCCTTTGGTTGTGATTTTATTTCATAAAGAGCCTGAAGTGAGTTCCCTCATTTGTCTTCTTAAGGACTTATTCCTCAGCAGAGGATGATGATGATAATAATAAAGAAAAATGGGGAAAATCATACGCAAATTGATGTCATTGAAAGAAACAGTGAAAAGAGGTTGCAGATTTTACTCTTTTCAGGGCTAAACTGGTAATTCAGCCATTAAAGGCCATGAAATTTGAGCAGGACCATCCCCACCTAGTGTGAGGGACTGCGCATCACCACCATGCACCCTTCCCTTCTTGCCTGCAAGCCCTAGGTGTCATAAAAAGGTCCTCAGAGTGGTCTGGTGGCTTCCCACTACCACAAGCACCACTGGGGGTCCTTCTGCCATGGGCTTGGGGACAGAGGTGGTGGAAGGAAGAGTCCTGGAGAGCTGGACTTGCTGGCCCCACATCCTGGAGGGGACCTGAGGGGCCAACAGTGTCCCCAGGTGAGCTGGGAGGAGGAGGTGGCAGTGGCCCACCCTCTCCTCTAACCTCTCGGTGATGACCTTGGAGCTGCTCTGGCAGCATGGAAAGCAGCCGTGAACCATCGCCAGGCAGTAAAACAGAGCTTTCTATACAAAACATAATAAATAAGTGCAGGCTGTGCAATTCCTTCGACCCGAGGAGGAAAGAGAGAGAAACCCAAGCACCGCTAAAAAACATCTTTCAGAGAGCGAGCACCAATTCGCAGGCTGTGGTCGCAAACGCTGTTTTTTCAGCTGCCTTCCCGGGCTAAAACCCTACTGCAGTTGCCATCCTTTGTACCCGGGGAGGCTGCAGATGCCCCCGGCAGACAAACAGAGACATCTTTGTTTGCCCTTATCAGTTTGTTTTCGAGTTTCGGCGGCCAGGACATGGGGTGTTTTTTGGGAGCTGGCATTTCGGGAGCTGGGACCAGTGAGGTTCCTCCTCGGGATGAGGCCACCTGAGCAGGGCAGCCTCCGCCGAGGCTGCTGTCCTCCCTCCCCGCCACCCTTTGAGCCTCCAGGGCTGAGGGGAGAAAACAACCCAAAGCCTCAGGATTCTTGCCCATAAATCCAGCCCACAATACCATAGATTTTTACAGAGCTGCCAACTCTGACAATTTTATGATGGATCTCATGTGATTTGCAAAGTGTTGTTGTTTTTTTTTTTTTCCCCCCTCTCTCTTAAAGTTCCTGGAGTCCTGTGATTATATGAGACTCTCAAAGGATGCTGAGGGTTTTTAGTTTTTTTTTTTCTTTCTTTTCTGGTTTTTATTTTCTTTTTCTTCTTCTTCTTTGTTGAGTTTTAGGCTATAAAATAAGGCTGGAAATTTTATTGGAGAGGAAAGCAAGGCAGAGAAAAGAAATGGCTTGTCTGGAGGTGGGATTAGAGCTCATCACCAGACAAAAATATTTTGCTTTCTTTTTTTTCATTTTTTTTTTTGAGTTCTCTCTGGAAAAGTGGAATCCTTTGCTACATATTTTTGGAGTAATAAAGTTTTCTAAGTTTTAAGTGAATGGAAAACGTTCAGAAAGTGGACTGAATACATTCCTGCCCCTTTGAAAAAATGGAGAAATATTCTGCTTATGTTTAGAGCATTTTACCCTTTTGAAATTTCAAAGGAAATTTTTCCGCCCCAAGTCACTTCAGGTTGAAACCCTGACGTGTTTCACTTGGAAACCCTCGCACCCGGCAGCTCTCAGGCCTTCCACTTCCTTTGTTTGGCTGAAACAAATCCTTCGGCCCCGGCGGCTGCTTCAGCCTCTGCTTTGCGGTCACTTCTGCAGGCTTTGCCCTGCACCTGGGAGGACTCAGCTATGATAATGGATAGTGAGAAGTCCACAGACTGCATGTGTTACATCTCCCTGAGCAAATAAATAAATGTATTTAGGTGTGATGGGTCCTGTCTTTGGGCAGAAGGTCTGGTGGTGGGACAACTGCTTGGCAAGGGTGTTCTGGCCATGTGTCCTCTTGGCATTTTCCCCCTCCTGGGAACACCTGGATGATGCCTGTGCCTTCCCATCAGCATGGGGAGAGGCTGGTGGGACATGCAGCTGCCCTGAATTAGGCAGTAGCAGCTGGAGACAGTGCCCAAGGCTTGCACCAGCATCATCTGTGGTAAGAGCTATCACCTGTGTGAGTTCTCCCACCACGGGGAGTAAAGGCAGAGGTTTGGTAACCACAGCTCTTGGTGGTGGTGTGAGCTCAGAAGAGAGCTTGGCTGCTCATGTCAGCACTGTGCTGGAGCACATTTTAAGCCTAAGTAAGTAAAAAATGGGGGTGTGACATGGGCATGGGAGTTGGTCTCTATGATTGGGTCTTGATGCAGTCTGGGCAGCACCCTCACTGAGGGCTGGGTAATTGTGTGTGTGCAGAGGGGGTGCTCTCCACTTCAGCCCTAACAAATATTTTTTAACCTCTCTTAAGGAAAAAAGGAAGTTACCTGAATTCTGAATGCAGATTACAACCTCAAATTGGGGTTGAAGCATACAGAGAGCTCTTTAATGGCATGTGACTGATAGCTCAGGTTGTACTTACATTAATAAATGCTGGTGTTTGAGATGTTTTTGTTGTGTAAGGCCAAATACGCATATTATTTGTATTATCATGATAATAATAATGTACCGTTGCTCATACTCTATTTTGTGTGGTCTGGCATGTGGAGGATGCAATTACCAGTGTGTGTCTGCAGCACTGTGAGGCTTTGTTCTAACCCCATTGCTAGCTCTAGGGTACCACAAGTCATCAGTGTCTCACTTCAGCTTTGTTCAGGCCTGGGTTGTGATGAATTAGAAACATGTTTGTTGTCCCTGGGGTTTCCAGTTGAACGTTTTCATTGAGAGGTAATCAGATGGTAACAGTGGAGTATTATTTCCTCTTTTCCTCCTGTTGGTGTCTGGATTTCTGGCATGCCCTTCATGACCAGTAAGACTGGAGGCAGTACTCCAGGTAGTTCTACTGCCTGCTCTGTTGCGTGGGGTTGCTCATCCCAGAGGCAGGACTTCACTTTTGCCTTTGTTGTGCTTTTTGAGGCTCCTACCACCCCGCTTCTCTGGTGGGATCCTTCTGAGCAGCAGCTCTGCCTTCCAGAGTTTTGCTCCCTGTTTCAGTAACACCTGTGAACTTCTTGGGTGCGTTCTGCCCTCTTACCTTTGGGCATTAATAATGATCCCAAAGAACACTGGTGCCAGTTCTGACCCTTGAGAGATACCACTGATCATTGTTGTTTGCACCTGATGGTCCAGACAGCTTTCCACCAACCTTGTTGTCTGCTAATCTGCTCTGTAGCTTGCTGATTTGTCTGTGGAAGTATTATGGGAGACTGCCAAAGGCTTAGAAAAGTCAAAGTCTGTGTGCTCTCATCTAATGGTTCTTTGCCTACTCGAGGGCAGGTGCCTCTCTGTCTCCCTGTTAGCAGTTACAGGTCCTGACATTCATCAGAAACCTGGGCTGGGGATCACCAAGTGTTTTCCATCTCAAGATCACTTAATGAACCTGCATGCACCTTCTTCATCAGAGCTTTTAATTAGAAACACCGTGCCCTGCTAAAACACAGGATGGCTTTTGTGGGGCACGTACCTGGGGAAAGCAAGCCAAGCTGGATGGAGAGCTGGGCTAGCATGATGTATTTGCTGCTGTTCGAGTAGTGTTGGCTACCTTGCCTGAGTCTGGCTCTCTGTGTGCCCAGGCAGGGGTTGAGAGGTGATTCCAGACTGGGAGAGCTTGTAATTTAAGGCAGTGGGGCAATGGACCACGGATGGTCCATGATGCCGTAATCAGTCTGGAGCTGGTCAGTGAGTTACGAGTGCACACACGTACACAGACACTTTAACAGCCTCACTGAGTGACAGGCACCAATATTACTGTTGGGCCGATGCCAGTCAAGGTGGTGATGACAAATCCAGCTTGGCAGTGACTGCAGCGTTTGCCCGTGTGGGGAGCAAACCATAAAACCCTGTTCTGGTTCGTTTCCAAGCATCTCCCATGGAGATTGTGTAGGTAGAGAAGGAGGCAGTGCCGCACAGCCAGGGGCATGGACTGCAGGTCTGGCAACTTTGCATTGCTGGGTGACCTTCAAAGTCTCCAAAAACACTTCAGAAAGGAAATTTTATACCCCTACTGGACTACTATGGGTAACATTTTTTTTTTTTGGAGGGTAGGGGTGTATATAACCAGCATCCAAACACTGCTTGGACTTGAATGACATCATTTACTTTAATTCCAGAGAAATAACTGTACTTTCCCCTCAATTTTTAAGCATATCACCTGAAACAATAAAGTATGTTCCTAAGTAAAACCTCACCTTGAATAGGAAACACCCAAGCTCCTTAAGCACGGAGTTAAAACTTTGCTGCTGGGATGGGAGTTGAGGGTAGTTCTTATAGGAGCTGCTGAATACTTTTGTTAAGAGAACTTGATCTAATATTCCTCTTTTTGTGTGTGTGGGAAGACATCCAAAATGTTGCTCAGCTCCAATCCGTATTTAAAAAGAAAAACAGCAGAGTCAGCATCAGTAACCAGAAGGGTCACCTCATTCCTAGCTGTGCTGCAGCATTAAAAACAAAATCTAAAACAAGTCTTAAATATTTTCCTAATGTCGGTCTTCCAGACAGGGTGCTTCAGTTCATGCCAACCCTTGAAGGCTTTTGCTGGTGAGGAAGTCTGAACAGGCTTATCACCCATACAGGGCATTGCTGATCCTTACATGGGATTATTTTTAATGTTGGTTTGCTTGAATTTTACTCGTATTTACACAGCTGTTAATAAAGCACAGGAAAGCTGTGTATGATATCTCCTTCCCCATCTGATTGGGGTGGATTTTAGGACAGCTTTAACAACTTGATTGGTTATTGATGGATGGGGCAAGAGCCCCCTGGGTTCAGCCTTCATTAGCTGGGTCCAGCCTGTTTGCACATGGCTGCTGCTCTTTCCAGGAGGATGAATTTGCAGGAGGATGAGCTTCCAAGAACAGGAGAGGTGGCCCTGCACTTGAGATGTGCAGGTAGTGATATATAACCTAAATCTGAAGGGTTTGTGAGCCAAGACAAGTTCAACAAGTACTCTTGAAAGAGCAAACTAGCTTGTAAAACTCTTCAAGCTCAGCATCTTAGTGGGGATCCTCAGCAATGCTCAGCCTGAAGTTTTCAGTTTCATGTTGAAGGTGGTTCAGTTTGGCTCCAGAAGTTGGAGAGCTCCCAAGAGACGGCCGCTGTGATTTGATTAGGCTCATTTCTTTGGGAAATGCAGCTACAGCGGATTGTCTGGACCAACTGGCCCCTAACCAAAAAGCTTTATCCACCAGCTTTGTCTGCAGCAGGGCTGCTATTGGGATTGCAGTGGGAATGTTCCTGTAGACAAGTTCAGTATGTGTCCACGCAGGGTTGGGCTGGAAGTAAATCTTGAATGTTTGTTGTTCCTGAGCCGTCCTGGTGAAGCTTGGTATCGTTGGACTATACTCATAGGGTCCTGTGCTACTGGGAGTCTGTCCTCCAGGAGGGCACCTAAGGGAGATAACTGGATGATAATCTCTTTTTATGTTAATGATAACAAAGAGCAGTCATGCCCCATGCTTGGCTTGTGCCACTCATTGTCTGCACTGCTTTGGGTCCCATCAAAGACGTGATGCTTCCCTGGAGTGGAGGAGTATGCAGAGCTAATAAATAAGATAAAATCACAATGTGGCAAAAACGGAGGAGACAACCTGCCTGCCCTAGACTCTATTAAAAGAAAAATGTTGTTTTCTTTGCTTTGCAGTGACCCCTGCACCTGGCAGTACGGGTGGGGAGGTGTTTTCTGGTATCTCAGCCCTTCCGAAGTGCCTTTTCCTGCTGTTTGTGGCAAGCAAGTGGCTTCTTGGTGACATGATGTTGAGCTGTCCTCTGCTCCGATTGCTTGTATTAGCACCACAGCACCTCTTTATTAGCAGCAATAATGACCATGGCCTTTCTGTTCAGTCTGTGCTGGAGTTCAGGGTGCTACCCCATGCCAGGGGAGATGGGGTTGGACGACCTGGCAGTGTTTCCTCTCCATCCTCCTCCTCCCTTTTGGTGGGATGGAAAAATCCTAAGGCTACCTGCCTCCATTTCTTGAAGGAGGGAAGGTGAGGGGGAAATGGAGGAAAGCCCCTGATATTGCTGTAACTTTTTGAGACATAAAAGCTTTTCTTTGAGAGCAAATCCTTTCTTTCTCCCCCTCCTCATGGCATTAGAGCTAGAGAAATTCCTTGGAAAATAATTTGTCAAGGCCCTGACTGATCAAAGACACATATAAAAGGACCCTTTTTTTAAAGGGGAAAAAATCCCCCTCCAAGCTCAGAATGAATTGGCAATTCATTTACCAACTGTCAGATAAAGTAGCTCAATCCCTATCACGTCTTTAGCTGGAGCTGTGGCCAGAAGGAAGCAATTCTCGGCCCACTGTGCGTACATGTTTGGGGTATGTTAGTGATTAGGGTATTCCTGCCTGGGGGATGCAGAAAGATATGACTCAGATTCGCAAAAGAGCCATAAATCTCCCTCCTTTTATTCAAAATGTGTGTTTTATAGCCATTTCCTGGCCAATTTCTGCCTTGAATAAATATGTAACATATCTCTGTGTATAGTTTTTAGGTCCAAGCATTGGGCTCCCTCTCAAGAGTGAACTGTCTGCTCAGGGAAAGTTTGAACATTGTTTTCTGCTGTTCCTTCCTTCCCAGAAAACTCCCCCGTTGAGTATTAATTGGCTGAGGGTTGTCCCCATGGCACCTGCTCCTGCCTGTCTGTGGTGGGGTCCCTTGGGAGGGGGCTGGGTGGGAGATGTGACCCAAAGGACCCCAAAAGGTCAGCCAGGCTCCAAGGCTGGATCAACGAGATTGAAAACTGGGATTTTAGTCCAAAGGCTCTGGCAGGATTTTGGTAATCCCAGGCATGAGCTAGCCCTCACACAGCACTGGATGTGGAAGTCAGCAGCTCAGTAGGTGCTGTGCTCGCATCCCAGGACTGTGCTGATGTTCAGCCAGGAGCTGGGCTTGCTGCTGTGTTGGATCCTGCTTGTCTCTGCAGCTGAAATCAGGCCTAGTGGCTGATCAGTAGGGACAATATTCCCCCAGCCCATGGTACCTGAGGGACTGTCCTTCCCTGTCTCAAGAACAGCATCATCCACGCGTCTTTCCCCTCTTTATCCTCCGATTCCACATCCTTTCCAACCACTCTGGTGGCACCCAGTTTACTGCCCCTCCCCGTTCTGTTTTCCACCTGTGTTCCCCAGTGTCATGTCTATGTGATATTGAAAGGACAGCATAGACATGAAGGGAAAGGCAGGAGCTGATGAACAGCAATGCAGGAGGGTGTAGGGGCAGGGATATTTCCCTGATCTCATTTTCCCATCATGGGTTGTGCAAGTAGAAGTACTCAATTTCTTTTCATAATTGCAGTTCTTTTTAATGATTGTAATTCGTTTCACTGAAATGAGCTGAAGCAGCTGAGAAATGGCTACAGGAAGAGGCTGGATCATTTGTTCTCTGTGTTTAGAGGATGAGTCCCAGGAAGAAGGAAGAACAACAGGAACAGCTTTGGTTTTGGAGAGAAATATCAAAGCTTTCCATCAGTGTCCTGCTCCTCCAAGTCACACAGGAGGCGGATTCCCCTCAGTAAAACAACAGGAAAACCCATCCCTTTGCAAGGAAAGCAGTAAAAGTTTGGGGTCTGGCATTACTGGTACTTTATTTTTAGCTCTTCCTTCTAATCCTTTAAGCCTGTAGTTCCTTTCTGCTTCCTCTTCCCCTAAACCAGGAGCTGCAATCATTTGGCCCCAATTCAAAGTCTCAAAGCCAACGGCAAAGCTCCTAGATCCCATGCCAGAGAAGTCTGGTAGGGTCCTGAAGTTTATCTCGTAAACGGCTTCATCTGAGAGCTGCTGCACTTGGTGGGAATCTTACCACTAAGCCAGAGGAGCATTTTTTTTTACCATGCCCTTTCACATACCGTGCCTATCTGCCCAGCAGTGTACCCTGAGCATATATGTCATTTAAAAATAATGTGTGATTACAAGGAGCGGTCTCGAAAAGTCTCCTAAACTTTCTCTATGTGAGAGCAATCCTAACCTTGGATCAAAAACAATGTGATACCCTGAGTAAAGATAAAGCAGGAAAGATGTAGCAGAGTGATGTCTGGCGGATCTTGGGAATTTCTCCTGAAGGTAGATGGCAGGGGGCAAAATCCTTCATCGGAGTGAAATGTGTGTATATGTGTGCTTCCTATGCTCTTCAGGGGAAAGATGCTTCCCTTTACTGTTTCTCAGTCATCTCTTTTGGGTCAACATGGGTTTTTCATGGCAGGTTTAACCCTGAGCCGTTCCCAGCCTGTGACTCCCAGTGCCAGGTGACATTTATTCCCTTAAACTCTTTCTTCACTATTGCTGCTAACTTAGTACCAGGCAGTTTTGTTATTGGTGTCATTTGCTAGCAAAGGAAATATTTCTGGGCATCTCCCAGGTGCTGGGGATAACAGTAATTCCCCACCTGGGTGGAGAGGTTGCTTTCAAAGCAAGCACCAGCAGATCTGAAACCCTCCAGACAAGTGTCTTTTACTCAGCTCTGACCGCAGCTTTTAGCTTCATTTCTCTTTCCCCCTGCTGTGGTATCTCCATTTAGGGCCCACTCGTGTAAACATTTATAAGCACATGATGGGTTTAACAATGATTCATCCTATTAAAGTCAAAGTGGCTACTCACCGGATAGTTTCCAGAACTAGGCAATAGATATAAAAAGGGCAGGGACCATGACTTTTCTGTGCTATCTAAAGTGGCTAACACTTCAGGAACAACAGGCTCAATTTTAGAGGAGCTGGCCTCCCTCTGACTATATATTAAAGCTGCCTAGAAACATGTTTTTTCCCTCCCCTGGGAAGTCTTTAAAACAAAAGTGTACCAAATTGGTTGAGAACAGCACTGTCATGTAAATGGTTCTGGAAGAAGGAGGGTGGAGGTAATTTCCTATGCACAGCAAGCTTTTATTTCTAACCAGAAAAATAAGTTGAGAATTGCCAAATGTTCATTTTTTGACACAAGCAAAAGGATTCAGAGGAGTAACACAGATAACACTTTGAAAAGATTTTATTCCCTGCCTGGTGGCAGTAATTGTATCTTTCCAGTCCCCAAAACGTTGCCATGGCCAGGGAGGGCAGTGCCTGGTCCCCAGCTCAGTACAGGCACTGGGATGTTGCTCGTGCAAATCCAAAGCAGCGGCCAACAGTAGCAGCAGCTACTGCATGGGGACCACGTGCTGTCCTGGAGAAGGCACTTAGCTCCCCGGGCCGTGCTCAAGCACTTCAAATACCTCTTTGAAGTGGTCTGTGTACTGCAAGCAGCTCTCAGCCCCCTGGTCCGGGAACCCCCGTGCTGGCTGGGGGAGGCAGGTCAAGCCAGCTCTGTGCTGCTGCAAGGATGCTGCCAGCAATGCTCCTGCTCTTAGCGTGTCTCCTCCATGCACCTTCATCCCTGTTCCCTAAGTGGTGGTGTCTGGGCAGGGCTGGCCCTCTTTCCTTAATGAACATGGTGTTTGGGGAGCGGGGAGGGCTGCAGGAGAAGAGCAGAAAGCCTGGTTCAGGCTGGGAGATGGGACAAAACCAGGGATAGTGGAGAAGGGGCAGCCCTGGTGTATTTCTGAGCACCTGGTTGTAAAAGGCCATCGGGGCTATCTCAGGAACAGGGCTTTTTTTGCACACCCCCTCGGGCATTTAGGCAAAGGACCTCAGAGGAATTTCAGGGGACGTCGATGAGGTCTCTTGGAAGCGGGCGTGACCTTCTCTGCCTGCCCCCTCGGCTGGCTGGATGTCAGCCAGCTCCGCGCTAGCAGGCATGTGGCTCTGTCAGCCTGGTGCTAAGCTGGAGCTATTACCAAAAATAGGAATTAAAAATATGTCTGATGCTTTGTTTATAAATGAATAGTAGATGTTTAATTAGCAAACAGTATGGTTTTCACGCCAGGCTTAGATGAAAGGAAAAAAAAGTTGTCCAAAAATGAAGCTATGGCAAAATCAATCTTTTTCATTGTGAGATGATTCAATGATGAGAAATGTTTGACTTTTTTTGAAGGATTTATCAAGTGTCTTCAAATATATCAGACAAGTTAAAAATAATCATTCTGTAGAAAAACTACATTTTCTCTTGAAACCAGTGAAGAGTTCATGGAGATATGTAGCTGCCTGCCATGATGATAGGGAAAAGGAATGAAGTGGGATGATAAATATTTTATAGACACCTTACATTTTTAATCTACTTGATTGGTGGGCAACTAAACACTGAGGTAAAGATGCCAACTTGATATCTTCGTGGGAGTTGCAACCTCAGTGGGTATTTGAAGAAGGTATCTATGGACAAATGAGGCTTCTGCAAAGAGAAAGGTGGTAAAACCTAGCAAGAAAGCAAATAAAATAAATCCAAAGACCCTGAACATGGCCAGACAGTTGCTTTAGAGGAGAAAAAAATAAATAAAAATCAAAGTTGCCAGAAAAAGCCTCAAGAAGATCATGGTAAGGCTGACTGAGGGAACACCTGGGGAAGATTGATTAAGAGACAGCCGAAGTGTGTGTGTGATTTATGAGGAGTGGCCCTCGCTTTAGTAGGAGTTCTTTGGAGATATTGCTGCTACGGTGCAGGACAAAAAAAATCCTGGATGCAATATAGTTACTGGATTGTCAAACAGCACTTGATAATGTTCCCCGAGTGAGGTTATTAGCCTAGCAAGGGAGAAACTGAATATGAGGTTGAATGGGCTGTGGGACAAATACTTCCTTCAAGACACTGCAATTCTCTCCATGCATCCAACCTACTGTAGGTATGTACATCAGTCCGTCTGTCTGTCAGTCCATTCAGCTATTTACTTGACCAACATTGGTGACTCCTGCTCCTCCTTGCTGGCAGCTGGGAGCAATTTAGTGGGGTGGAGGGCAGGCTGCTTTACCTGGAGATTATTTTGGGGACC
The DNA here is from genome assembly GCF_047663525.1 of Anas platyrhynchos. Lineage (NCBI taxonomy): Eukaryota > Metazoa > Chordata > Aves > Anseriformes > Anatidae > Anas > Anas platyrhynchos. The sequence goes on from NC_092602.1 coordinate 6,860,024, forward strand.
TCCCAGATGCCCTGTGGGACTTGAGCTTCCTCATGCGAGGAAAGGGAAAGTTCTCCTGGGGGTTGGCTGATGGAGCTGAAATCTGGGAGCCAGAGATGCAGCAACTGGTGAGCAGCCCTTTGGGTCATTGGCATATTGGCTGGGAATCATGCGACAAGCAGCAAAGTTAGGTTACAATCCAGGGGCCTGGCCCTCAGGAAGGTTTTTAAAGGGAGTGTGAGTTCAGAGAGAGCTGAGGATCTTGCCTCATGTGCTGTGGCTTTGTAGGCCTGCTCTGGAAGTCCTGTCTGCCCATCCAGGCTGGACCCTTGGAGCAGAAATTTCACTGGAAATGAAAGATACAGCTGGTCTGTACTCTGATCCCATCTCTGCTCCTGTCTGTATCTTCTGAGTGGCTTCTACCCCCTCTTTTTCTCTTCCACCACCACTGTTTTGATCACCTTTCTCTCCAGGGTCTCTGAAAATCTTCATGCAGGGGTGAGCTTCAGGCCCAGCGGCACCAGCCCTTCCCTTTGAACGTAAGCCAGGGAGCCCCCAGGGAGCGGTGGCCACGAGTGGAAAACCACAGCTCTGATAAATCCAACCTTCCTCTTTCAAGTGCTCAGCACTCTGAGGCACTGGAGCCTCCACATTATGATTTGATGAATAACAAGACGATGTCTGAGAGATGGCAAAATGAATATGCAGTGTTTCCCAGCTGGATAAAGACAGGAGGACAGATAAGAGAAGTTGGATTGCTTTGGCTTTTGGTGCGAGCAATGACCTCGAGCTATGTTTTATTAATGTTGGCAAAACTGAGAAGTTCAAGCATCCCTGGAGCTTGCAATGCCCAAGGGTCTGGAATATGCAGCCTTGTATGTGCTGTCTTTCAAATACATCAGAGTTTTCTGTAATCTTTGAGTTTCTTTGTTTTTATGTCATTCTGAGTTCTCTGGGGAAAGACAATGACTGGGCTGTGTTCCCTCTCCTTTGATAAGGTTGTAGCTTTTGGAATTTCGCTCTGAGGAGCAGCTTTCAAAGATGACTCTGAAAGGGAGGGAGGCAGACAGGCAGCTTTATAGGCTCTGCTGCTCTGCTCAAGACACAAGATGCCCACCTACTTCTGGCAGTTGGACTAGAAGTCTTTGCATAAATCACAAATCTTTGGATGCCTTCAGCTCGAAGGCTGCAGTGAGTGGGAAAAACATAGCCTGAAAAAGCATGTGGGACGGTGGGGTTCCCTTTACAAAGGCATCAGCTGGGGACTTAAAGACAGGATGTGGATACACCACCTTGGGAAAGTGTTTGAGGTGAGCGCACCTCAATTAATGACTACATTTCTTGTGGTTGTGAGGAAGGATGCTGATTTATGGCCTGGGGCAATCAGGATGAGTTCAGGGCCAAATTATTCTCTTGCAGGGGACCTAAACAGTTTTTTTCCCTATGTAGGAGGAAAATGGCTTACACTGGTATTAGGGTGGAGGTCCAAAGCCACTGAGGCCATGGTCTGGACATTAGTAAAAAAGGAACTTCAGACAAATTTATTCCTTGGTAGGGCAGTAAAATGGTAGAGGCAGTTGTCCACATGGCCATAAAGGCCTTATATGCTTTTAAGACTTTTTTTTTTTTTTTTTTTTTTTAATAGAAAAAGAACTGTGTGTGAGGAGCTCAGAAGGAAATGGGTGGGAGTATGAGAAGAGTGGGACAGGATATGATAAGGTGTAGCAGGGATATATTTTGGCAGTCAGCCCCTCTTGAGAACTACCTGTACACCTGTCCTGACTACACTAATGCCACCTGAGAGGGGCTTTTTCCAGCAACAGCTAGTTGTATATGGTGCTGTCATGAACCAAGACCTGGGTAAAGCAGGTCCATGTGGAGCAGAGCACCACCTTTTCTGGGGGAGCTAGCCTGTGAGCTGCATCTTGTACTGGCATCCAGCTGATAGAAGTGATTCTTACAAACACGGTAATCATCAAAGATTTGGGAACTTTCACATCACATAGTCATGTAAATCCATCCCCAAATACGCTTTGCTTGTGGCTGAAAGTTCTGTGTCCAGGAGAGCTTGTCCTTGCCATCTAATTTTAGCAATCTAAAACGCAGGTGTGGAATCTATGCTACCCACCCATGCTCTTCTTTAAGCAAAGTGCATAACTTTTGTCTCCTAGAGACACTGCAGGTTTTGTTCTGCAGCAAAAGTATGGATGAAGGGCATGCTTGTGGGGATGTCCCGGCAGTGCAAGACAGTGAGCTGGCTTTGGGTGAACACATGGCCTTGGCACGGAGTCAGATTTCTGTTCTGAGTGTGTCATATGCCTAGACAGGAAGATAAATAAGGGTGAGAAACGGTGGTTGAATCAACAGAAAATCAGCTTCTATTCTGATATTTGCTCTCGGTGGTGTTTGCATTGTTTTAAAGCAGAGACAGACAACAATCTCTAATAATCACAGCAGCAACAACAAAAATCCCCCCTGGGCCTGTTTCCTAACTCATACTCTGGCATGGACTGTCTGCTGCTCACTTCTTGTGCTATAGCGCTGCTCGGGAGCGATAAGGAGCACACAGCCTCCTGTACTTTAAAGTGCACTAGAAATAGAAAGAGAGATACAGTGCTACAAAAGGAAACTGGCTGGCTTCAGGCTTTCCCTGGGGCTGACTGTGGTTCAACACCCAGGAGCTCGATGTACCCCTGCAAACCAAGGACAAATTTTCCATTCTCTGGGACAGGCAGTAGCTCAATCTGCTAGTCAGAATGGAGACAGACCTTTTTGAACCAAATATACTGGGATCAAGACATCAGTGAGGTAAATGGCATGTATACCCCTGGGGGGGAAAAAAAAAAAGCTTTGGTTGAAGCCCTTTGGTCTAGGACTTTCTTTTTCTTTTGGGTATAAGCCAGCCATAGACTTGATGGTAGTAGAAAAATAATGGATTCCTTAAGAAAATATCCTGAAGAACTTGGTATCTTGTATCAGAGAAATTGTCACAGTTCACTTATGTATGATGACAATTAAAACAAAAAAAAACCCCTCCTCCTCTTCCTCCTTCTCCCACTTGGAAGGGACGAGGAACCTTGGACAGCTTGCAGATTGTCGGATGTGGCCCTGCTTGGGCTCCTATAGTTCCTCAGAGTCTGCTGCTGTTTTCTTTTGGTTCATCCCACAGATGGCAAATCCCTTCCAAACCAACATCTACAGAGACTGGCAAGAGTGCTAGGTGATGGAGTGGAGAATTTTTCCAGCAGACGCGGGCTTGGACAGGCAGGACCAACAGAGTGCCAGACTCTCTGATTTCCCTGCACTTGGCGAGGTGCACAGGGGAGGGAGATGGCCTCTGTACAGCCACGCTCTTTGCCCAAAGACCGGCCTTAGGGAGCACTTGTTTCACCAAGTTTTAGGCCAGTAAAATACCCTAGTTATTAATATCAAGTATTGGTTTAAATCCGTTGACCTCAAGGGGACCATCCAGCCTTTGGCCACAAAGTAAGCGAGGTGAGATCACCGCATGTGCTTGCACAAGCTGGCAAGTAGTGCACACAGCCTCTGGCTTTGGGCATGCACAGAGCCTGTGCTACGGCATCTTCACAAGCACTGTTCTCATTCTTGGTCCAGCACACACTTCTCTGTGCACCTTCATTTTCCTGAGGAGAGCTCAGTTGTGCACCTGCTTAACTCTTCCAAAGAGGTGGACCCAGGAGACCAACAGCTACGTAAGAAGATATAATCCCCATTTTCCATCCCACTGACGCATGTTCCTCTGCCCTCCAAAGCAAACATTTCAGCATGCATGCAAGAAAAGGGCCACTTTCCGTGGATAGTTTAGCTATCTCCTTAGGGAAGAGACCTAGGAAAATCTTTGGAAACTTTCTTGCTGGCCCAAGTGAGTTGAGAGAGAAAATTGTGCTTCTCAGACTCAAGAACTGAAATATTTTTGGTTTTGCTTGCCATCAGAGATGAACTTGAAAGGCAATTCATGAGAAAAAAAAAAGGGGGTGGCTGTGTGTAGAAACCACAAAAATCTTTCTAGGACCTGGCTCCCAATCTTGCTGCACTAGGATTAACCATTAGTTTTCAGCCTGGACATCAACAAGAGTGATGCATGAACAGCTTCTCTGCAAAGCAGGCACTACACTGTGGGAAAGGGGAGCTAGCAGCAAAAATTTGCTGCTGCATAGGTCAATGAGTAGGCAACTGATGTTTGAGCAGAACTAGCTCCATCCAGATCTGAAATTGTTAATCTGTGCTAAAATCCCAACGTTGTTCTTCCTCTTATGCCCCTCCCTAACTCAGAGGGGGAAATAAAATATAAAATAATAAAAAATAAACTGCCTTTAAAGAGGAAATTTTCTAATTCTAGGTCATGGCAGGGGCTATGCATTCTGCACAGGGGGATGATACCATGACTGGAAAAGACATCGGCCACTTCAAATCCATCAGTAAAGACTTCCTCCCATCCGGCCCTGAAAAGGGAGAACCGAGCAGTGTTTTTGTGTGTGGAAAGGGTGGCTCGTTACACAGGAGGAATCACGTCCTGGCTGCCTGGGGAGGCAGGATGTCAGGCTTGGAAGACCAAGCATTTATTTTGGAAAAGCAAGCTCCAACTTTCTCATCCACGCATGGATGCGCTTCACTTCCCTTGCCTTCCCCAGTCCCTCTTCTTTCATGCCTTTCCAGGCAGCATTCCTGGAGGAAATGGAGCTGTGCACCCAGCAGTCCTGCCCCTCTACCCCTGGGCAATGCTGTCACTGCCACTGACTGGCAAGAAGGTGCCTGGCAGAGGATGGTGAAACTAATCTCAGGACTCTTCTTTCCAACCTCCTTGTGGTGCTGCCCTGCTGGGATGCCTTGGCTCCTTCTGTTTCCCACACTTTGGGTCGCTTGGTCCTTCCATGAGTTTCCAAAGAGCTTTGCAAGAAGCCAAAGCACCTGCTCAGTGAACTCAGATCATTCAGGAAGCTGGCAGAAACGTTCTTCCTGGACCGGTGTCTTTGTTTTATTTTTTTTTAATTGCAGGTAAATATGATACTTTCCCTCCTGAAGCACCTGGTGTGATGCCTTATTGGTTATCTCTTCATCCCCTCTTGCCAACAGCATCTCTCCCCTTACCATATTTTAATTGCTGAAGTTTACTTGTGTTGGATGAGTCAACTTCAGCCCTCTGTCCTCACTCCATGAACCTTCTCCCAGTCAGCAGTCACATCTTGCCTGCCGGAGGTGCTTGCTCTGCACCAGGCAGTGTCAATTCCAGAGCCCTGCTATTCCTGCTGGATGGATAACAGCATCACTTGGCTATGCCAGCTCTTATTTCTGCCTAATGCAGTCGTCTGAAGTCAGTCCAGGAGTCTGATTCTGAATTAGAGAATGACAGTGAGGATTTAATCTCATGTTCAATTAGTGGTCAAGACTCAGCTCTAGAGATGCAAGTGAAGAGGCTTCTGCTATTCACTTTTTTTTTTCAGCAACAGTCTGATTATCCTCTAAATCCAAACTTTGGATCGCTGCATTATTATTTTGGAAGGGGGAGCAAAAATAACAAAACTAAGCCCACTGCAGCCCCTTGAAGTGGACTCAAATGGAAATAAAACTCCTTTACAGAGTGAGCTTTGGACTGATTTTTCATTCCATGTCCAAAAATTACTTGGAAAGATCATGTCGGCCAAAGGCCAGGGTCTAGTCTGTGTACCTGTGCTGCTGTCCAGATGGAGGAGAAAAAGAACAGATGCATTGAGATGAAGAGAAAGATTTCAGAGCATGTTTTCAAAGCCTCCTGTTCGTTGAAAGGGCTGGAAAGCAAATTAGAAAACATATCTAGGGTTTCCTTTGAACATAAGGAAAAAATTGACTTGGATGCTGCTAACGTAGTGCCTTTCCAGGCTTACCACGATGGGGAAATGTCATTTGCTTTCTGGGGACTCGACCTAAAATCTCCCTTTGGTCAACTGCCTCTCTGCATTGGGCAGGCTGGTGTGGGAGGAGACAAGCACATGGGAAGCTGAATGAGACTTTTAAAACACTTGGCCTTCCCATAATGGAGGCTAAGAGTTGGCAAATGGTTTTGTGTTTTGTTTCCTATGACTTTGCCTGAGTGTCCAACATGGTCTATGATTGCAGTGCTCTCACAGATTCCTTAGTTATAAGCAAAAAGAAGGAAAGATCCTTTTGGCTAGCACAGATTTGGCTATTTATAGGCAGTCTTTCCTGCAGCTCTGATCCAAAGGGGGAAGCTGTGCAGTTGCATCTGCCACAGGTTGTGCACGTGCTTCAAAGGCTGGCACAAGTGGGCTCCTGCTTTCTAGTCCTTCAGTGAGTTTGACCAACTCTACCCAACCTGTCTTCTGCCAGCAACCTCAGTGACTCTCTCTGGACATGAGCAGATTTTCCACATCCTACGGAGGTCATGGTATTGCCCATCTCCCTGGTCTCTGGATCCAGGCAAACGTGGATGGGCAAATGGATGCTGTGCATCTCTCCCATCTAGCATGAGGCAGCAGGATGCATAGGGAAGCCAAAACCTTCCTGCCCCTGTTGCAGCCTTATTGGGATTTCAGATACTGGCAATTTTGGATCCTGGATGTGGGTATCAGACTCCCTCCCCCTTCTCAATCTTTTAGGCATTTTGTTTTTCAACTACAGTAGGATTTTGAAAAACAAGGATTGATTCTTTTCCTGCTATGTGGCACAGAAAAGAAAAAGACACCTAGACTAGTATCAGCAATTATTTCCATGGAAACCTTTATTTTAAGCAACTTTGGGGACTGGTGGTGATGTACATTCAGTAAAGGTGAAGCTCTGGCAGTTGAAGCTCATGTTGGAATTTGTGGTGCTAAAGCTGGAACCAGAGGATCTAACATGGAAATCAGCATGGAGCCAATGTCGAACTTGATGGAAAAACACGGTGCTCGTATTGAAATGCTCTAAGGCCATCCATACGAGCAGGTAAAGCCAGGATGGAAGAAAATATTGAACTTGACCAAGAATAACCAAATGGAGGGCTAATATCCAATCTCAGATGTATGGACAGCAGATCCTGCTTTCCATTTATAATATTGCTTTACAACCTTCTGGCAGCCTTCCTTAACCTTAAAGTCATATTCAATTCCCTTCCCACTGAAGGCCTATGTATTCCACCACTGTGGACTGAGTTTTGGGATAATAATGAGCTAGTCTTTACACGTCCAGAAATCACAATGAGAAAAGCAGAATTGACAAGTGTGAAAAGTCCGTTCTTGCAGAACCCAGTGCTGTATTTGAGCTGCAGCAAGCTGTCAAACGCAATGCAGGCTGAATGGATCCAGACTCCAGCCTTTGTTGTGGGAAATTGTGGAAGTTCTTTACCTCCTTGACAGAGATGCTGAAAAAGAGGCACTGGAGTTTGCACCCAGCAAAAAATAGACCTTGCGGCATATTTAGGCTCTAAATTTTGCTGCAGCTCTTCTCTGAAAGTGGATTTATTACTTCATCCTTCCTTCTCAGCCTACCCAAGATGTGTAACTCAGCACATGCCAAGAGCTTCTAGGCTTGAATATCTAATGAGGAAAGACTTTGGAAGTGATGTTAAAACAGAAAATGGGGCTGCGCCTGGTGAGAGAGCACAAGGAGAGATCTTACCCACCTTGTTTCCTCTCACCTGTGCTGGGCCAGCCACATATTTACACCTTCTGAGCCTTGATCCTGACTTTGATAGGCTCACACTCCACTTACTGTGCCAACTGTTAGCCCGTGCTGGAAGAAACCCTGAGTATGAGGCATGGTATTGCATGGGAGAGGAAAAAAAAATCCCTCAGCTAGATGCATAGCAGTGGAAGATTTGTGCATGGAAGATCTGTGATTGAAAAATTGTCTGTCTTCAGCTGTCATCTAGCTTAATAAAGGCAGGATGGAGAGGGAATGACTTTTCTTACCTCCTTAGACTATCGCAGCTACAGCAGCCCTACAGCAAAACTGGATCAGTATGCAGAGACGGAGACAAAGTTGTCTCTTTAGAGAGACAAGCAGACAGACAAATAGACAGCTAGCCAGATTCTTCTCTGTTATATGCATGTAACTCCAAAACTATTAAAGGAACTATTTGTAACCAGGAACAGAATCAAACTGCTGGCGTAGTTCACTGTAAAAGATTTTCAGTTCAATCTCTGATGGCATTTTAATAGGAACAGCTACTCATCAGCAATGTCAGGGTTAAATGCTCCCAGCATGTGTGCAATTGCAGAAATACCCCGAGAAGAATCAAGGAAATATTTCCATCTTAAACTGCGATAAGGAGTGAAAACGTGCAACTCGTTCCATATGGTGGCTGGGAGCCCTGAGCCAAGCGGAAAGCCGCGGAGTCTGCCAATGCGTAAGAACTCGCAAGCCTGATAAATGAGTGCCTTGCTTCGGGAAAACCAGAGACAAAGTCGCACTGGAAAGAAGAAAACTGAAGAAAAGTGAGGAGTTGTTTTTTTTTTTTTTCTTTTCTTTTCTTTCCTTTTTCTTTTTTTTCTTTTAAGAGGGAGAGAGAAGGGAGAAAAAAGCCAAGTCCTACCCATTTTTCTTGCTGGATGGCAGCAAGAATTTCTGGAAATGTTTTACATGTCAAAGATTTAACCAAGCTGGGATGTTTGTGGACAAGCCATTATGCAACGAATAAATAAATCAGGAAAAGCAAGGGGAAGTCTATCTTCTCTCCTGTTTTACAAAAATGATCCTGGGCTGAGACAGCTGCATTCTTCTGGGATACCCTGTGCAAGCCAGGATGCAAGTGCCCATGAAGTGGAGGAGCAATCTCAGGTTTCTCCAGCATTGAGGCCACATTGCATTCAGTTATACAGCAAGGAGAGATTCTTGCGGGACATGCCAGGAGGGAAAGGATACCAGAGAGAGCTATGGCCATAAAGGATCTGAGCACTGAGCATCCTCTGGCAGCAGGGAGCGGGCCCCCAGCAGCTCTCCAGCCACCCCCAGCACCAGGCATGGGTTCTTGGCCAAAGAGAAATGGGGCCGTGTCTGGCACCCGGGGTCATGGAGCAGGGGTGAAGGCAAGAGACAGGGGCCGTGCTGGAAGGGAGCAGAGGGTCAGAGCAGATTGCGCGTCTCCTGCTCGGTGCCTGAGATTTGACAGGTCCGCATTCTTGGTTGAAGGGATCTGGCTGTACAATCGATTTCAGGAGAGGAGTGGGTAAAATCATAGCTTGGCTGCCTGGGGGAAAGGCTGCTCCTTTGAAAAAGTCTTCCTATGGGGAAGCAAGTCACCTCTGACAACCTGAGCATGCTCCCATGTTGAATAAAATCAGAAATGGGAGAGGAAATCAACCACGAAAAAAAAAATAAATCATAAAATAATCTCTCCTGTTCCTCCTCCAAACAGGGATATTTCATCCAGATGATGTTTTGAAGCTGTGAATATAGAAGCAGTTAGATTCCCTGCAATGAACAGCAATAGGAAATCTTAGCTAAGCAAATTTGTTGTGATGAAATTGGGGCTGCTGCTCAGACATAGGCACTGCTGTGTGGGCAGAGAGCAGTCTGACCTGTGCTCAGTGACTTCACCCAAACGAGGCACACAAAGCCAAGAGCATTTTGTTGGGCTAAAAAGAGCAACAAAAGGAGAAAATCCTGCAGGTTGTAAATTGCTAGGCAAGGTGATAAATGGTATGTGAACTGGCCAATATTCTCTGTCTGGAAAGTTGAAAAGAAGCCCGCCTTCTCGTGAGCCTAAAATATTTCTCTTTCTGGAGTACCTTAGTTTCCAGCTACGTGCCACAGTTGTTCACTTGCCAAAACATTTGTTCTCTAGCCTGACCTTCTGTCTTGTAGCAGCCTCTCCAAATCTCCCTGGTAAAAGGGAAATAAAAGCTTCCCACCTTGGTGTGCTTGTTACAGAGGCTGCCTCCTTACAGTAGTGCCTGGCTGTCCCGATGATGCCCCTCATAAGTGCAGGTGGGCAACTTGCCCAGGTTTGCTGGAGCAGGTTTGTGTAGAAGGAGGCTGGTTTGCTGGCTGCAGGGACCAGCCTGGGAGAGCTTTGTGGTGCAGGTGCTGGGATGGAGGCAGAGAAAAGATGTCCCAATCTCACCTGGAAGATGCAATAGAGCTAATATGGTGGAGCACACAGATGCAGGGATTTAGGATGATGTCCTGGATGATGCAGGTGCTTCTCAGGTCTGCCTGCTGGTGTACCAGCTGGTGTCCTCATTGCCCTCCCGAGGGTCTCTTCGGGGCTTGGTGGGAGCACTGAGACAGCTCTGGTTGCTCCTAAACCAGAGCGTGACTTTTACCTCCCTGGCATGATCCTGAATGTGTCCCGTCCTCTTTGCTATCCCTTATCCCCTCCTGCACAACTTGTGTTATTGCTTTCTGCCCAGGCTCTGGCCGGATGTTTCTCTTCAGCTGTGACCTGAGTTTGCTGTTATCTCTGCTCCGATCCTGCCAGCTTCCCCTGCCACCCTGTGCCGTGGCCTCTCCAGCGCTGTCAGCTCCCCTTTGGTGTTGCCTAATGTGATGTGCATGCTCCCAGGCTCATGGCAGGGAGGTACTGTGAAATCCCACCCCTCCGTGCCCACAAGCCTGACATTCATTATTTGTTAAGGCTTTCTTTAGCCAGCCCAAGACACTGCAGGGAAGTCCTCTCCAGGCCTGAGCTGGCCAAAAAATCAGTGGGTGGGTGGAAAATCTTCAGAGACTGACTGTTGAGACTTCTCAGATGATGGTCCTTTTGATTTCCATTTAAGAACAAGCTGAAGAGCTAATTTTTATTATGACATCTCTCTGTCCTTGCAAAATGCCCCACCGCTAAAAGGCATAGGCCTGAATCCTAGGGACAGATTTTCCTTTGTTTTATTTTGTGCCGTCATTTACAGCTCTGAAAAATGTCTGTAAATATGCTCGGTTTCACACTCCGTTCTCCTACGCAATGCCTACATGGCTGAACAGATCCCGTCAAAGATCTTGAAGGCTTTTAGGCACCTAATTTTCACCAGCAGGGGTTAGATGCCCGTGCAGCACCAGATTTGGGTCCGACTTGATTTGCTTCATCCTGTCTGCATTACACAAGAGTGTCTGCAGTGTCCAGAGGAGTCCTCGAGCCTGGGAAATTCCAGACGTGCAGTTCTCCTGCTGCTGCTAACCATTCACCATCGGCTTTGTGCCATGCTGAGGAACCAGCAAGAGATCCATGGGTCTCTACTTCCTACACCAACATTAATCCAATCAGAGGTGGCTGCTGAGAAATCAGCCTCATTTTCTAGTTTCTCATTTCACGCAGATGAAGTTGCAAGTTGCTTAAGTACAGCTGTAGGTCTTTTAAAGCTACTCTGGGCATGAATAGCCGGATCATCAGGACCAATCCAGCACCAAGAGAGCTGCCTGCTGCACCTAAATGCACAACCCTGATGTAAGGTGGGCCTTCACACCCTGCCAGCCATCTGGGTGTCAGGCTGAGCTTGTTCCCAGCAAGTTTCCAGTTTCCCCATGGACATATCTCCTAGGTGGGAACATGGACCCGGCTGGAACATCCCTTGTTGCCCTATAAAGACTTGAGCTTATTGAACAGGAATCTCTGATTCAATGAGGTATCACGATCTATTGCTTCACTAACGAAATAATAATTAGGTTTTCTCCTTTACTGATCCCTTGGAGTAAATCTTCACTACCAGTGATGGTGTTTCAGATCACCTATGATAGGTCCCGGAGTCCTTTCTATCTGGTATCTTGTGCCCCTGTGAGAGCAACCTGAAGTTCCCCTGTGCCACGGGGGCTTCCTGGTAAGTCACCTCTCACAGGGAAGCAGGTCTGGAGCTCTGCCCCACCTAATGTGCATCAAAGTGTCACCTCCAGGCCAGATGTTTTGGAACAGATACTCTGGAGGCAGCTCTTCAGCTGGTAGGAAAAAAGTGTAGTTCCCTTGATTTATTCTTGGCTGTGTTAATTCAGTGCAGCAAGAGGCTTGGCTGATTCATTCTTCAGTTACTTTATTTGAAATTAGAGAGATTTTCCTCCAATGCTACGCTAAGTCCATGAACAACTCTATCAAACTGTCTTTGGTCATCGTGTCTGCCTAGGACAACATAAAACCATCTTCAGAAGAAGGTAAGACCAAATATCTGCCAAGTTTCCTCTTGAAGGGAGCTTTCTGATGAATCCTGCAACCTCCCCATGGGCATCATCACCCATGAGCGGCTTTCCCCGGGCTGGAGCTCATCTCTTGCCTTTTAGCTTTGCTGACCATGGTCATCACCACAATTTTGGGAACTCAGCTGCATGTTTTACAAACCAGGTGGGTGTTCATGTTCTCCCTCAATATTTTTTTAATTATTATTATTTTTAATTTGTGCCAACTTAGGCAATGGGAAAACTAGAATAGGTTGCAACATTTGTTTTTTCAAGGTTTTTGTTTTTTTTTTTTTTCCCAGTCTATGAAAAATTCCCTCAATGAAAGCTCCCCTTCTGAAGGCCTTCCTGGGACTGAAGCTTGGAAGATGTGCCAATCTCCTGACCTGAGGTTCTGGCTCCATCTTCTAGGTGGAGAAGACCCAGCTTTTAAGTCAGGTCTGTATCTTGTGGGCCTAAACCACAATCAAGACAAGACTTGTGCTGGCCTTGTGCCTTTTGGACAGAGTAGGTCTGTCAGAGGTCTCGCTGTGTAGACATTGGGATAGACATGCTGGCTCAGATCAGCGATGCATCTAGCCCAATATCCTGTCTCTGATGGTGCCAGTAGCAAATTTTTGGGGCAAGATATAAGCTCATAGTAATCCCCATGTGAGGCTTCCCATGGCCCTTCCAACTCATGGCAATTTGCAGCCGAAGGACTTCCTGAGCTCCAAGTCATATCTGCATCCATGTATGTAATCATCCTTGATGGATCGTTCAATTTCTTTAATTGCTATTTGAACCCATTTGCACTTTTGGCTTCCACGATGCTGCATGACAATGAATTCCACCACTTAATTATGTGCAGTTTAAAAATATAACCATAAATCAAAAGTCTTAAATTATCATAAAAGCCTTGCATTTGGATGAGATTGCCAGCATGGATAAAGTCTGCATAATTACATTTTGTGTATTATGTCTACAGAAATGGGAGCCTTGTACCAAAGTGTAGGGGATGTGTGCAACTCATTTAGGGCAAGATCTTCAAGAGAGACTCGTTGAGGATTCTTCAGCTCTCAGCTGCCCGATGGCATGTGCTTTGGCAGGGTCTGGTTTATACAGAGCTGTCCATCTGTTTTCTTTTCCCCGGAGCAGCTCGTAGGAAAGGTTTATCCATCTTTGCAGGCTGCTGTGGTTTCTTGTGTTTAAGGGGAAAGGTCAGGGTAATGGATGCTTTTCCCGTGACTTTTGTTTCTCCGTGAATTTCCAGGCTTTTGAGCAATTCTGCAATTGTTTCAAACCTACTCATGGATTCCCCAGCTATGGAACAGCCTGAAGGAGCCTCATTGTGAAAGCAAGCACAAGCCTTGGGCTTGCTACTCACAGACCAAGTGTGAAAGCCTGGCTCTGCTGGAGAACTCCACTGAGAAATTAATCACTGGCCAGATCCTTATCGAAAGGTAAGGAGAGCTTATGCCCGCTTTGAGGACCAACCTTAAGCCTGTTCGTTTCTGTGCCAAGACAGATTAATAAGTGCTTGCTGGAAGACAAAAGCTCAAAGAGGCTGAGAGTGGGCCTGAACTGCCCATTTCAGCTCTGGTCCACCCCATAGGCAGCTCCCAGGTGCGTTTCCATCTGTGAGAGCAATGTGACGGGGATTTTAATCCCAAGGCTGTGAAGCCTGGTCTTCAGAGAGCAGGGGACATGTGCTGTGTCCTCCAGGCAGCTCAGAGAGCTGGATCTGCTCTGCTTACTGGCACTGCCATTTCCCCTTCCCAAAAAAGTCCCTTCCTGGGAAGTGTCACAAAGGGCATGTAATTCTGTAATGTTTTCTGATGGAGAAAAAACAACAACAAAACAAACAAACAAAAAACATTTTTATTTTGTCTCCTTGTGGTGGTGGTAACCCTTGCACCGTGAGCTCCTGAACATTTCTCTGGGTTGCTTTTGGCCCTGAATTTTGGGGAGAAGAGAGGGGACCTGATTGCTTAATCCTCCAAGCTAAGTAAAATCATCTGCGCTGGCAAATTCTCCAGAAGATGTACAGTTCATTGCTTGTCAGGCCAGGTTATTAAATTAAGCAATTTTCATCAGATAACACATCTTCTGGTTCATGTAACATGTCCAGCAAATCGCTGTGCTCATAATTCAGCCTGATTGAAAGTGAGCTGCTAATCCATTTCACTTTGGAGACGCACAGTAGCGGGGCCGCTACTCCCGTTGGCAGCTGTGCACGTGGACGTGCTCCCTTGGGTGCTCGTCCCCTCCCCGCGTCCCTCTGCGAGGTCAGGCAGATGGGGCCTGTCTCTGCTGACCCTTTCCATGCTACGTAGCATGGCCTGGATTAGCTTCTACTCAGGGGGTCCTTTTAAGTGATGAAACCTGCATTTGGGGGAATTATTCTGCCTCGGTTCCCTCCCAGCAGATGTGGATGGTGGAAATCTCTCGTGAGGTTTGTCTCTGGGTTGGCATCCTATCTCTCTCCTCGGTGGCCCTGAGCTCCTGTCCCATCCATGAGAACTTTGCTCTGGTTTTCTAATTAAGGCTGTTACCCTGTAATTGCATGGCTCCAGAAGCTGGGCCTTGAGGAAAAGCACAAATATCTGGTGTCACGAGGCGGTTCATGAAGTGGATAAGGATTCTTTACCAGGGTCAGCCTGTCTCTGAAGTAGCCTTTCTCCTGATAGACTACAGATGAGCAGTTTCAGCTACTTCAGGTGAATTGGGTATTTTGACACTATGGACATTCTTAGTCTGCTGGGGACTGCTTGCTGTGCTCCTGCACAACCACCTGGGCTCAGTGAGTGGCTGTGCACCATAAAGAGTCTCACCCACCTCGTTTCCCTTACATTAAGATGGAAAATACCCACTTCCAGAGCAAGAGACAGGAGCCAGAGACAGCCCCACACCTCCCCAGCATGATTAGTGAACAAGACATGAGTTGCTTCATTAAACCAGACAATGCTGAGCAACCACATCATTATAAAATACCCAGGAAATCCTGTAGCCAGGCAGACTGGTGACATCCCTCTCCCCCTGCAGAGCCTCTGTCTTTAAACCCTGATGACCTTCCGCTTGCTTGCTCCCCAGCTCCTGCTGCTTTGCTGCCAGGCAAACATGGGATGTGCACAGGGGCAGGGATCTGTCCACTCCTTCCTCTCCATGTGAGGTCCCCCATTTTCAAAGCCTGGCTCTCAGCAGCCAGCCCTGCCTGCTTGTAAAAAGGCCTTGCATAGAAATAAAGTGACAGGTGAACATCTCCTGTTCAGATGGGAGCGTTGGGGTTCAGTAATGAATGCCTGGGTTTGTCCTGGGCATGCAGTGGCTGGGAGGGAGCAGCGGTGCTGGGATGCTGTGAACCAGCTGCGATTAGATGTGCTATCATTTCCTGGAGGTATATATTGCAGATAAAATGTGTCTGTCTATGCTGCGTCACTCCTTGTTGTTATGGCCCTGCAGTAGTGCTGTATCCCTGTGTATTACCAAACTTTGAACATTTTATCTATAATTGTAAGTTCTTAGTCCTGAGTGCCCCGTTGCTATTTGCACAATCACTCCAAGCTCTCCACCTGCAGCCTCTCGTGGCATCTCACCTCTGACCAGCGCATCCCTGCTCCCCTTGGTGACTTTATGCTCTGCTGTCAGAGGAAGCCCTGCCCTAAGTCTGGGTCTCAGCTCCTTAAAGCCCCTCATAACTAAGGGTGAGTTTTTTGCCCAAGTGCCCCGGAGCTGGTTCAGCTAGGAGGAGACAAATATCTTTTGCAAATAGCCCAATGTTGTGGCTGTTAAAATCCAGAAGTTTTGCCTCAAAAAAAAAAAAAAAAAAAAAAAAAGAAAAAGAAAAAAAAAAAAGGCATTTAACCTGTTGTTGCCTTTATCAGCTGCTCTGGAGGGAAAATCAGGTTGCAGCAGTCAGGTGCGTGGCAAAGGTTCCCCTCCTCTCCGTGCTCCAGCTCCAACATCAGCAGCTTTCTGTCGGTCTGGTCCCTACTAGCCATGCATAGCTTCACGTACCGCTGGCTATTAATTGCAGAGCAAATTAACCTTCCTCAGACCATATGTTGCTGCTGTAAAGTATGCAAATATGTTGTTAGTGACTGTAAAAAAATAAAAATAAAAGCGCAGTTGGACTCACATTACTGCCAAGAGATTAAATGCCGACATTTAAAAAATTGGCAGTATTTCCACAACAGGACTTTTGTCGCATAATGCCATATCTACTGGGATTATCCTTTTAAAAAATTGGCAGCGTCCTCAGAAAGCGAAGCCTCTAGCTTATAATTTTTCTTTTATCTTTTTTTTTTTGGCAGCTGCTTGAAGAAATCTCCTTGCCATTTCCAGACTGGAGACCTTTTGTTTTCATTCAGCGAAGTACCAGTTCTGTAAGAGACAGCTTTCTCCACTCAGCATCTTTGGGACACCCATCGATCAACGACAGGGAATTGAAGTAAGAGGAGGGTGGCTTGGAAAATAAACTC
This sequence comes from Anas platyrhynchos, assembly GCF_047663525.1. NCBI lineage: Eukaryota > Metazoa > Chordata > Aves > Anseriformes > Anatidae > Anas > Anas platyrhynchos. Next base: position 6,876,553 of record NC_092602.1, read on the forward strand.
TTCACATTCAACTGACGAAGTGGGAAACATCCGCTGCTGGCCTATCTCCACCAGCTTTGATGGAGCTGCGCCAGCACAGAGCTTGGCCCGGCGTCTTTCAAGTCATTATTCTTTCATTGGTTATTTGCTAGTCTATTGAAAGCTGGAGTTTTACATCTGCTGCCTCATGGACTTTCTCTCCTATTATGAACATGCTTTGGTTTTGTATTTGGCTTTCACATGGCCTGGGTTGGAAGCCCCAGTTTAATGGTGAACAGGTTTTTTGTGCAGGTATATACCGGGTTTGTCATTCTGGAGTCACTCATCAGCAATGAAGTATTCTCATGTAGCTGGAAAAAATTAAATGCAGAAAAATTTCTTCTGAAGGAAAAACAGCACATGTGAAATCTTTTTGCTTTTTTTTTTCTTTTGCTTCTTCAGTTTTAGTAAAGTCATATATCTAATAGGAGGAATTAGATGCAGAGATTTTAAGCACTCCTTAGTCTGCCTTGAATTAGATAACAATTGATGATCAATTAAGATTAATTAAATTATGGATAAGTAATTGCTCAGATAACATTTAATTATCTCGCTGCTCTCCTTAGGCCCCCAGTTCCCAGCCACTCTGAAGCAGGTGCTCAAACCCATCACCTGAGCAGAGCTGAGTTTGGCCTCCTGATGGGAGGAGATGGGACTGAGAGCTCAACAATGTCTCTGAAAACTGAAGATTGAGCCAAGCTGCTGAATGGTAAGTAATTAAAAAAAGCCTATTAAATTGCATTTTTAATGAGTCTCAGTAGCTCGGTAGCTGAGATTGTAGCTTGGTGGCTGCTAGTTTGTAAAAGTAGGAGGTGAATTACAGATGCAGAATGCTCCCTGCCCGACAGTAAGATCCCAGGGAAGCCACAAGTCACGAAGACATTTGGGTCTCAGGCCTGTTTAGTGTTTAGCACACACGAAGAGGAAACCCACAGCGATGCACCCCGCTTCCTGCAGGGCTATGGGACCTGTGAGCTCCTGGGTGGAAAGTGGTTTTGTCGTGTGCAGGCATGGTTTTTGGCTATGGACTTCCCAAAGAGGGAGCTTTGGAGGGAGGGGACAAAGCACACCTTGGCAGCAGTCCTCAGAAAAGTGCTTGCTCATGGCTGCATTACTTAAATCTCCTCGATGTGCTTTCCAGGAGGGTGGCTGAGAGTGATGTTCCTGAAAGGGCAGCACCCCAGCCCCTTGGTGGAGAAGCTTGCACATCATTTCTGCAAAGAGCGGACACCACAGGAGCCTGTGGTGGCCAGCAAGAAAGGTGATCCAAAGCCCCTGATCCTCCGATAACAACAGTGGCTTGTAAGCACGTTTGGGGAGGGCTTATCCCTCCTTCCCAACAGGAGTGTGTGTTTGGCTGTAAATTTCTTCCAGCTGTAAAGTCAGAGAAAACACTGATAAGCTCCCCCTGCCCGCCGGTCCCCCCAGCTGGGAATGATACATTTACCAGAGGTAGCTCTCTGTACCGGTTCCCTGCTCCTCCACTTCTGGAGCATATGGAATATATTGTGGTCTGAGGGAAATATATCTTAAGAATTTCTCCTGCGTCTCTTTGGGAGCATTCCAGGGCGGATTACAGCAGGTGTCGCAAAATCAGTGGATTCCCTCTTATTCCTTGGGCATTTAAAGGGGGCTAAGTGATGAGCCATGGCAAACTTGCACCCGGAGCCACAGAAGACCTTTGAATCAGGCTCCAAAATTTGTTGTTAGTTTGGTTTGGGGTGGGACAAGCAATGGAAGCTCCAAAATAATGGAAGAAAGAGAGAGGCTTTCCAACAAGGGGGACAACGAGGAAATATAAGAGATTTGCCTGGAAAAATCTGTTCCTGCAAAGCGTCTGATCCTGAACCATGATAAGCAGTTTCCATAATGTGCTATTTATTCTCTGCTGCCTGAGGAATAAAAGCAAAACACCCCTGCTACTCCTCTGCAACAAGTGGGAGATGCGCTGGTAAATGTGCATTGCAGGATGTGTTCAGCTCCCAACTAGTCCTCATTTTTGTAATTGTTTCTTTGAAGTCTGTAGCAGTTGAGGTATTATTAGCAATTTTTTTTAAAACCAAAAGCTAGATCCTGAAGTTAGCCAGCACCTTCTACTAGGGGACCCAAAACCTGAAAGGATAGAGTCCCCGTGGGATGAAGGCACTTTGCTTCTTTCTTTTCTTTTTCTTCTTTTTTTTTTTTTTTTCTTCTTATTTTTTTTTTTTAATTTGAACTAGTGCTTGCAATTCACTTTGGGTGGAAAGCAGGATGGAACTGACATGCCAGCTAAGGCCACATCCATTACGGGCAGCCAGAGCTTCAGCTGCCAGGCTGATGGTAACTCATTGCTGAGATAAAGATCTGTGCGTTGACCCGTGAGGCTGAATTATCAGCTATATGGAAAACCACTGACCTGACCATCTTCCAGGAAAAGGCACCACGTATTGGAAAGCATACAGAGAGGCTTGGGATGAAAATTGGGAAAGACAGACCATTTCTCCCACTGGAAGCTCTGGGACCCGCTGCGGGCTCGGGGCGGGTGTTTCCGAAGTGCTTTCGTGTGGAGGAGTTTTCTACAATGAAGTTTTCATCGCAGCACTGAGAAAGCCTTGATTTACTGCCCTCAGAGCATCCAGGATACCAGAGTTGCGTTCGATTTCGTGTCAATCCTTTGCAAAGGCAGGGCTTAATGCAAGCTAGACCCGCGCCTTGTGGACTTTTCTTCTGCCTCAGTACCTCCCTGTTGATCTGCTGCCTTTTCTGTTATGGCAGTCCTAACAAGTCCGTACCAAACCCATGTACATCCTTTTGCAGGGTGTGGTTGTGCACCCAGGGGTGTAGGAAGCTGGACACCAGGAGTAATGACCATGAGTTAGACTATGGTTAGGTTTTGCCCATACTTTTCCCTTTTTTATATCACATCTAGGCATTAACAGGGTATTGGGCAGAGCCAGAGCCCAGGAAGGATGTGGGGCAGCCTATTGCCTGTCTGTGCACTCACCAGGGAAGCAGCAGATAACCCCATGCCCTGCTCTTGTGCCGGGGGCAGAGGGTCCAATGCTCTCTGCAGAAATGCTGAAGCTTGCCTGGTGTCCTGGAAAGGCAGGCAGTCACATCCCAGAGCATGGGGGTAAGATGTGGGCACAGAAACGGCACCGGTTCTTTGCAGAAAGAAAATATTGCTGGAAGAGTGGCAGTGCAAGTCGGTCCCTTCCCAAAAAGGACCGTAACTGGGGGGCTATAAGGAAAAGCTGTTACACACAGCCCTGTTGTTTGTCCCAATGTATTTTGGTTGATAAAATCTGAGAGCAACTCCGGAGCCCTTTGCTGAGGGACGTAGGAAGATACCGTGCCTGGGGACGGGATTCTCCCCAAGTTGCTCTCCTCATCTACAGACCAGGTCCCTGCAGTCCGTGATCCAGCCATAGATGGAGAGTGATCAGCACCTCCAGAGGTCATCCTTCAAACCAGCTGCCACTTTTGGGTGTTGAGAAGGACTACTCAGATCTCTTCCCACTGCCTACAGCCATGGGCTGGGGACAGCCAAACTTTGATGGCCAAAGCCAGGTAAATGATTCCTGGACAATATCAGGTCTGAGTCCAGACACAGATGGGATGGAGCACTCTCAAACTAGGTTATGAACAAATACCTGTCACTTGGAGTTTTTTTGTGAATTTGTTATTAAGCTAAGAACATTTAAAAGCTTGGGAGGTGTTGAGCATCTCCAGGCACAAGAGATGTCTCAGGATATAACAAAGTGTGACTTGAATTTCTTGCACCTTGCCAGTGAGCCATGATTAATGGGTCAGGCAGCAGAGGTGTAATGAAATCAATAGAGTTTGCTTATTGTTTGTTTGGAGTGGAGATCTTTGCAGATCCAGAAGCGCTGTGGTGGTGTCATGCCCCCCCTCTTTCCCTCCAAGTTTTCTGTTCTGTTGAAAACTCTTTGGGTTTAACCCTTGGGAAGGCTGTGATTTGAAGGGTAGCTGCAAGAGAGTTGAGGTCTACAAGGATGTAATGTGTTTGGCATGGTTTGTGCTAGGAAATGTCTGAGAGAGTAGAAAATAGGAGCTGTGTACAATACACCAGGGAAGGAGCTGAGGCTTGCAGACAGGGCTGCAGGCTCCGGCTCTAACCCCGGCTTGACAATTGATAGAGAAAAATCTTGTGACTGCCGTCTTACAGCACTAACGAGGAACGCGCGTTCTCTTCTGATCAAAAGTCTGAAACACAACGTGCTCTCCCTGCCCGGCCTCTGATCTGCAAATACATCACTGGCTTTTATCACTCATTTTTTCTTTATCTGAGCGGAGCTGGTCTCAAGCGCTACAACCTGATTATCTCTGAGGAGGTTGCCAAATGCATGTCAGGGATCGTTAGACGTAATAATAAAGGAAGCAGGAGGAATCAAGTGGCTTGAGTAGGAAATCAGAGGGAATTCCTGGCTGTGGCTGCCAGTCTGGTGAACGCTGGGACCCGCCTGCAGCGTTGTGTGACAGAGGAGGTCACAGCTCAGGACTCGTAAGCCTTCTCAGATCAGTGATATATTAAATGAAAATGCCATTGTGCATTCTCCCCCTCCCAAAACAATATATTTACATATACTCATAGCAGCTAGAAGAATGAGTCGTATTAAAAGTAGAACTTAAATCCCTCTTGGCCACCCCAAAAGTTTACTAGCCTTTGTTGTTCAACCCTTGCCTTTGGGATTATTGGCACTTCTGGGCAGGGCTAAGGGAAGATTTGGTTTCCCTTCAGTTCACAGAAAAATAATTGGTGGCACTGCTATGTTTTTGAATGAATTAGAAAATAAGCAACAATATTTTCCAGCCAAGAACCTTCTATTCAATTTGAAATTAATTTCATTCTGCATTCAAGTGATCTTGAGAACCATTTTTCACAGAAAATGGAAAGACATTTTTAACTAAAAACTGGTCTGTAATTAGAGGCTTTGCTTTAAAATAAAACATGTTTGGGTTTCCTCTGTTGTTGAGTTTTCAGAGTTATTTGTGTTTAAAAATGTATAATAGAATGGCTTGCACTGATTGAATTGCCTTCTATTTTGCTTCAAAATAGAACTGTGGCAAAAAAGTAATTTAACCCTAATCAAGTTCAAATCAATCAAACCTACTTAGCTACTGTCCTGTAGCTACCAAGTCAGGAAAGGCGATCTTCTCTGGGTAGAGGAATGAGGCTCTGATATGAAATAACGTTTTTTTTATTGGTCTTGTAACAAATTTCATAGAAATAGGATAAAATCAGAATAAAAGATCTGGGCAAGAATTGTTCTTCAAACAAAGTCATTCTAAATTAGGTGGAGTTTCTCAAAGATTTTAGCTGCTCAGTCTCATTAAACTGGACTCTAGCACCTAAAATCCTCTCTAGATCTGGATGGAAATCCTCTTTGTCTTCTCTTAAGGCCTCTCTCTCTGTTTCAATAGTGGTGCTTGCATTTCCTAGCAGTCCCGGTGCACACCTCGGTTATGGCAGGAGGACTCGGAAGAGCCTGCTCCAGAAGCCTCTGGTTTATGGAGGGCTTTTCGTGGTGTTTTCTTAAGGTCTGAGCTGATCCGCAAGGAGTGGGGCTTATGGAGCTCGGTTTCCTGCGGCTCGGTGTCTCGCGGTTGGATTATCGCGTGCCTAATAAGGTGTGAGCCCTGATTGAAACATTTCCTGAGGTTGGGGCCTTTCAAATATTTCTCTCCCCAGTGTCCTTTCCAGCATCTAACAGCCCCGCTGGGCTCCAGCTGTGGCCCCTCTCCCAGTGAGGGCAGAAATACAGCCTTTTTCCTCCATCCAGCTGCCTACAGCCATCAAACCCAGCGAACTCCTAATGCTTCTGAGGCTTTTTTTTTCCAACCAGGTTGATTGAAATGGAACTGCGGATTTCAGGAATTACGACTGGAGGGAGCTGAGGGACGCACAGGAACGGTACGGTTCTTTATGAATCGTTGAGAAATCAGTTTTGGGTTGAGATCAAACCTGGTGTGCTTCGCCCCAGAGGGAAACTGGGCGAAAAAGCTCCCATGTAGAGGAAAACAGCGGAGGAGTTTCAACTCTAACAAGGTTTAACCCACAATACAGTAAGCATGGACACAGTAAGTGACTATTTAAGACTAGGATAGGAGAGGTGGAGCCACGAGAAGGCATCAGACCTACCTTAGGATAAGAGTTATGAACTGCAGGGGCTGCCCTGGCATCTGTCTGGTCCAGAGGCTGGAGGGATGGGGAGGATCCCTGAGCTATAGCACATGGGATCCTCATCGTGTAGCAGATGGGGGAGCTTGTCCCATTGTGGCCCCACCAAAATCTTGCCTAGGAAGGTGTCTTTCACCTCCTGGTGTGCCCAACAGCATGGAGATGAGCACTGACTTACTGATTACCTGTGCGTGGGCACGGGAATGTGCAGGCCAAAATATCCCTGTATTGGGGTGTGATCTGCTGCTTGGGAAAGGAATTGCCTTTTAGGGGTGGTTTAAGCTCCAGAAGAGTTGTTTATTCTGGAGAGTTGGAAGGGCACTTTTTGAAAAAAAAATTAAATTTTTTAAGTTGTGCAGCTTTGGGGTGCCTGCTAGAAATAAATCACCCGGATTCATTGCTTTCCTCCAACTCCCTGCATTCTTTTCCCTGAAACAAGCCACAAAAGTATTCCCGGTATCATTTTGAGACATCGATGCTTGAAAATAATCCCAGACTGCAGAAGAGGAGGCTCATTTTGCTATCTGGCTGGAGCAGCCGAGCCCCTGGGGCTGCTGTCCCCCAGCACAGGCAGGGAGGGGAGCAGGGAGGGCAGCAGGCACGCCAGAGCGCTGTCAGCAGCCGCCGGCATTCCCGCGGGGACCGTGGCACCTTGTGTGTTTTGACAGGGGACAGGCTGTTCTCCTGCTAATAGGCTGTTGGACACGGTGTTCGGGAGGAGAGGGTGGGAGGTTACAGACTGCAGGCACAGCGGGAGGTTGGGGATGCGGCCGTGGCACCTCCACCCGCAGTGGCAAGTTTGGGGATCGATGATCCCATGCGTTATTGATCCAGGGAGGATGGAGGTTGGATCTGGGGCTGTGCTGCTGGGGCACGGGGGAGGAAGGCTGGAAAATACAATTCCCAGAGTCCTGGGGCAGAGAGATGCCGTTTGGCTGGCAGCAGGGGAGGAGGGAGCTGGCTTTTTAGGCTGTGTGCCATCAGCTGCAGTTCGGGGACCCTCTCCAGCAGCTCCCACCTCGGCTTCTGCGCTTGATCTGGGTTCTCTCCAGGAGCACGAGCTGGCTTCCAGCTTATTTTAGCGAGAATTTACTTCCTACATTTGTCTTTCCTCACGAGGGGAGGCAGAGGAGGAGAGAGGCTGGGCTGGTTGTTTATTTACACACAGCCCAGAATTGCAGAGCTTTAACTGCTTCTGTTTATGAGATAACCCAGTGGGGGGAAAAAAAAAATCTTAACACTTGTGAGGTTAACTGCCTTGAAAATCCCAAAAAATAGTTGGTTGGGTGGCCTTTCCTGCACATGTATGTGGGGATGCAGGTTTCATTAAGGCAATCCCACACTGCATGTCCAGCATACAGCAGATTCCTGATGCTCACAGGGAGATGTGCCCCCAGGACCTTCATCCTGCCCCTATCCAAGAGCGACACAGCTGGACCAGGCTGCAAATAATCCCACAGGGGACTGATGGACCCAAACCAAGGGACACAGAATGAAGCAGACACAGCCCCATTAGGAAACTCTGCACAAGGTGTTGCAGTTGGGGTGCTGAGCCAGAAAGCCCATTAAAATCCTTACTAGGGGAGCAGAAGATCTTCTTGCGTTAGCATGTGTCACCTTCAGGCTAAGATAAATAATAATAATGAGGACAATGAGTGATTTAGAGGATTTTGCTAGCATAATTAATGCTGATTTATATCGCCAGGTAGCAGAGAGACAGGCGGCAGTAGAAGTTTCTGAATGAGACAGGGAAGGGGATGACAGTGGGGAGTGAAAAATGAAATGTGCTTGCTAAAAAAAGCAAGTGGAGCTGGCTTGAGCATCGAGTGGAGCAAAGCAGGTGACATAAATAATACCAGCATATCTGCCCTTCTCCTTAACAGGGATCACTCACTCTATAATTAGTTGGAGTTATTAGTGTTCTCAGTCGCTGCATGAGCAGACATAGGGCTCTGTAAGACAGAAACTAATCGTATCTCTTCATCCTATGGAGATAATTAAATCGCAACGAGGGGAAAAAACTAGTTTAGTCTGGGTAAAGAATGATTGCATGAGTTACATGACTCTGAGGGTGGGCTTCGTGGGATCAAATTAAACCTCTGGCTGGAGAACATGTTCTTCTGACTCGATCCAGCCAGCAGCTCTGCTGGGAGGACCCTTCCCACCCACAAGGACCCACCAGAATCACCAGGGTCCCCTCGGGTCCTCCTGGGTTCCCAGAGGAGCTGGAGAGCTCTGCTTTGCCATGTCCCAAGCTGTGAGACCCCTCCCCATTGAAGGTCCTGACCCCAGCATCTTCCTTTACCAGCAGGTCTAGCGTAGATGTGCAAGCTGATCATGCAAAGAGCATTGCGGGGACATTGGGATTCTCTGGGTTGATCCTGCACTGGTGTAGCCATGGGATCTTGGCCATTGCTTGCAACAGACCCAAGGAATTCAAGATGTTGCTGGCCAGCCTCATCACTGGTGATCAGCAAAGCTGTCACCCTGCTTGCTGGGCTGTCAAGGAGCAGGATCATTTCTTTGCTGTGGTGCCACTGCTTGCTCCTTGGAGCAGCGGGAGCTTCCACGCATCTGAAAGTAATGGTGTTTTTTGCTTGTTTGTTTTTTAAATGCAAACTTTGGCAAAAAAAAAAAAACAAAAAACATTATGGAGACAAGAGGTCGGAACAATGCAGAAGTATCTCTCAAACTCCCTCCGCTGGGAGTAAGGGCAGGCAGAAATCAATGGGAAGCTCGCTGGCCCGTGCAGCTGCCTGGCTGGAAGCAATCCCTGTAACCAGCAGCTCCGCATGTCCTTGAGATGGATTACACAGCCTCGGGGAGCTGGATGCCTGGGGAGGCACCCAGAGCATCCCACCCACGTAAGTAATGGGCTGGTGGCTCACAGGGGCTGGCTGCTCGCCCAGCTCTGGCTGTCCTTGCGTGTGCAGCATCACCCAGCAGCTTCTCCCTGCCTCATGTCCAGACTGGGGCTGCTGGGGCAGAAACTCCCTGGTACAGCCATGGGAAGGGGATGCTGGCGGTCCCCCTGTCCCCAGCTGTACAAAAAGCATCATACTGCATGGGGCTGGGGGGTGCAGGGGCGGATATTGCCATGGGGCTGGTCCTTTCTGCAGACCTAAGCAAGGAGCCACGACCCAGCCCCAGGGATGAGCGTGCAGCTGGGCTGGGAGGGTTCTTTGACTGCCAGGGACTGGGTTTTCCAAGTAACTTATCTAAAAAGCACCAGGACTGGGGATGTCTGCAGTTTGCAGGACAAAGCAGATGGGGAGAACTACAGAGGCAGTAGGCTGGAAGGACGTTAGATATAAGAAATAGCAGCGAACCAGCCTTGGGGACTGCTAAAATATTGATTGCAATCTTCCAGCAAGGCATAATGTGCTCCTGCCCCCACTGTGCTGCTTGTGTCTGATGTCCTGATCCTCCCTCTGGCCTCTCCTGTGTAACTGCTGTGTTGTGCTCCCAGCCGGCAGATGGGGAAACTGAGGCACAGCGTGGGTCCTGAGAAAATGTTTGAAACTTGATGCAAAATGGCAAAGGTGGAAAAAGGTCTTGCACCTTGCACGCCCACAACCTGATAAATCTGGTGGGTCCCAGCGTGGAGACTGCAAGGTCTGCGGGTACCCCAGGCTCAACCTCCCTGGTCCCAACCACCCCAGCCTCTGGTATCCCATCCCGGTGACTTTGGGGATGTGGCCAGTGGGATGTGAGCAGCTGAGCAACCTCCCTCCTGTGCCGCAGCAGCCTCGCCGCTGTTCCTCCCTCACCCAGGAGCCCGAAAAGACACCGTGACTCACTGCTTTTCCACGGGCGCTCCTGCCAACTCTCGAAATACTCGCTGTTTTTCTTAGAGCCCTGGCTCCTGGAGCCATGTAATTACTTGAGCTTTCATTTTCTTTAAATAAAGCCCATTTCTAACAGTCATGTTTTCAAAGAATAGGCAGAAAATGTGGCCTCTTATGAGCTCACAGGCCACATAATGAAAACCCCACCTTTATTCATTTTCTTTTTTTCTCCATGTCATGGTTTTCGCAATCTGCTGTTGCGAGAGGGCTTGCTGGAAGTCCCCTTTCTCTATCCCTCAAGTCTTGCAATGCTGTAAATGATCCCAAGTTTGTGCCCAGGTGTGTTGACATATCAGGTCTAGAGGTTTTGATAAGTTATTGTTGATATTTTCTACCTGGTGATGCACAATTTTGTGCAACAGGCAGGGAGGGCAAGTCGAAAGGTAGTAAATCCCAATGGATGCAACAGACCTTTGCTGGTATGACTTGCATTGCATGAGCATGTCTTGGATCCACCCCTTGTTTTGAACCCCATCAGAAAACCCTGATTTTATGCTGGTTGGGTTTAATTGTCTCCCAGAAGAGCCCAAGATCTTTATGAGCTGCGTTCTTGCTGAGCATCTCTTCATTACCTACCCCAGGCAAACCACGATCCCACACTGCGCCTGTCCCACACAACAATGTTCTTTGGCCTGAGTTTGAAATCTCTTGCTCAGTCTTTTCACCTCATTTCCCCACTCCTTTTAAATACACATTTCTGGTCCAGGAGGAGCTCCAAGACCTCCCAGTCTCCGTGCAACCACTAGGTGAGACAAAGATGATCATTTGATGCTGGATGAGCTACAGAGAAGTGAAGATACCTGGTGACGAGGAAGGAACTCTGCTGGTCCCACCCACAATAAAGCATCAGGAACACGATGCAATGAAGCGATCCCATCCTGGCAGTGCTCCAGCTCCTTTATGGGACAGCAGAGACTTCAGCAACGAGACATGCAGGAGCAACTTGGTGTTTTCCTTGTCCTGTTGATGAGCTTAGATTTTAATTCTGCCCTCAGACCCCCAGCAAGATATCCAGGGTGCATGGGCAGAGGCCCACAGCATTTCCTTTTGAAACAATCCTCTTAATTGAACAACCATCACCGGTGATCTCCAGCGAGCAAGAAGCACGTGATTAGAAGTAATCCAGCGCCATTCCAAAACATACTTTCTGGAGGGTGGGTTACTAGCATTTTTAGCAACATCCATCATCACAGTGGCCAAAATCACACGTTCAAAACGAGGCCTGCAAAATATGGAAAAGTTTAAATAATCCTTGGAAGCAGTCCAGGAATCAGTCCTTCAGTCTGAGGGACATTTTATGAATAATGCTGTAACACAAGTCCCGTAATGGCAGCCCCAAGATCCATCCCGTTGATTTTCCAGTCTGATTTTTCCCATTCCAAGAGGAACGACTTTGATTTTGTTGGGGGGTAACAGCAGAACTGGACTAGCTTGGATTTGAAGACCTCAGCTTGCAGGAACAGGCAGCAATGTGAATTTTCTCCACTTGAGGTTTCTCATGGCCTGGATCTCCTTTTTATACGCTATTATTTACACCTCTATTGCATAACCAGGGAGCTGCCTTCTTTCTACTGCAGGAGATGCTCCCCTCCCTCTGCTGGAGGCCTGATTGCTGTGCAGTAGCCAAAGCCTTGGAGATGCAGCAGACCTGCACGTTTTTCTTTTCTGGCCCTCTTGCATCCATGCTGACATCTGAGGTTTTCATTTCCTGAGGCCACAGGACAGAGGAAGAGGAGCCACCCCACTGTAAGGGCCACCACGGTGACCTGCCTTCAGTGTGGCTGTGACCCCACTTTCCAGATGGATAGCAGGAGAGAGGGACTCACTGAAGAGAGAGCTGCTTGGATCTTCATAGGGAAAATAATAATAATAATAATAATAATAATAATAATAATAATAATAATAATAATAATAATAAAATAAATAAAAACACCAACCACCCAAACAACTAACCAAACAGAAATCCTGCAGAACTTTCTCACTTTTGTTTTCCCTGTTCCTCAGCAACAACCTTAAGCAGAATCCCCTTTGCCACTGCTAAAAGGAGGATGAAGAAATAGACGTGGGAGGCTGTGTTGCCCAACCATCTCAGGAGTCAAAAGTCTCTGGAAAGGAAGGGAGAGGACAGATGGGAGCAGAAAGCACAGCCCGTGGGCGTATTTCCACACTCTAAAGCCCTCTGGCACAGCAAAGCATCCTGCATCCATAATTCTCCAGACTGGCACACAGCAGCTGCTGCACGGGGTCTCGATGACACCCAGCATCAAGCCATACACACATCTTCCACCCACCACGAAGGCACTGATGCAGCACATTAACACATCCTCCTCTTTCATGTCAGGAAAAAAAAAACTGAGGCAGCTTAATAGATATTCATCCGCTGACCTGCAATTCATGCCGAAGCAGTCAAGCACCTTCCACTTGCTTTTTATGTGGTTTTAAATGTTTTTTAGAAGTATCTGTTTATTACAGCTCAATAAAGTTTTATTTTGCAAAAAACCATGATTGATTTCCTCTGCTTTAAACAACAAACAGTCAACCTCCCCGGCTAGCACCTCCTCCCCGATTCATAAAAATGTGTTAACAATTCATTTAAAATTCATATACAAGCCAAGCACAGTTTATTCATGAAGTTACACAAATTAATACAAAGCAGCACACTGCCTAGGCCTGGCACGAAGTCAAAGCGTGCTCTGACGGCCTCCCTCTGCTGCACAATACAGCAATGTGCTCCTGGAAGCTGCCCTCGTGGCTGGCGGCTCCGAGATCAGCAGATAGCAGTTCACATTTCTCCTCCCCTCCCTGCTACTGGCTTTGCTCTGCACATCTCACAGATGCCATGCAGAGGAGCAGAGGTGAAGATCTCGGGCTGTAGGAGGCTTTGTGTGCCTTTGGTGCCTGTGCATCCTCCCTGCATCAGCTCTTTTCTTGCACGTGCCGTGGTGACGGCAGCATCTCTCCTCTCTGCTGTGTAGGTGCCTGCCCAGAGTGGATGCTGCTGGTGGTCCTTAATTTGTCTTGTTAGGTCACCATCCCTTTTTTATGCTCCTAGACATGCTTCTGGCAGTGCCCTAAAGGCACTAATTGGCCTTAACTGCACTCAGCAGCTTCACCTGGGACACCTAGCCACCGCCTCTTCCCATGGCCCAGGACTTGTATTTAAGGAGAGCCCTCTGCCTTACCCCTTTCTCTGTCCCTGAGCTATGTTGTAGGTGTGTTTCTAGCCCTGCCTCCTGGATAGACCTTGGACAGGTTCTCATCTCCTGCCATGTTTTCTGTCCAGACCTGAAACCTCTTCTGTAGGGACTCTGTCCCTAGCCCTTTCTCCTTGTTGGATCTGCACTGTAAGTAACCTGCCTGTCCTGGCTGGACCCAGAGTCTCTGCTGTGGAGACAGTGTTTCCACTCTTATTTTCTAGATTGACCCCTTGTAGTACGTTTGAGCCTTGTCTCCAGCCCTGTCTCTGTTTTTTCTTTTGCTCTGGGTGGGCTCTGGACCTGGTTCATCCCTGCCTTGTCTGAGGCTGCCAAGGGCCTTGCTGTACTTGGCGCTGCAGACAGCATCCTGGTGGTGAGGGCACTGCTTCTCCTGAGATAACCTCCAGCTCCCGGCTTGCCCACCTCATGGGGCAGCTCCCCAGCAGGATTATCTCCTGCAGCTGAGGCCATCTGAGGCAGCAGCACATCCCCTCTGCTGAACTCTCAGGTATCCCCTACCTCCCCTGGAGAGGGATGGGCAGCTCCAGAGGGCCAGCTCTGTCTGGTGTAGGTGTCCTCGATGGAGAAGAGTCTGGGTACTGAGCCATGGAGCACCTGTGCCTCTGCCAATGAGGCTGGAAATGTGTCCTGGTTTTGGCTGAGGCAGAGTTAATGTTCTCCATAATACCTGCTATGTTGTAGTGTTTTGGATTGAGGAGGAAAACAGTGCTGATAACTCGCTGATGTTTCAGTGGTTGCGGAGCGGTGCTGACACTAAGTCAAGGACTTTTCAGCTCCTTGTGCTGCCCAGCCGGAGAGGGGAATGGGGCTGCACAAGCTCAGCTGGCCACGCTGCTCTTCCTGAGATGCAAACAGAATGCAGCAGGGCTTGCTCTCATCCATGCCCCTGTGATGCTGCCGAGGGTTCCCTGTGAGCCTGTCCGGGTACCATCAGCCCCTTTCCTTGGGGTATGCAGCAAGGGGATCCCAGCCCCTTGCCATCAACTTTCCCTTTGTGAGGGCTGGAATTATGCAGTTCTAACAGCGATGATCTGGGGGGAGAAATGATTCTTAAGTTAAATATTTTAACTGGTGTTTAGTACTAGGTTCTTTTTGGTAGCACCCAGTATAGCTCTGCAAAGCTGCAGCCTAGCCTGATTCATGGAAGCTGACTTGATCTATTGAAACATGTGTTTGTTTAAATAATTATTCACCTTCATTCCTCCTCTTTCTTCTCTTCCAGCAAGAAAAAAATCAACAAAGCAGTGCTGAAAGGCTGCTTTGTATGGAGAGCCTGGGGTCTCCCTCCTCCAGCACTGCCAGCACAACATTTGCCCCTGTACTGGCACTTGAGTGAGGTGCTGAAGAATCCAGGACTGTTTTTGGGGGGAGAGAGGGCAGAACAAGGTGACAATCACACCAGGGCGTATCGATTGTCCTCGATAAAGGAACCTGGAAGCAGCAGCAGGGAAAGTGTGAGGCCAGGCGGGACTTGAGCAAACATCCCTCGCTCCCACTGCTCCTGCCTTTCTGAGCAGGGAGCATTCAGCTCCAAGGAGTAGCTCAAGTGTCGCTTGATGTTATCAATAAATTGTCAGCCTGAGCATCCCTGTGTTGCCAAGGGTCACTGGCTGTGGTGTTGGAGGCACTTTCCCCCCAGGAGGCTTGGGGCAGCCAGCGAGGAGGATCCTGAGCAGAGAGCATTGGCTGCCCCGCCTGGGGGGACGGGGGTAAGGACATCCGTGGCCCCGAGCTGCAGCCTCTTCCATGGGGACCCTGTGAGATCTGTGCCTGACAGCATCACATAGCCAGCGTGCTTGCTCCTTCCCTCCCCTTTCTCTGCTGACCTGTTATCTGAAGTGCTTTCTCCTGCCTCCAGCAGCTGAGTTCCCTCATGCTGGGGGAGACGTGGTGGCCCGTAACCTCTTGGTAAAATCCACCCCTTTCAGAGCACGTTGGGCTGACCACGAAATGCTGCAGCCACACTATAGCCCTAAGCTCAGGATCCTATTCCCCAAAGGTGGCCAAATCATGCAGAGATGTTATGTCATGATGCGCCTTGCCCAGGGCTTCCCACAGGGCTTGGCATGCTCCTTCACGAGGTGCCTGGTCTTGTCCACAGAGGAATGTGGTTGGAGTTTGGCCCCAGCTGGGTTTACATCAGCTACAAACCCTTGGCACTGGCTCCAAAATCTCCTGTGCTTCTGGGCAAGGCAGGACCTGGGCTCAGCTTTGCTTTGCAGGTTTATTTCCTGGAGAGCAGACCTGTGCTGAAAAGTCTCTGTGGGAATGCTCAGGTTGTTTCCAGCAAGCTGTATCTGCTGCTTGGAGGAGAGAGGTGGGGATGAAGAAGGAGACATTTCACCAGCATCAGACAGGTTTAAAAAAAAAAACAAACAAAAAACCTACTTGTTTTCAGCCTAGCTGTTTTAGTCCAGCTGTTTTCAGTCCTTTTGGGGTTGCAGGTTCCACGCACACAATTCCCCTGGGCTCCTGCACAGGCATTTTGAGTTTCTGATCAGTTTTGCTCTCCTCGGGCATCTCTCATGGATCCCTTTGTGCCCATGGCTCCACGAGGGTTTGATAACTGTAGGCTGGAAGCTTTGTTGTGTAGGATGGCACAGTAAAGCCATGCTTCTGCTTTGCCTGAGCCACATCGCTCTCTGACTTATGGTATGTGTGTCCTACCTTCAAGTCTAACAGCATCAGTCTAACACCAAAAATCCTGAAGTTTTGGGTACTGTGTTGATGACTACTTGTTTTACAAGTTCATTACAGAATCTGCCTGCAATGTCAATACTCAGTAGCTGGGAGTTGTATTTGCTGAGGTTAGAGGAGAACGTATTTGAGATTTTATTCTTCTTTTACAGCAAAGACTGTGAAAGACTAGTGGTGACAGAGCAGAATCCCAGCTCACCCGCTGCCAAACCTGGTCTAAGTCCAGAACCGCGCTCCGAGGTAAGAAATGATGTGCTGTGTGCCTTAGCTAACTTACAGACAGCTGTAGCTTGCTATTGAATTGTGAACCGTGTGTCTCTTAGAGCCAACGGAGCAATATTTTGGGGATGGCCCTCCCTGCAGCAGCAGATCTACTGCCTGATGGCAGCAGACAGCCAGGCAGTCAGCTGAGATGAGACACTTCTCTGCAGATGGTTAAGCTTAAGCAAAATGCATCTACGCTACACTCTCTTGAATTAAATTCCAGTCGTTTTGGGAACCTATTGCTTAAAGGAAAAAGTAGATCACGTTTCATTAGATGATGCCTGAGATGAAAAACTGGATCTGGTTTTATAGAAAACACGGATAATTTTCTCCCGGCGTGTGTTATTCTTTTGCAGAGGATGGGGACTGGGGGGGAATCCTTGCAGATGAGCAGCCCCTGATGGAGAAAGGGAGTGAAGGTGAAGGCAGAATGAGCAAAGGCTGTCGCTTGCATCCCAGCAGCACTGGGAGAAGGCACCGAGAGCTGCTACTGCTCCTCTTGGGCTGAGAGCCATGGCTGAACACTGGGAGAAAGGTGGGAGTACAGAGATAATGTTGATCTGCAGGGTAAATGCTTCACGTCTGCTGGGTTCCAGCTGAATATGTACTACCTGTGCTCGTTTATTTTTTTATTTTTTTATTTTTTTTAGAGTGGGTCTGACATAGGATTAGGAGAAAATCATGAAAAAATGTTAGTGCTAAAGATGAGGATTCAGGGAACAGCTGAATTGCTCAGGCAAGTGTCCCTTCAGGATGAGCAATGAATGAAGGATAAATGCAGGTGAAAGTGTGATGAGGGCTGCTGTGAAAAAGGAGGAAGAAAAGGTGTTTTTGTTCTTTTTTTTTTTTTCTCTGATTCCATCCTGAGTCAGGAAAAAGCCAGTATCCTAGAATTTCTGCACATTCAATTCCAAAATGAAAAAATGCCTTTTTAGAGCAGTCAACAAATCCCACTTAGGTAGAAAAGCTGATTTGTTTTGAATTGAACGTAGAAAATGAATGTCAAAGAAAAGCCAATTTGAAGCAAGAAAGTCCATCCTTTTCGTTGGGAAAATGTCAAAAGGGCACGCTGACATTTACATTTTTTTTTCTCTCTCTACTTTGTTCCTGAACAAAAATTTGCCAAAGCCAACAGAGTGTCACTTGCTGATGGAAATCTGTTTTGACAAAAAATTTTCCAACCACTTTCACTAGCCGCGCACAAACATTTCCACTCCTGATTCCAATCTGGATTTGGCAGGGAGTGGGGGTAAGGATGGAGAGGGACTGTGCTTCTGAGTACCCATCAGGGATGTCTCACCCTGTCAAAGAACCCAGTGCTGCTAGAAGCAACCTGCTTCCAGAGTGCTTACATGTAGACCTGGGTTTCCCCTGTTTGGATAGGTGGAATTAAAGGAAAACCTTTAATGAGAAATGTTTACAGGTGAGTCATGTTAGGGGTTGATAGCTGCTGATTTAGACCCCAAATGGGTTGGCATACCAGTACATCATTTTTTATTTTTTTTTTTCACTAACCAAAGTATAGCCACTGTCTATAGTTTTATAGTTTGTTTTATAGTGGGTGACTCAGGGTGCGTGTGTCTTGTTCAGGACTGGTTCAGAAATGCATCTGGGTGTCGTTCAAGCTGTAGCCCATTGGCATCTTCCATCTGGCAATGTGGACTGGAATACCCCTGGGAGCAAAGTTGGCAGAGGTTTTTCTTCAGCTGGGCTGCAGTGCAGTTGTAGCTCACCTGAGCAGGCCAGCAAAGGTCATACCTGGCATTTCTGCCTTGTGGAGGGGTGTTCTGCCACAATACCTGCTTTCTTACACTTCTTTCTTTGTGGTGCAGTTCATGGATGGTGGATGAGATACCAAATGAAAACGGGAACCCTTCTGACTCTTGCTGAGGGAAAGGTAAGTGCCTGCTTCAGCCGTTCCTTTGCTGCTTCTGCCCTCCTTGGCCAAAGCAAAGTGAGATTAATTCCCCTCTAAGTATCTTGAGGAGAAGTGTTGGTGCCTGCAGGGTGAGCATGTGGAGCTCTCCCTTCTTTGGAGGAGACCAGGGTGTGGGCGGATGGAGGATTTTGGGGGAAGGAAGGAACAGACCCACATAGCCCTGCCCTTGTGGGTGACCCCACCAGCCTGCCTTTACGAAGGGAACATCCTTGATGACCGCAGGCCACCGATCCCAGGCAGCTCCTACCTGCTGACAGGGTGCCGCTGCGATGTGTGACAACCGCAGATGGCTATCAGCTCCTGGAGGGTGCCCGTCCCGGTCCCTGCCCGTTCGTCTCACTGAGTGGCACCAAGGGAAAGTGACAGCTGAAGCACCGCCTGACCAGGCAACAAAAACACCAGCAAAAATGCAAAGGGGAAGTTCCAGAGTGTTTTGTTTTTTTTTTCTTTTTTTTTTCCTTCTATGACCAGCTCATGTGTGCAATATTTTGATATGCCACCATTTCTCCCATGCCTCAGCTGTTCCTTGGCATCACTTATTTGGCCAAATCCACCTTGTGTGTTTTAGAGATTCATCTGAGCTCCTGTGGCTCACTGACCATGTGGCAATGGTCTGACCCTGCTCAGGGTTACAGGGACCTCAAGTTACGGGTGGTTGTGCAAAAACATCTATTCACCCCAAATCTTCGGTGCCAGTCAGTTCTGCTTCTATTCTCCCTAGTGTGTCCCAGTTGGGTTGGAGGCAAAGCAGACCACCCTCCTTGCATCACAGGGCTAGGAACTTCTGAAATATTTAGGCTAGTCTCAGGTAGTTCTTCCCAAACCATTCGTTTGGGAATTGGAGATCCCAAATAATACTTGTTAGGTGTCCATGAGGTCTGGTGACTTGGTTATCTTTGGGTGTTTACAGCCCCAAATAAAAGGATATTTTTGCTGTAGCTCATCCTTACATCACTTAAATCCAGCATATGTGAAGGAAGAGGTTTGCAAGTCTCTCCTGCTACCCCACAGTGGTATTTTTGGTGGTGGTGGTGGTGAGAACCAAACCATCAGCCTGGGCACAGAGACCAGGGCACAGCCCGTGTTGACAGCCCATGCCAGTGCCTCCCCCCAGGAGGAGGGCAGCTCAGCTTGTGCATCAGCTCAGTGCACGAAGGACTTGGAAAGGAGGAGGAAAAAAAAAAAAACCAGCACGTGAGCACAAGGACTTGGACGTTACCGGGGAGAAAAAAAGCCACAGCGGCAATAAAATTAATTTCCTTCTCTAATATATACAAGACTTTCTCTAGGAGAATTATGACCCAAGCTGATCAAAGTCTGTAAGTGGTACTTATGCTATCAGTTTCACCCCCTTAATGCCCTCCTGTCAAAACAAAATCCCTTCGAAAGGCTTTGAGGAAAATCACATGAGCATAATGGCTTTCAAAAAAATGGCCCTAAGTACTCGGTAACATATACAGAGAAGACTATTAGATCGGCTGGTGTAATTGTACTTATATTTGAATGTAAACATTCTTATATGAGCAAGTTACTGCTTACCCACAGAGCGGAGCACAGGCGGATCGGGCTGAAAATGCTTCGGTTATCAAGAGAAAGGGGAGGGGTGGGCAACGGTGGGAACTTTGCCTTAAAGCAGGATGGTGATTTTGGGCAGAATTAGATAAAAGGAGAAGGTAAGAACAGGGCTTATTAAAGAGCCACTTGGAGACGCACACAGAGAGGGTGAAATTCAGGTGGGGTGCAATTTGCAGTGCCATGCTGCTCCCAGGTAGGAGTTGGACACGTTGAGCTATCTGATCCTTTATCTGTTGTAACGTGTTTGTTTGAACATGTTCTCGGTGGGTTTAGTGCTGCTCTGACAGCTCTGGGAACCGCAGTCCTCCCTGCGTTCCCAGCAGGGATGTGCCAGGCAGTGCTGCGAGGGGTGATGGGGAGGCGCCGGGCTCTGCCCACAACCATCCCAGCTGGGTACAAAAAGGTCGATTTCTCAAATACCTGGTTTTCAGGACCATTAGTACCGGGAGGCTGAGCAGGCCACAGACCTGTGGGGACTGTGAGCCTTCAGTCTTTGTCGGTGCACAAAATAGAGCTGGTTGCCATCAGCTGAGGATTTGCTGATCCACCTGTAGGGCCACGGGGCCTCAGCATCTCTACATGGGTACCACGTTGCCCTCTGGAGCAATGATTGTCACACAACTTGCTTCACGTGCAGCTCATGATATAAGCCCTGCTCTTTTTCCATTGCTATTTGGGAGTGTTTTGGTGTCTTGGATCTCCTTTGCTACCAGTAGCAATGCTTCAGAGATGTTCCGTAGCTGGGGAGGCTGGAGAGGCTTCAATGTGGAGGGTGTTTGGGCAGATCCTGATGTTGCAGCAGTGAAGCTGATCTTTCCCCGTGACTTGGATGCTTGTTGGTGGAACAGCTGCCTCTGAGGGTCAGTGCCACTTCTGTTTCATCCTGTGCAAACCAAAAGCAGGCGCTGAGTGCAGCGCTCATTTCTTCAGTCCCTCTTCTCTCTTCCTCCTCCTGTTTGCATTGCCCCACCTTACAGGCAGAGACCAAATGTTCATTCTTTAGAGTCTCCTTTCTCTTTTTCAGGGTTTCCACTCTCTCTTTGTGCCCCCAGGACCGTGCACCCTCTTTGCCAAACGTCTTTCCTCCCTTGGGGCACCAGCTCAATCTACCCCGAGGTAGGACCAGGTCAACTAGGCAAGGTTTTTTTTTTTTCTTTTTTTTTTCTTTTTTTTTTTCCTCCTTTGACAACAGCCTGAAATATTTCAAAGGCTTTCTCCAAAAGACAAAATAATACCAACAAAACCATACGGTTTCTATTACTCTTTTTCTGGTGAGTTGAAAACAAATCTTCCCTGGCCATCCCTCTTGCACTGTGGCAGAGACAAAGTCTGCTGGAGTCAATGAAAAGATGTTCATAGATCAGGCTCGTCGAGATTCCTAACATCTCATAGAGGTATTTCCCTATCTGTCCCTCTTTCCTGGACTTACTGTCTTGCTCTCCCTTTGGAGGAAATTCCTTTCCTGGTGATAACCATGTCTCAAGCTCATATTTCCTCTTTCTTGTTGACAGTTTTAAACCAATAGATTTATGAACTTTGAAGTAATAGAAATATTTAAGACATACCTACTCTTTCCCTTATCTAGAACAGGCTGGGATTATTCTTCTTCTGGACACTGCACTTGTAAAGGGAGACATTTGCCTTTCATCCCATCTTCTGGAAAGCCAACCCCACTTTGCTTAATGAGGGCTTTGGTAACCTCTGGTTATTGATGCGTAGCACCAAGTGTTATTACCGGTTTCATCCCAGTGGGTCCCAGCACTGTTTTGCCACCTTTTATCCCAGCTGGGACTTGTGAGGTGAACTTACTTTTGAGGTGGCTGCAGCAATTTCAAAGTTGTTACAGAGGCCAGGGAAGGAAAATGAAATTGGGGAAAGGTGTAGCTTTGAAATGATGCAATTAAGAGGTCTTTCCCTGGGGGGTTCCCCCATCTCTGCCCCTTTTGTGTAGGATGCTCTAGGGTGGGAGGACGAGATTCTTCACCAGGAGTTACCTGTCAGATGCAAAGTGTGCCTTTCTCCTTGAAAATAAAATCATGCCCATACAGCTGTCATCCTGGGATGACAATTGATTAAATCGATTAAATGGGACAAGGAGGGAGCTGCAGCCCATCCCCAGAGTGTCTGTCCTGGGGGGACAGCCCCACCAGCTCTGCTGCAGCATCACTCTCCCTCGCACACCAAGAGCCTGCTGAGTGTAAATTCCTCCCTCAAGGACCCTGAAGATAGGGACAGACTTTCTCCACCTTCTCGATTGCTCTTTCTGCTGGGTCCCTACTGAACAGGGGAGGAGGGAGGAGACCCTTCCTACAGCAAGTGCTTCTGGCTGGTGTACAGGGGCTGTGTCCGAGGCAAGTGAACCCGTGGACTGATTTAATGCAGCCAGTCCCACAGGAGATGGGTTAAAGGGAATTACAGAGGCACCAGCAGCTTCCCATGGTCACCTGAGTGCTGCAGTCTGGGGTGGGTGAAATTACCTGGCGCTAATGAGTGACACCCCCCGGTGCTCCCACGGGGCAGAGGAGGAATTGGGCAGGTAAGACAGCCTTGCGGTTAATTAAGATTTTTCTCATCTGTAATGAGCACAACTTGGCAAACTTTCATGGCAATGTGTCTCTAGCTATGATTGAGCTCGGAGGAGGTTTTTACCTGAGCCCCAGCAGTCCAGGACCTCGATAATGGTGCAGCAAATGTGGCCACAGGCACAGCACTAATGTCCCTGTGGTGTACTGGTGTTGGGTGTGAGGCTTTTCTTTTCATGCTGCGTGCCAAGCAGGTGCTGGGCAGCTTCTCCAGCACGATTCTGAGATCACTTATTCTGCTTCCAGACAGCAGGACCTAAGGCAGGATATTCTGGAGGGACAGGGGGCTGTGTGAAGGTAGAGGAGGACCCTTGGGTGCCACAGGTGGGTGTGAGAAGGGTCTGTGGTGCTCTCAGGAGAGGGACAGGCTGACAAAAAAAGCGCTTTTTCCAGGTGAAAGAGGCTTGGATGGGTTGTCCAGAAGCACCTGGGGTGCCAGAAGGTGGCTGCTGCAGATCCACCCTGGGGACAGGAGACCTCCATCTGCCCCACCTCCAGCCTGCTCACGTTCCCCTCTGAAGATGGCTCAGTGGTGGAAATGGAGCACATTAGCTGGGTTTGTGCCCCGACGGACATGGATCTGTAAAAACAACATTTACCACCACGGTGAGCACCAGACTTTGTGGCTTTTTTTTTGTTCATGTGCTTGTCCCCCCTCAGTAGCCCCGGCCTCTCCCAGATGAAGAGCCTGAGCGAGAGGCAGCGCGGGGAAATCACATGCTGGCGCTTCCCCAGCTTTATCAGCTGTGGGGCTTAAAACAAATAAATCATTTTCTGAGGCTATAAATCCAGAACCTTTCACCAACTCTTACAGTAACGCACATGTGCAGAACAACAGCAGGCTGTTTATCCAAACTCACCAAAGCCTTTGTAGCAGAGCTGATGAGTTTGCAGCAATGTGGCTCACCCGCCGGCTGCGGGGCTCAGAGCATGTGAGGGGAAAGAAGATGCTCTCCCTAAACCCAAGCTGGGATGTTTGTGGAAGAGTATTTCTTTAATACCCTTTTTTTTTTTTTTCCCTTCATTACATGGTGTTTCTTAGCTGGGATTTTTCCAGCTCAGCTCTCAGAGCTGTAGGAATTGGTACTGTAAGGGTTAACCGGGTGTGCGAGGATGTTCCTCTCTCCTCTTGATCCCCAGGTCTTGGCTCTGTTAAACATCTCCCCCTCTCTTTTACATTCAGCTCCTCTTTTACAAGGCTGGGCTCGGGAATCTCAGCCCAGCCAAGAGCCATCTTCCCCTCCATTAAGGCTGCGTGACAGCAGGTAACGATATCACTTCAAAAGGACAAAATTGTTTCATTCCCCCCCGACTCCCCCTAAATTAAGCTCTCTGCATCTGAGCACGATACAGGAAGAAGCAGCTGCCCTGCTTCCTTGCAAGATCCAGCTCCCAAATGTGCTGTCTTGGGGACAAAAGCAGAGCCAAGCCCCAGGGCCGCTGATGCTGTTGGTGCTGCGTGGCAGGGACTGCAGGGCTGTTTGCCCAGAGACCTTTGCAGCTCCGGTTTTAGCCATCTCACCCCCCAAGAGGAGCTGAAGACGCTCTGTTTTATCAGCCCACTGCTGACCTCTTACCCTGGATCAGGCCAGCAAAAGCTGGATCATGTCTTGGCTAATCACTGTGGCTGCAGATTGGAGCCCTCAAGGTCTGCATCTACCGTGGGATGCGCTGAGCTCACTTTCACAGCCTGCCTGGCTCTTTTTTCCACTTTTTTTCTCCTCTTTTTTTTTTTTTTCTTTTTCCTGCCTTTGCTGACTCAGTCCAATGTTTCTCACATTTTTTCTATGCCTGCCATCTCTCCTGCATCCCCGTGTGCTGCCCCATCCCTCAGCACGCAGGTTGCATGGCTCTCATGCCGCTGGATGTGCTCGTGTGTGGTCCTCCACCTGGGAGCGAGCGGGCCCAGCAGCGTAATTTTGTCTCTCCTGCTCGGGCACTATTTAGGGATAACAATAACAGTCGGAGGAAGGTCTCCTGTGAGGAGAGATCAAATAGAAGGGGGAACACGGGGCTGAGAGGAAAGCCCAGGAGGTGCTAGCACAGGCAGCAAGGAGGCACGGTCTGCCTTTCTTCCCAGCTGCCTGTCCTTTAACAAAAAATATGCAAAGAGGAGGTACCAGGGTTATTTATTTGAGTAGCAGTTCAAAAAAAAAATCTGAAAAATTAAGGCACACATGCACCAAAGATACTAGACTATTTATTTATTCATTTTAGTTTTATTTATAATATTTCATTTATTTCTCCCAACTATTCATGTAGAACACCATTTTCCTAAGACCCCTCCCACCCACCCCCAACCCATTTAACCACAGAATTTCAGCTTCATGGCACACCCGCACTGCAGCTGGAGGTGCTTACAACTCCAACTGTCTTTGCTCTGGCTTCCAAGCGGCTGAGCCTCCCAGTTGCCAGTGAAATCTTCTTTCAAGTGATCATTTGAGAGGCTGAAGTCCTCCTGTGCCTTCCCAGAAACCTTCAGCAAGCCTAGATAGGATGGGAATATCTCCTAGCAGTGATGTGCAGTGTGAGCAAGCCTGCAGAGTGCCAGGGCAGCTGGCTCCCCCTGGCCTTAGGGACACCCGCTGCAGGGTGCTGCTGATGTGGGAATAGCCCCATGGCTCCAAATGCAGGGAACTCCTCTGCCTGGATGGCTCTTCATAGATGATACTTATATTTTTTTTAAAGGATGGAATGTATTTGGACCCAAATAAGCCATAGGGGAATTCTTCCAGTCTTCCCCAGCATCCTTGATACCTTAACTTTCTGTTAAAATAAGTTAAAGGATTTAGGGGATACCTACAACCTCAGATCTATTTATTTTTTCCTAACATTTTCAGGATGCTGGAGAAAACACAGGTGTCCCACAAACACCTGTGTGCATGAAGCGACTTATTTCCCATGAACTTTTTGCTATCCTAGCGTCTCCTCTGACTGAAGCTGGTCCAGTGGTCATTTTTGCAATTAACCCCTCCAAAAGTTGAATGTCAAGTTAGAAGCAGGGTGACAGCAGAGCTCGGACATAATGTGGAACCTGCTTCTGCACACCCTGAGGGCTGTGGGGCTGCTCCCGTCCTTCCCTGCTCAGCCTGCTGGTCAGTTTGGGAGTGTGCTGTTAGTCTCTGGTATTCCCTGAAAGATGAAGCTCTGGGTCTGCAGGAGCTTGGCCTCCTTTTCTGGAATAATTTTGGGTCATGGTGCTTCACGGCCCCTTTTATGACCACAAGAAATGGGGAGGACATCAACGAGCATGTCGCAATAGGAAAGCCGTGAAGGCCAGCTGTTGGTGACACAGGGTAAAAAAGCCATGAGGAAAACAGGAGGCATCTCAGGGGAGAAATGCACAGAGAGAAATGCTTGCAAAGAGGGAAAAGGACGAGCAGCCTACACGCCAACCCTCATGGGGCACAGCTCCATCAGCCCCAGTGCTCCCCCGAAAGAGTTAATTCCCCAGCCAGTGCACTAAGTGGTCAGCAGCCCAATAAATTATGCCCTCAAAAGACAAACCACAATCATCATTAGTCACGGCTCATTGGCCTGTTAAGGCTCCTCAGTGAAGTTTATCTCTTCCCTCCTGTCCACCGGCAGCCATATTTCATGCTCCGAAAACAGATGACCCCGGGGGTCAGCGAAATGAAAGCCCCATTCAACAGGTCTGCGAAGGGCTCGCCGCGGAAAAAAACGGCCGGGGTCAAAATAACATTGAGATACGGCCAGACCTTCAGCCGCTGCCCTCCCGGAGCAGACACACACCACACGCTCAAGTGACCAAGACATGTTAATCCGTTTCAGGATCAGGCAGGGTCAGGCCGGGGCTGGGAGGAACAGTGGCATAATTAGGTGAGGGTGACCTCCATAAAACAGTAATGGGCTTCCAGAGGCACGCCGGCGCGGGGCGGCCTGCGGGGCTTTGCACCCACTTCCCCGGTCTTTGCAAGATGGAGGTGGCCATGGTGGGACAGTGCTGTCCCCAGGGGTTGGCCTTGTCCCCAGGGGTGAACCTCATCCCCAGGGATCGGCCTTGTCCCCAGAGATCAGCCTTATCCCCAGAGACTGGCCTTGTCCCCAAGGATTGGCCTGGTCCCTAAAGATTGGCCTTGTCCCCAAGGATTGGCCTTGTCCCAAAGGATTGGCCTGGTCCCTAAAGATTGGCCTTGTCCCCAAGGATCAGCCTTGTCCCCAACAGTGCCTGGTCTGGTGGGCGAGGAGGGTGGCACAGAAAGGAGAGGAGGCTCTGGAAATCCTTCTGGGAAGAGCAGGGCACTCCGCAATACCAAGGAGCAAAAGGCTGATGGTTGCGGGGTGGGAGTTGAAGTGACCACGTTCAGGTTCCTCTGTTCCTAGGGGCTGACCCAAGGTTTGTGCTGAGACCTGATGTTTGTGCCCGCTTTCATCAGGGGAGCACAACCAGACCTCTCAAGCTTCATCCTGCTGCCCTCCTCCAGCCCAGCCTTCAGGCTGCTGGGCCCACAGTTGTGTTCCAGATTTATTATTTAATTACTTATTTCTGTTCTTTATTCTAGGAGTGTTTCTATGGGATGGAAAGACAGAATAAGAAGGGTGATGAGGAAAAAAACTTTTTTTTTTTTTAACATCTTCTATTTCCCGTTTTTGAACCAAAATGGCATTCATTTTTTTTGCTAAAAAAGGGTCAGATGGCAGGATGACTGGTTACTAAATGGAAGTTGTACACATTTCAGAAATATTATTCATTTAAATTAAATGATTTTGACTTCAGGGATTTGACTGAGAAACAGCACATTTCAGAAATCGAGCCAAATTTTTATTCCAACTACCCTCCAGCTAGAAATTTTTACATGTCCAGTAACAGAAATAAAAAAAATTAAAACCAAACCTTTACAATCTGCTATGAAGTATCAATTCAAACCCCATTATCTCCTGCAGAGCCATGCATGACAAAACAAAAAACTGTGGTCAATCAAAATGCTTTCTGTTAGAAAATCAGTTGCCACTCCCAAAACCCCATTTTCAGAAGGGACTCCTTCTCTTTCTCTTTCTCTTTCTCTTTCTCTTTCTCTTTCTCTTTCTCTTTCTCTTTCTCTTTCTTTCTTCCTTTTTCTTTTCACCAGCTCTTGGTTAACTACAGTATCATCTTTAGGATGGAGCTGAGCATTTGTGGGCAGGGAAGACTTGAGGACAGCACAGGTGTTCCTGGATAGAGACCAAGGATGCTCCCACCCCAGCTGCACCTCTCTGGAGAGGTATTTAGCCCCCAGAAGATATGCTGTACCCAGTGACAGCATTGTCATGGCACTGGAGGTCAGATCTGGGGCTGACATCCATGTTGCTATAAAGGAAGGACTTTAAAACCAGCTCCCCTAATGAAGCTGATCATGTATTTGAGCATTGTAAATCAGGATGTACCAGGTCAGGGCCATACCAGCAAGGGAGGCAGAAGAGGATGGGGTACCAGGGGTGATTCTAGCTAGCATTCTGCTGAGATAACTCCTTTTCAGAACAGCTTGCAGGGATCACGTTTTAAAACAGCTCTTTAGCTGTGTGTTTATTGCTGTGTGCGTCATGGGATGTTTTAATGCAAGCAATGGGGATGATGTGATTCGGGACATTTGATCTCCCAGCTCCTTCTCTCCCCAGTTACAGCTGTGCTGGAGTGCTGGTAATGGCTGGGGTGGGTGCAGGCAGGTGCCCTGCATCGCAGCCTGGATCACTGCCACGATCCCTGCAGAGGGCTCAGCTGGGTGCAGGGATGTGATAAGGCAGGGGAGAGGGCTGGTGCTCAGCCCCAGGCTCCCTGAGAGGCTGCCAGTGAAGGGGAGCTGCAGGGGATGGGTTCCTGGCAGCAGGGCTGAGCAATCCTTGTACAGGAATAGGGGGAAGAGAGGTGCTTCCACCTCTGCAAGGCTGGTGGAAGACCTGCAGGGATGTGGGCTGGGGTCCCTGGTCCTGCCTGGGGAGGGGGGTGCTGGGATGTTGTTCTTGCAGGATTTTGGGCACCAAAAGGGTGGGAGGGGAGTGTTAGGGAGCTGAGAAGCTGGGTTTCTCTCTCCGCTGTCTAATCAGGGACCCCAGCTCTTAACTCTTCTGCTGCATAACTAAGGGGACTGCACTGAGCAGCAGCATCCCCTTCCCTTGTGCTCATCCACCAGGTTACAGGAAAACTTCAGTCAAACAGATAAAAAATCTGCTCTAGATAAAGTGAGAGGGTTTGCACCGTTGTTTTTTTCTCCTCCTGGCTATAGGTGGAGCTTTGTGCTGCAGATGGGGAGGAGGCGGTGGGATTCTGTTGGCAATGCAGGGCTGCCCGAGCAGGTCCTGTGGAAGGTGGCAGCGGTGTCCCCAGCAGCCTGGGGAACTGAGCCGAGACTTCCTGAGCCCTGACCCATCGTGGCAGTTGCCAACACATGCTGGCCATCTCTGATGACACGGCACAGTCAGAACAAGGTGTGAACTGATGTGGTATTGATTCACTTCTGGGCAGGGGAGGTGAAAATGGGTATTGAAGTAAGAGCACACGCGACATGGAGTCAGCAGCAGGTATGGCTTTGTTACTTCTTTACTAGCCAAAGCAGGCACAGATGCAAGACAGAGAAGTTGAGACAGTGTGTAACACATGTGGCTTTTCATTCCCCAGTATATAATGAATCCATTAGCTACGTTAAAGTAATTAGCATCTTATTGCAGACAAGCCAGGGATGAGCGCTGCCAAGCCTGTCCCTGGTGTCTGCGTGGAGCAGAGCACAGCCTGTGCTGCCTGCCAGACCTGCTTCAGTCACCTGCATCTCGGCAAAAACAGCCTGAGCCTACCCCGTTTTCCCCCCTTTTCTTCTGATTGCTTTACCCTTGCCATAATGAAAGCCTTGTTGCCTCAGCTCCTTTGAAATGTCTGATTCAGAGAGGCAAAGCAGCAGCACGTGGGGCCAGGCAGAGCAGGGAGGAGATGCAGCAGAAGCCCCGAGCAGGGTGACAGGTGTGGTGCTGGCAGAAAATTTACAGCCTCAGCCTTGGGCTCTGGACCCTCTTTTTATTACATTTTACACCGAGTGAGGTAGATTGAGTTACCATTGCAGTTTCATCTGCTCCATCAGGGCTGTGCTCAGAACCAATGCCTGCGGGGCTGGGGAGAGGGCTCCGCCGAGATGTCGGGTCTGGCCGTCAGCAAATACATCAGGTACAAGTAAAGAGCAGGTGATATTTCATAAGCTTAGAATGGGATTTAGCTGTCCGGCAGAGGCCGGAAGAAAAGGAGCACAGCTAGCATTTCCCCAGTCCCCAGGACTGTAGGATGAGGTGAATCTCCACATCTCTGCCCTCCCTGGGTAATAGAGGCATGCCTGGGCTGCTTGCTGGCTCCTCCGCCACCCTGCCCTCACTGTGCAGGGGCTGCTGGCAAAGCTGCAGGGAGCCTGAGCTGTGGGATTTTAATTGCTGGCTTCCAGAACAACCCTCGGGGCTCTGGAGTTTGGAAGGGGAGGTGGTGTGGGCTCAGCACATCAGGTGGGAAGCTGCTCTTGTGCATGTGAAGCTGCAGAGGATAGGGATGGACCCTGGAGCTGCCTGCAGGTGGATGAACCTCCTCTCAGCCTCCTCTGGCAGGGTGAATTTGGGCTTCTGGGGTTGTGTATGTATTTTTGTGGCTTCTAACCTTTAAACTGTTAAATGCTGGTGGATACGGATCAGTCCTCGCTGACTGGCTGTGTTCTGGTTGAGAGCTGGTCTCCGTACAACTGGAATTGAGAGATACAGCCAGGAAATAATGGCCAGGGGAGACTTCTCTTAAAGAAAAATAGTTCGTGGATGCAAATTATGTCTTGAGCACCAGAGCCTGGAGTATTTGAGCTCTGTCTCCTCATTTATTTATTTTTTTTAACAGCAGATTTCTAGGATTATGAAAGAACAAACTGCAGCCTGAATTCTGCGGCTTGGCTCCAACTCCGAGGAGTCCCTCCTGCTCTCCTGCTGTCCAAGAGCAGCCTCTGGTGTGGCCCAGGAAGCCCATGGCCTCTCTTAACTAGCCAGTTCTCCTCTTGGAGGGTTTGGCACCCAAAAGCAGCCTGTGGCAGGCAGCTGCCCACGCACCCTTATGGAAACGTGCCCTGGGTTTGGCCAGGCTCTGCCACAGGTGCAGCAGGGAAGGACGTGAATGTTTGCAGGGACATCTGCAGCTCTTGGCATGGTGGCATCATCTGCTGTGCAAAAAGCATCAGGGCCAGCATATTCCTTCAATTGTGGACCTTTTCCTTATTTTCTGGAGGTGATTTTTCACAGAAATCATCCCTTCAGGCCCTGTCTTCCTTCAGTAGTTGGGATTTTGGGCATTTTTTTTTTTGATTTTTTTTTTTTGGGGGCCTGGTCCAAGTTGTCAGCCCACAGCCACCATCCTGGAGCATCTGGTCCCTCCATCACTGCCTACAGGGTTGGGATTTTTTGGCTTTTTGGTGCCAAACGTGTGGGAAATAGCCAATACACTGGGCAACAAGGCTGTTATTTAGAGCCTCCACAGGCTGAAGTTCAATAAAGGCAAACCCCTGCCTGCAGGAGGGACTCAGCCCCATGGCAGGACAGGCTGGGGCCATCTTCTCTGGCTTCTTGTGCACAGCAAGCTGAGCAGGAGCTGGCTGAGGGTCCTTGCTGTGCAGATAAGATGAGCTGGGTGGCACAAGCAAGCATATAGGCAGCAGGATGAGGTCTGTGACCATTCCCCAAATACAGGGGGCTGTGCCAGAGCACATCAGCTGGTTTGGGGTTTTCCAGTAGAAGAAAAGCACCGGCACAGTGGGGCAAGTCCAGAAGAGCCATCATGATGGGGTGGAGGAGCCCGGTGCCTGTGATGGATGGTGAGGCTCTGCATCATCCTGACGGGCACAAGATCAGGGTTGGTGATGTCCTGGGAGCCAAGAGCTGCCTGGAGCATCTCTTCCCAAGCCCCCTGGGGTGGGAGATGTTCAGCCCCAAGTGATTCCTCCCCTGTTCAACCACCCTGCCTGCTGGGTGGCTTCTCTGCGGTCTCAGCTGTGCCACCCTTGCTGCAAAAAAAAAAGCTGTAATTTGTTGTTTCATTTCCAGTGGTTTTCAAGTATTTGGAGACATCTCTTCAACCCTTCCCAGGCTTTCATCCAAGCTGGGGTGTGTGATACCCCCAGAAACCAGTGAAGAAGCCGAGCTGTTCCCTCACCCACCCATCTGCTCCCTCCCCAAGCCCCGTATTTCAGCTCTGGCTTTCAGCTGGGAGTAGCAGTATTTGCATGGGCTGGGAGCCATCTCCTCTGCCCTCACCAGGATGCTGCACATGGTGGTAGCAGCTGGTCTAGCAGAGCTACCGGGGCCTTTTTCTAAAGGCAGAGCCGAGTCTGGCATCCTGCAATAGGTCAGGTTTAATGTGGCTTCTCCGCTTGCAATTTGTCATGGCCTTATCGGAACATCTGCATCCTGGCCTCTTATTAAGCCCTTAGAAAAATAGTTATATCTAATGCCTGAATAGTTTTAAATTTGGAAGCAGAGTGGGAGTAGATGGAAGAAAATAAATTCCCCTTCATGTAATCATCAGAGGAGGACAGTTCTGAACAATGACCAGATCGTCCTCACACCGACGATGACAGCAATTTCGGACTTATCACAACCCGGCACTATATTAAGGCACTGAGATTACATTGTTATTCATTAGCACAACATCTGTTGAAAATCAGCATGGAGAGGGCTGGTGCAGATGCTAAAAAGCCTCGCGATGGGAGCAGGGAACGTGTTCCCCCGCAGGCAGAGCAATGCCTCTGCCCTCCTGGGAGCTGCTGCTGCTCCCCAGGCGCCGTGCACATGCGACGCAGCCGGTGAGGACATCAGTCACCCATATTTGCAGGTCCCAGGGCTGCCCAGCTGTGTGCTTTCAGGCGAGTCTTTTCCCTTTTTATCGCTTATTCCAGGTGGTTTCTTGCTAGCGTGGGCGCAGCTCCTCGCAGGGCACGGCAAGTTGGATGTATGCCACCACCACACTTGCCATGATGGAGGACAAAGGTGCCATCTCCTATATTTTGAAATTCTGAAGTGTACCCAAGTGGCCAGCCTCAGAGTGCTCACACCAAAATGCTCTGATTCCTCACAAGGCCAGGCTGGTACACGATCTTACCATTTATCCTGTCTTGTGTTGAGATCTGCTCTGCCCTGGCTGCCACAAGAGCCTCAGGCTTCTCGGCTTCCTCAGAGAGGAATCAAGCTTGTGGACAAATTTAGGAGTGACTTTCTGACTCGGTTTCCCTCCTGGACTAGCTTCATTAGTTCCTAATCTCCATGGCCCTCTCTGTTTGTAGCCTGGCGGACCACCTCCTTGCGGTGTATTTGCTGATTCTCATGCGTATCCGTCACAGGGGCATTAAGCTATAATTTAAACCCAGTGTTCTGATTTTTTTAAAAGCAATTCCAGTTAACCAGAGTACAAGGAATCAGGAAAAGCAGGACTGCAGGGGTACTTCACAGCCTCACTGCTAAAAATACAGAAAAGGCTCTTAGCCGAAGATCTCCTGGAACTGCAGCCGTGGTGGATTTGCTTCTATATTTAAGTGAGCAGTCCTAGAAGCTGCGCTGCCCTTCTGAAGGTGATGTCTGAGTCTCTCCAGTCATCGCCATCCATGGCAGCACATCATTTGATTTCATAGAGCATGTGGATGATTCGGTGGGTTGAGGGGCGTTGCTATCAGGCATCGCGTTGATGTGTGGGTCTGCCCAATAAGTTGGGAAATCCAGCCCAGCCTTCCTCCCCGTGAGCTGCCTGCTTCTGCTCAGGAGTCACTGATGCTGGTCTGCAGAACCTCAGTTCGAGGAGCTTTCAAAGGACCATTTTAGCAGCTGGTGTGAAACATCCATCAGTGCTCCTGTCTTCGCTCCAGCTTGCACCATTCTGGTCTGCCTTACTTTGGTTATGATGAAATTTAGAGGAACTGCTCCTGACAAATGAGACTCTCTAGTGGGTTGCTTCTTTAAACCATTAACACATGCTTAAACACTGACGGAGCGTAAAATGGGAACTTTGAAAAGGAGGATCCTTCATTATCAAAGGCAGCTGGTGGCATGCAGTGGATCGCTGCTACCCAGAAGCACATCAGTGCGAGCACATCCTCGTCCGGATCATCAACCCCAAGCATGTTAGGAGACGAGTAGGACAGATGGTTGCTGCCCTTGAAAAGTACCTTGATGGTATAAAAGCCAGGGTGGAAAACGATAATTTACAGGCAGAACAGGAAGGTGGTGAAGATGTGGTGTCGGCAAGGCTGACCTGACGTTTCTCTGTGTTTCACACTGTTCTCAAGGAGCTTTGGTTCTCAAGGAAAGGTCTTGCACTGAGATGAAAGGTTTCTTGCAACTCCTTTTCCAGATTGGATTGCAGCCAAGTGTGTCCCCCAAAGGAAAAACTCCCGACAGGTTCCCCTTCTGCTCCCCCTCCAGCACCAGGTCCCACCAGTGCTGCTGTGACAAGTCTCCCTGGGGGGCACCGAGAACCCTGATGGCAAATACTCATTAATCGATTCTCTAAGACCAAGGAAGCATCGATCCAATTAGAGATAAATAATTTATGCCATTGAACGTGAGATTGGGATGCTATTGATCAAGGGCGAGAACTGGGACAACAGCTGTTTCTGTTGTCAGTGTTAAGGAACCCGAACTGAGATGATGATGCTTTGGGAGCAGCAGGGGACCACCAGGCTGAAGATGAACCAGCTGAGGTCTCCACGTGGCACAGGGTCAACTATTTCTCACTCTTTAACCCTCTGCCTTTGCCCATGCCAAGGGCTTTGAAACTTATGGAGCTCCTGAAGGCTTCGGAGGACACCTAGCTCAAGCAGAGCATGGGTTTCAGGAAGTAATGACAGGGTTCGACTGTTTTGAGAGATCTCACAGACCAGCTGTCTAAGTTTGCAAATCCTTTTTGGTCATCCCACTAAGCCCATGTGTTTTGGAGAATGGACAGCTCCACTCCAACAGCACCCGGGAGGAACTCAGCCATAGTGGGATGGGGTAAGAGCAGTTCTGCTGCAGCTTTGTAGCTCAGCGTCTTCAGATAAAACCTAAAGCATCAAAGGGGCAGATCCCAATGGAAACGTAGCCATGTGCGACATGTCAGCAGAAGGCACTGCACCTGCGTGGGAGCTGCAGGACAGGCCACTGCACAACGTGTGCATCCAGTGCAAGTGGTTACAGAGCCTTTGGGAGACAGAAAAACCTGGCGCTGCCTGATCTTGCTTTAATTCTCAACCATGGCTCTATACGAAGCAGCGTAGGGAGGAGGAGAAGAGTGGTTTGAGTTTGGTATATAAAAAGAAAGGAAAGGAAGAAAGCACAGCTCCCACTGGTGACTTGTTCAAGCCAATCCAGAGCAGTCAGAGGGACGTTTCAGGGATGGGAGCTGAAACATGGGCGAAGATTTTCTGACAAGGTCCAGAATTGTTTGGACTCTACCCATGCATCCTTTTCAGCATTCAGTGGCTGGGGGATTGCTGAGACGTGTGTGAGCCAGCTGGAGGCTTTCCATTGACTTTCGGTGGAATTTGGATCAGGCCCAACACGAGTGGGTCCTCGTTCAGCTCCGAGAGGAGAGGGGGGAATTTTGCAAGGTCCAAGTGGTCCAGAGAAATGAGGATCGCTCAGCTGACATCCCCCTGGAATGAGCGCATGGTTATTTCAGGCAAAAGCAATCTGTTATTTCCACTCCTGAACGTTTATTTGGGTCAGGGTGGGAAAATCCGATTTACTTGCCAAAGTCCCGCTGGGGTGGTAAAAATATAAATACCACATATTATTATGTGTGTATTCTGAAAAGTGGTTAGTGACTGTGTTTATTACATTTGGCCACTTGCGGGGAGTTATTCTCTGTCTGCCCCCTCCCCTAAATTCACATGCTTACGCCGAATGCTGGCCCTGCTGGGACCTGTAAAACTGCTGCAGGGGGATGGAGCCAGAGCGATTTCGGCTCCTCGCAGGGCTTCCCACAGCCTGCGGGGAGGAAATGTCTTTCCAAGCCACCAGTCCCACCTGGCCAGGCCACCGCAGGGATGTGGCGGGACGATTTCCCAGTCCCATCCACATGAGGCCCCATCCCGTTCCTCTTCGACTCCGGGTGGGCGTTCACAGGGCCGCATCTCCAGCGGCAGCAGGATGTGTATTTCCTCCTGGTGGTGCTGGGTTTGATCTGTGATGGCTCAGGTGAGGTGGTGGACAGGGGGGATGGCCCTTACGAAGATGCCTTTACCACTGTGTTTCATTAATTGAGAAGACTCTGATTTACCAGGGTGGGTGGCAACAGAGCTGAGGATGGGATGCGCGTTTGGCTGTAGGGGAAATAGAAGGGAGCTTTGACTGCATGTTTGAAGCCACACAGCATTTGAAATTGCAAACCCGTCCCCAAAACCGAGCACTTTTTGCAGAGTGCTGCTTACGGGCTTGGTTCTCAGCCTCTCCCATTGCTGGCCAGACAAGGAGCAGCCAGAGCCTATTCCAGTTTTGGCAGGGTTGGGAATGGAGCGGATCCATGCTGCTCCAGCCCTAGAATGCATCATCTCCATCCAAGAGCTACAACTGCCCATCCCAGTGCTGTTCCTGGATGCCTCTATGCACCGGAGGAAAGTTCAGCTGGAGAAGATGGTCTTTCTTCACCTTTGTGTCCGAAAAGTTGTGGTTACCCCTTGGTTTCTGGTGTTATACAGGACGAAGGCAGCACATCTCGGGGCAGGGCCACTCTGGCTTTCCAAGCGTGATTTAAACCTGCCTTGTGATCTCAATGCCCTGATCCCGTAGAGGGGGCTGGGGTGCGTTTGCACACTAGGTGGCCTCTGAACTGGATTAATAACCCCAAATATCCCCCTCTCGGGTACTCAGAACTGCCAGTGGATCAGTGCCTCTCGTCCAAGTGGTGCTTTCCAGCCCCACATTCCCCATTTTGGGCCAGAGTCCTTCACAAGCAGTTTTTAAGCCCCAGGTCAGTCTTATAAGCTACGCTGGATGTTATTAATTTGACTCGGTGCCATCCCCTTTTCTCATTTACCACTTTCTGCAGGGGGCTTTGGTTGCATGTGTGTCAGCATCGAGATGCAGTGGGTTTGAGGCTCCTGCTGGCGCCTCAGCTTTACGTTGTCTGAACCCTGCTGCCTGTGCAGGTTGGGGCTGGGCTGGCATTTTTCAGGAAGGAGAAAGTTAGCTTTGATACTGTGCATCAAAAAGCATGGGCATTTGCGCTGCAGCAACACCTAAGAGTCCTGCTGGGTCAGAACCACCAGCGAGGAGCACGCAAGCTGCTGCTCACCAGGAGAGCTGTGTGTTTCCAGCTAGCAAAAGCCCCCTGCATTTATTCTGCAGCACAACCTGAGGCACCAGTCAGTTTCTCACGTCTCCTGCAAGCACAGCATCCCCAGCTCTGTGCAGCAATCAGGGAAGGAAGAAGTGCAAACAGAACGCAGTTTGGGGGCTGTGCTCGCAGCATCCATCGCAGCCTGCACAGCTCGGTGGCTGGGTGCAAGCCCTCGGTGCTGAAACGAGGCCCTGAGGGGCTCCTCCACGCCCTTACACCACCAGCCTTGCGTTTAGTTCTCCTCCAGCGTGCTTCGTGGAGCAACGAAAGGTGTAAAAGCAGAGTGAGGCATATCCCACCTGACCTTGGCATCACTCTCTTTCCTTCTGTAGCAAAAGCTGGCGTGCTCACCTCCAGGTAACAGCTTTCCCTACGACAACCGGCATCTTTAGGAGGTACCGAGAGGCAGAAGGAGCAGGTGCTGCACAAAGATGCTGGCAGATGGGAAGTTCCCTCATGTGCAAGTGGGAAAAAACCCTTGCAAGGACTGGCGGAGGCTCCCTGGCACCAAGGTGGCGTTGCTTGCAGCTCCTGACCATTTGCATATTTGGGGAATTAGCCCGCATCTCTGCTCGTTATTTCACCCGCTTCCTCCCCCAGCCTCCCAGGAGTTGCTTGGGTTTTGTA
This sequence comes from Anas platyrhynchos, assembly GCF_047663525.1. Classification (NCBI taxonomy): domain Eukaryota; kingdom Metazoa; phylum Chordata; class Aves; order Anseriformes; family Anatidae; genus Anas; species Anas platyrhynchos. The sequence goes on from NC_092602.1 coordinate 6,913,810, forward strand.
TGGGTGGCTAATTAAAACCTCTCCTAGCTCGAGCCGCTGATTGCAGAGAGGGCTGAGACCACGAGCAGAGCACAGAGGAGGCTGCCCCAGCCCACAGGCTAACCCCACGCCACTGCAGACCCCACGCTCGCAGCTAGGACGTTATTTACTCTGATACCAGCAACGTTCCCTTAAAATATATTGAAAGAGAGATTGGGAAAATGAAGTGTATAAGATTTATCCTGCACTAGAGGATTTCAGCATCCAAGAAAGCCAGAGAGTCCAGTCCCTCAGACTTAATAGAAACCTCCTGCTTTATTAATGTTGCTTTGCCTTTTTTTTTTTTTTTTTTTCCTTGTCCACAGGTCCTGGGCAGAATGTCAAAGCTGTATTTGAGGAGCTTTCCTGGAGGTTTTCATTAATAACAGGGCCAGGGAATCCACTGCAAATGTAAAAATAATAGATTTGAGAGCCCTGAAAGGATGGAGATTTACTTGCTGTGGAAATATAAGGGAGAAAGTGGGAGTGGGAGGTTCCCGTGGCTCAGCATTGCCTGCCTGCGAGCTCCAAAAGCTGCCTGAAGCCGAGGAGGTGCTGGGGATGGGTGCGGGAGGGAAGGCTCTGCTCTGCTCAGCACCCACCTTCCAGTGCTGCTGGATGTGCCATGAGCCTTCCAGAGGCTTTCCCAGGGTAAAGAGGAAAGGAAGAGGTGCACAGGGAGCTGCCATCCACCAAAACGGGCTGGCTCCACATCTGGGCTCCTTGCTCACCCCTCTGAAAAGTGAAGGTGCGGGGTGAGGCTGATTCCCAGCAGGAGGCCACACGAGCATAGACATGGGTAAGAGCTGGATGAGGCCCCCAGCATTTATTTCTTAGGGGTGCCACGAGTGTGTTCCCTCCTTCCAAATGACCCCCAGCCTTGCTGCCCGTGCCCCCCAGCTATCACCTGCCCAGCTTGTCACCTCCTCGGGCTGCTCTGCTGCGCAAGGGACGGTGACACCATGCCTGGATCAGTCCTTGGAAAGCCACCTGAAGGAGACCAGGAGACCCCCTCCCACTTTTCTTTCCCCACAGAGGCATCATCCCCAGGGATTTATGACCTGGGACTCCAACCCCATGAAGCCCACAGGCCCTGCGGGCTCACAAAACTCAAACTGAGCCAGGAGAGAGCCCCTTCTCCGTGATGGGTTGATGAAGGCTTCGGACGCCCTTCCCAAACCAGCCCCCAGCACGCAAGGCACGAGCTGTGGGAGCTCCCTGGGCTCTCCCCATGAGCCTGGGAGGCTCAGCAGCCCCGCAGCCCTCCGGAGAAGCACTTCAGCCCCGACACGGCTCCTCCTGCCGAGCTTTTCAACAGCTCTGCGGCCCCCCTGGCCCTGCCCGCTGCGCTGGTGGCCTGGGGGGGCCGGAGGCATTTTCCCAGCGCTGTAATCTAACAGCACCAGTGGGAATGTTTACAGCACGCTGCCACTTGAGGGCTTATCGGCTCCCTCCCTATCTCCCACCGCTCCGGCCTGATAAACCGAGGTGCTGGTGGCACCCGGGGGAAGCGCCCGGAGCTGGGGATGGGAGCGAAGCCGGAGGGGCTGCGGCGTTTTTCCGCCTTGCTGAGGATGCGGTGGAGGTGTGGAGCACAAGGGGATGGGGGGCAGCAGGGGAGACCCCTCCCTGATGGGTGGCAGAGAGCCCTCAGGCCTGGGGTGAAGGGAACGTGCCCTGGGGGGGATGTGGGGGATCGTGGGAGCGAGGAAAGGCATCCCTGGGAGAATGGGAGGCTGCTGGAGAGCCTGGTGCTCCTAGCAAGGGGAAACCAACCGCTAGCACCTGCCCATCGTGGGTGGGAACAGGTTTAGCTCATTACCTCATTAGCTTAATCAGCTGAGGATAAAAGGCGGCTCACCTGGGCCCTCAGCTCTCTGCTTTGCTGGAGGGAGGGCTCCAAACCACGCCAGCCCACGAAACGCTGCCCTGGCTGCTGCCTGCCAACACGAAGGTGCCTCCCCTTCCCCCAGAAAACCTCCCAAATGCCTTTGTTACCTCCAGGAAAGAAAAGGTGCCCCGATACTTTCCCTGCGGACACCGGAGCATCCCTGGAGCATCCCTCGCTGCCCCCGGGCTGCTGTCAGCGGGTGCTGGCCTGGGACAAGTCGCTATTGCCCTCTAGCGGCCCCGGGGCCGGGCCGGGAGCGCACCGTGCCGGGGGATGCTCGGGGAGCCCTGCGGGGTCCCCGCGGGGTCCCTGGGGACACGGCTCCCGCAGCCGGCACCGCCTCGCCCCGCCTGGGCTGGGCTGTCCCCCGCACACCTGGCCGCAGAGCTCGGCTGAAGTGGGTGTGTTTTGGTGTTTTTTTTTATTTTTCTCTTGATTTTTTTTGGGAAATGCACCTGGCTCGCAGCCCCCGGGCACGCAGGATGCGCCTGTGCCTCTCCCCGGGTTGTTTTCCCAGCAGGGGGGTGGTTTTTCCCCAAGCTGGGAATCTCAGGCTTGAGATTTGTGATAATAATTGGAACGGAGAGTCTGTCTCGGAATGCACCCCAGCTTGATTTTAGATGCATTTGAAACCAGTCAAGATTTAATTTTTTTTTTTGGTAAAATGCACGTTTAAGAAACCTGGTGCTCCTCCTGATGGCATGGCCAAAAGGGAAGTGGTGACACTGTGCAGGAGCTGGGGACCAGAAAAGCAAGACAAGTTCAGGGAATGGGGGAATACTTGCAAAGGGAATGGATCTGGGACTGATAGAAGGCCCTCCCCCCATGTAGGGCATTGGGAAATGCAAGGGAAAGAGAGAGGCTGGAAAATCACCACTTACTTCTGAGGATGCTGGACGGATTATACGTGGCACAATTTGTCCACCTTCATCGTTGCTCTCTCCTTTTATCGTTATACACAAGGACCCTCTGGAAACGAAAAATACCCTGTTCTTCCCAGAGCATGTTCCCAAAGTGTCTTTCTGCAGCTAACCTGTCTGCCAGCAGAGTCCCGGGCTGGATGCTGCTGTTCTGGTCCCTGCACCCACAGGAGCTGTTCTGTGTGATTTGTCAGGACCTGCTTCATCCCGGATGTGATCAGGTTTATTTTCCACTTACAAATAAATGCGTTGCTCTCAGGGCTGGAAACTCAAAGGGATCGTAACCAAAGGCTTCCTTAGCCTGTCGCCTGCCCCAGATGGCATCTGTGGGGTGCAAACCCCTGCAGCAGCCCCAAAGGGACAGGTAGGGGAGAAGATGCTGCGGGAGAGGATGCGAGCTGTTGTTACCACATCCTTTGCAGACCTATCTGGAGGTGTATGAAATCTAGGGCAGGATTTCACCAACTCCCTGTGGTCCCTATAAGAGTTTTATGGCCCAGGGCAGACTTCAGTGGCCATCACCACCCAGAGGCACCGGCTCAGCAACCAACAGTGGTGCCCAGGTCCTGTCTGAGCCCTCCAAGCAGCTTTTGGGGCTGGAGCTGCTCTGGGATGCCGGGTGCTGGTACAACCATTCCCTCCTGGCAGGTGCTGCCCTTATGAGTGTGCTGGCAGAGTAGGACATGGGAGCATCCTTTAAAGTGGATTTAAATTGCTGTTGATGGTTTCCTGGGTGGCTTTTGTGATACAGGGAGTGCCCTTGTGGCCCCTTCCATGGGCAGAGCAGAACAGGGAGGTTTGGGGGGTATGGGGAGGAGCCGGAACCTGCCCACACCCTGCATCTGCCTCTGAATTTGTACATCTCGGGGAGACAGAAGGTGAAGAAGTCCCATTTCTAAAGCTGTAGCCTTTCATCCCTCTCACTGGGCTGGGCGAGACTCAGCTTTGCCTTTTTCTCTTTTCAAACAAGCAGAGAGAAGCCAGCTCTGCCCACCCAGGTGGGTCTCCTCTGCCCTCACTGCCTCCCACCCTCAAGCAGCATCTCCCAGGCACCCCAAGCACCCCAGGGCTGCCCAAACCCACCCTGCAGCCCCCTCCTGCTCCATCACCCATCGGAGACCCAGCAGCAGCAGCAGCTCCTGCTCAAAGCCCCCTTTGATGCTTTGCCAGCTCCCGAGCAGTGCCAAGGGCACCCCGCCTGCCCAGCCCCGCAGCACAAAAGAGGCTGTGTGGCTGCTGTTTGCCCTCCGGGAGCTGGGAGGAAACTTGGCACAGAGAAAAACCTTTAGAAGCTACCGGGAAGACCGAGATTTATGTTTCGCTGCTCTTGAGCAGAGAATAAAGGGAAACTTGAGTGTGAGCAGCTATAGCAGCAGCGAGGTAGGCACTTTATTGGTGGGGTGTCCATCCGAGGAGAGCAGCAAATGGGATTTGTCTCCATGTATCCAAGAGGAGCGTTCGGCGGTGTATATTTGTAGTTTATATCTTAATAAATTGATTTGGCACTTGGGGGAGGCTGATTCTGTTCAACTGAGAAAGTGCCTTTGGTTTCCATGGGGGGGTGGAGGCTGCCTGGAAAAATAAATAATCTCAGGCATTTGTTTCTAACCCGAATTGCTTTAGATTGTGGAGAATGGCAAGATCAAAAAAAAAAAAAAAAAAAAAAAAACTCCCTGCAAAAGAGGGCACGGTGCGTGTATCTGCAAGTTGCAGCAGCCCGGAGAACAAAAAGGCTGCTGTTTGGAAATTAAAGCAGGAGTATAACGAGCTTAAAGGAACAGCACATGGAAAACTGTGAGCCCCAGAGCTGCCCGGACCAAGGACAGCCCCGTCCCCGTGTCATTGTCCTGGAGCAAAGGTAAGCTGAACGTCCCCGGAGCTGAAAAGCCACGTTGTGAATTTGTCTTGTGTTTCTGAAGGGCTAGGTGGTGGGTTCTGCTGAGCTTTGTGGTTGGGCGCGGACTCTCTCCAACCCAAACCTCTGCCCTAGCCCAGCTGAGCTGGGGCTGAGCCTTCCCGCGGCCCTGGGTTGTCTCCAGGGTGGACTGGGCTGGCAGACCTGCAGCGGTGTGCTGGCTGCTCGGGCCAGCACAGAGCTGTCTTTCAGAGCCAAGTGGCGAGAGCTGAGCCTGCCAGGCAGCCCGTGAATCCCAACGTACCCCTCGTAATGCTCTTCTTGGAGGTCCAGCGTTCAGAGCCTTACTGTGAGTGTCCCCAGCCAGAGAAGAGCCCTTGGGGGCGCATGGCAAAAGCTTAGGAGTGCCTCCTGCAGCATCCTACAGCTGCCTCCTGCAGTTAGATGGATACGAGGGATTTCTTCTGCTGTCTCTTAGATCCACTGGCATCTCACAAAAGGATTTCAGCTCCCCTAACAAAGGGTTTTCCACCCCACAGCCTTGCAGGGCTGTCCCCTCCAGCCTGCTCTCAGTCTTCACCTCGATTTTGAGCTTTGCAAGGTTTTTTGGCAGCGTCTGCAGGCTGCACACGCCTTGCCAAGGGGAAGGGAGACCACAAACTTAGCTCATACACCTTCAGCAGAGGCTCTGTGGGCACAGTGAGAGCAAAAACAACTTGCAAAGAGCTCTGCAGTTGAGGATGGGTCCGAGCTGAGCTATCCCAGCTGCAAGCTGTTCCTGGGAACGGCTCGCACAAACTAACTCTTGCCACCAAATGTCCATATAATTTTATGGCCCTGGTCTATCCTTCGCACCTAGCACATGGATATATGACCAGTGTTTAAATAACGAGGTATGACAGGTTGTACATTGCTCTGCGATTATGGCATGTGTCATAAAACAAAAAGCTGAAGGCAATAATCCCCTGGAAACACGTTGCCCCGGGGCGTCTTGTTACGATTATGAAATAAAATTACAAATGAAAAAATAATGAAAACGTTCAAGACCTCGTGGTGGAACTGAGAGGCCATCAAGCCTCTAGCTGGGGCTGTGGGGATCGTTTCTATCTGGCACAGACACCCGCCAGCCCCCGGGTGTTAGTGGCAGCCTGGCTGTGGGCACTGCCCTTCCTGCAGCCAGCACCCCAAGAGGATCAGGAGCATAGATATCTTTCATGCTGTCTCCAGGAATTTCTCATCACCTGGGGCTGATGTCCTCCTTGGACACATTCAAGAGGTCTCCATCCTAAACCCATTCAATAGAAAGCTTCTTTACTTTTTTCCCCCTCATTTAAGGTGGAGACTTGTGATTTTTTTTTTGGCCAATAATCTCCCTCCTAGTTTAAACTGGGCTCAGGGCAGGAGCTTTCTAATAAACCAAGAGCTTTCTGAGGACTGTGGGGGTGTGATATCTCAGGGTGGAGATGCTGGGAAGCTCTCACTCGGGTTTGCTTTGGTTCCAGCCTCCAGTTCAGCTCTTTAGCGAAGCTCCTCCTTCTCCAAGGATACGACTGTCCTCCTGCCCTTTTCCTCACTTCCTAAAATATCCATGTGTATATATATGTGCGTACGGAGAGATCTATGTCCCGGTGTTAGGTTGTCACACCTTTATAGGTGTTCCAGGTGCTGTGGGGACGCAGCAATAGCTCTGCCCTGGAGAGAAAGAGCAGGGTGATGCCAACGCTACCCAGCTGCTCAGGGGCGAGGGCTGGAGATCCCCCAGCTGAGGCTGCTGTTGGCAAACGCCATCACCAGCTGGGCTCTGAAAAGGGAAGCAAAACAGGCTCCTGAGACTGGGTGAAGGCATGGTGCTGCTGTCGGGTCATCTTCTGTTCTGGATGGGGTGCTGAGCGCACCCCATGTAGTGCTTGGTGGTCTGGGAGCTGGCAGTCCCTGTCGGACCAAAAAGCACTAAGAAAAAGCTATTAGTCGTGAAGGAAAAGCACGTATGAACGTGATCATGTGGGGAAAGGGTGAGGATTTCTATTTATTTATTATTATTATTTGGCTTGAAAATGTTGGAGGAGTATCTTAAAGCTCTGCTGAGAGTGACCTGGATGCCCTGGGGGTGGGAGATGAGCAGCAGTAGAGACTGATGGCATCCTGGGCTGCACGACCATGGGCACAGCCAGAAAATGAAGAAATGGGATTTTCCCCCTATATTTTACATTTGTTGGATGGGGGCTGGAGCATGTGCCCCATAAGCAGGGCCAGAGCTGGGGGGCCTGGAGCACGCCTCTGTCCCTGCCAGGGGTTGTGGGGAAGATGGAGCCAGGCATTTTGTTAACATGGAGAAGGAGAAGCTGTGGGTGTAAATTGGGGTGGAAGAGCCTGGCTGGCTTTGAGGAAAGCAGTTTTCACTCTGACAGATGCTCCTTGCCAGGCCAAAGGAGCTCATAGGGTCTCCAGCCTTGGAGGAATTCAAGGACACATCCTGAGAAACCTGGTCTGAATTCAGTGTCACCCTCACTTTGAGCAGGAGGAGGGACTAGAGGTGTCCTGAGATCCTTTATGAATTGATCTATTCTGTGATTTTATAAAAATGCTATGAATTTTGGAGGCATTTAAGAGCAGAGGCTTGCCTTTCACTCCTGTGAAATCTCATCTGCAAGCAGGCATGGATGCGAGTACAAAGGGACAGTTACTCCAGTGTTCCTGTCTCTCTTCTCAGCTTCATTTATACGAGATAAGGGATGAAAAACGGCACTGCAAGCTTGCAGCCAGAGGCTGGTGTCACACCCACAGGTGGGACATGATTACAGATTTTCCCCGTGTGCCAGCTGTATCCCCGCTCCTGACAAGCCCCTGGGCAGGCTGTCTGCAGCCGTGGTGTAAGCACTGTTATCAGCTGATATCTGTCACCTGTCCCCTGCCCACTGACACCCACAGATACAGCCCTCCCCACGAGGAGCTGTAGCATTTATTTGTTCTTTTTTTCCAAGTGTAAGCACGCACTGAGAGCTTGTTCCCTGTCCTTCCCCCAGGTAACAACAGAAATCAGCAGCTAAAGCCCTGGCTAGCTGGGGCCCAAGTGTCTTCTGTCCCGGAGAGGTTAACATGGATCTGATGGTCAGTGGCATCCAGGGGTTGGGGATGATCCAACTTTGACCATAACCTGAAAAATAGGGCTGGAAATTAGGGAACTGGGCTGGGGGTCACGTTATCTACCCAGTGAGTAAATGTCCATCTGGATCAAAGGACAAAGATGGACAAAGGTCCTTTGCACTTGCAAGTTTTTGGCTTTTCTAAGAAATGAGAAATGCTTATCACTGGTTCCATTTTCTTGGGTCATCAGAGGCTGAAATCTCTTCCATTAACTGCCCCAATTTTTGCTTGTTTTCCTTGATTGGTAACTCAGAAAAACAATGGATGAAAGCAAACATCTTTCCTTCCCTGTTTCCTTCTGAGGGCTGAGGGAAAAATCTGAGAAACTTCGGTCACTTGACAGCTGATTGGGAATTGCAATTTTTAGCCTGAAAACAACTGAGAAGGAAGTTTGCGCATTCTGGAAAACAAAGTCAGCATTTTTCATGCAGTAAAAAATTGGACAAAAGCAGACAAGTTTTTTTGGAACTCTCAAATGCTTCCTGACACTTTTAAAAGAAAAGAAAAAAAAAAAGCCATTAGTTTACATAAAAATCTGACGTTTTAATAAGAGAAAATATTTTGTTTGGACTCCTGTGTAGGTATTTTGAATTTAACATCATGAAATACATTATTGCCTTTAATATGTAATAATATGTCTTTAAATATTTTAGTATATTTTAAAGAAAACGTTCCAAAAACACAATGTCAAAAATGAAATATAACGCTCCAGCACTGCCCTTGGAAAAGTCGAGGCGAATGCTTTGACCCTCTCACTTCAAAAAACATTTGTAGGAATTGACAAGTTATTGCGAAAAAGTTCTGATTTGGATCCAGATGCGGTTTTGGAAGGCTGGCCTCCATCAATAACGTTTTTGACCGACTGCTTTTCATCCACGTCCCTCCGGCTCGGCTCAGCACTCAGAAATGGAGGGAGGTACCGGCCTGGAGAGGACACGGGGTTGAACGAAGGTTGTATCCCGTTCCCCGAGGCTCTGCTTGATCTCGGTGTCAGAAGGAGCATCCTCAGGACAACGTGACCGTCGTCACTTGTCCCGTCACGAGTCAGGTTTGTCCCATCGAGTTACCTTCAATAGATCGGCAGCGGGTGGGCTGTTGGCTGGATTTCTGAGGGCTGAAGCACGGGTTGTTGTTTTATTTTTAAAGTGCCTGGTTTCACCTTTGGGGGAATCTCTGTAATGTTCGGCAAGGCTGAACAGAATGAGCGAATAACTCGATTTTTGGTATGCGGAGAAGTTTAAAAAAGGATCAAAGCTGAAAGGGAGCATTAGGAACCTGATGTTTTCGTTTGAATTTCTTTCGAAAACAAGTAAATAGCCTTATATATTTATTTACTTGGAAGAACAAGATCTCAACCCAAATACTGCCTGGATAGCTCTAAGCAAAAACACCGTGCTGTCGTTGCAGCAATGAGTGGGAACAGGTCCCCTTGTGTTCAGGAGCTCGGTGCCGTGTTTAGGTTCTTCTTTGAGGTCTGAATCAATAGGTTCTGGGCTTGTAAGCACCCAGAGCAGCTCTGTGGGCTTCACATAGCAGTAATGATAACACGATAACAAAAAAAGTGACCCTCCGCAGAAATCCCTTATCTTTTCTGGCAGTCACCCGCAGGAAGAACATTAATTTCCAACCTGTTTCTAAACATACTGACAGTGGGCAATTTGGGGAATGAGGGAAACAATGTTCCTACTATTTGGTCATAAATGAAGGATTAATTGAACACTTTGTTTTTAATTTCCCTCCTTACCCGAGGCTGAACCAAACTTGAAACTCTTTGGCTAGCAATGTGCTTCCTGGCAGAGGGAAGGTGTACAGTGTTTTTTTTATTATTTTTTTTCCTTCTTGATTTGGCCAGTTCTTTGCCCGTTTTGTGCCAGCTCTTGCTTCATGGTGCTCCTTTTCCCATGTGTCTCCTTGCACCCTTGTTTCAGCTCCTGGTCTGGACCCTGGTGTGGCTCTGGGGAGATGCTACGATCCTTGAACTTGGTGTTGGGTAACCTGCAAGATAAGCTCCTTTCCTCAGGAAAAGGCAGCCCGTTTTCTAGCAGAATATGGGTCTATGGGGCAGAATTCCTTTTCTGGGGAGACCAAAAGCCTTCCGTCCCCTTTTTGTATCCCTCTGGTCCCAGCAAGTCCCTGCCTGGCCCCAATTACAGCCCAGGCTCTCTGGGAGAAGCCGAGGTGCACTCCAAATGCAACAAAGCCCCGTGGCTCTGCCTTCCCTACAGAGGCAGCATCTCCTGGTCTTCTGCCCTAATGAGAGCAAATTTTTTGTCCAAACATTTGAAGCGAGGAGGTGCCTTCTCTTGCCACCCCCTGCTGGGGTTAATATTATTATCCCGTTCGCTCCGGTTAGAAATTAAAACAAGGGCACTGGCCTCTTGTAATGAGACGTGACAGTGGCTCCAGCACTTCAGAAGGGAATTAGCAGAGCAGGGCTGGCTGCCCAGCCCGTCTGCGCACCGCCGCATCCCCTGGCCCCACTGCCCCGGGGGATCAAAGGGCGCCCACCTGCCCCCGGGGGTCCTGGCGCCCCTCCGGTACGGGGAGAGGGCCCCAAAGGGCTCCTGGGCATGGTCTGAGCCCAGCCAGGATTTTGGATGGAGAGCTCTGGGGAAGAGGAGAGGCAGTGGTGGGGCTGGATTTTGGGTGAGACTGGTGGGAAAGCATCAGCTGAAATGCTGGGGGGAGGATATGGGTACATATATGATTGTATTCACATGTGCACCATACATATTATAGGATATATTATACTCTCTATATCATATAAATATAGTTTATGTAATAAGTACCTTATAGTTTATGTAATATATACCATATATTGTATATAGTTTATGTAATATATACCATATATTGTATATAGTTTACGTAATATATAGCATATATATAGTTGATGCATTTATATGCGTTAATATGAGTATTTCCATTGTATATACACATATATAACTAACGAAAAGCTTTCTAGTTTGTTTTAAATACTTTTTTTAACTCTAGTCAGGTGTTTCATAAAAGGGTTTTCTTAGGAGTGTTAAAAGTATATATATTATATATAGTATTAGAAATACCAACCAAAGACTCCCCAGACCAAGGGTCCTATCATACAAACCCAGTGAGCCAAACCAGTTCTTGTATCTGTCTCAGGGTAGGTTTGATTAGAAATGTCCAAAAAAAAAAAAAAAAAAGAGGAGGGGGGGGCAAAAATGTGAGTTTTTAATCCCATTTTAAAGGACTTTTACCCATGCATGAAGTCTCCTTTTGAAGTGCTGCAGCTGGCTCCCTGGAGGAGGAGGTGCCCGGCAGCCCCACAAAGGTTTCTGGATGAAGCCTTTAGGCAGCCGGTGCTGGTCGTTACACGGGGCAGGATGCTCCTCGTGCCACCACCATCAGGGCACTGGGATGTGACCAGTAAATGGATTTACTGGTGTGCCAAGGAAATTGCTGGTGCTCCGGAGGTGGAGAGGGACAGGGGGAGCAGCCTGCAGCAGGCTCTGAGCCCCACAGTGCAGAGCCTGGGGTGTGCAAACTGATTGAGCAGGATGCTAGCAGTGATTGCAATGAATTTCCTTGGTGGTCTTTTGTGCTATGTAAATGGCATAGGGAGGGGAACTAATTCTGTGTGCTGATCAGGTGCAGGATGCTTTTTTGCATGCCTCCATTGCAGGGCTTGGGTTTCATGAGTCGAGGCACTGAGCTGATGCAGGATGAATTCAACCCGTATCTTGCCCTGTCTCGTGTGACAGTACCTTCCTAGGGGAGCATCTGGGGCTAAACTCCATGAATTGGGGTCACCAGCATGAATCCAGCTGGGGAGGCAGGTTGCTTGCTGGAAGCAGCTGTGAGGGAGCAGTGAATGGCCCAATTTCTTGGACTTTCTCAGAGGTGCGTTGGAGGCAGTGCTGTTGGTGGCTCAGGAGCACAGGTTATTGTCATTCCCATGGTGGCACCAGGACCAAGGGCTAACGGTATCATCAGGGCATTGCTCATGCTGGGAAAATGCGAGCAAAGGCGTCACAGCTAAAGCTGGTAGGGAAAAAAATCCTTAATCACTTTCCCCTTACATCCACCACAGAGGAAAATATCTATGGGGTTTGGGTTGTTGTGGTTTTGGTTTGGGGGTTGTTTGTTTGTTTTTCTTTTTTTTTCTCTCTTTTTTTATTGAAAAAATGTAAATAAATGTGTTAGGTTTTTGAATGAGCCATTTTCAATTTACAATGGATGTGTGGCATGGGCTAGGAAAAGTTGACAGTCTTGGGAAGAAATCAGCTCGTTTTGGTGCTCAGCTCTGCAGAGGGGCCAGGGCACATCCCAGGGCACATAGCCATGGGCTATGGGGGGCAGGCACTGATAACCAAGTACCCATCACTCGTCCATCCCCATCGGGGCTGGGGGATGCTGGCAGCACGGGGGCTTGCCAGGGGGAGCAGCGCTGCAGCTCTCCAGCACTGACCTGCTCAATAAGCAGCAAGTGAGGAAACAGGAGCCTGCACCAGGAAATCAATTAATGTGAGACTTGCGCTTTGTTTTTATTTTTTAATCTTCTTTTTCCATTTTTCAGGCAGATGTCTAAAGGTGCGGGTGGTGGGGGCATTTTTTCTTGAGGCTGTTGCTTTTCTGTCCCCTCACTTCACAGCAAAAGTGCAGTGAAGCCCAGCGACCTGGGGCTCTGTGCCTCTTCCCCGCTCCCCTCCACCCGCTGGCGCTGGGGGGCTGATGGGGTCGCGTGTCTGAAGGGCTGGCAGCAAGATCCAGAGCTGGGCATCAGCAATTTTCTTGTGATGAGGGCTTGGAAATGCGAGCTGCAATGCCTACGTGCTGTGCTCGACCTCTGAGCCTGCTCGGAGACGAGGAGGGGCTGAGGGGGGGTTAAATCCATCCTGCCCCCCAGGCAAAGGTGATGGGTCTGTATTTAAGCAGCCTAAAATTTTAGTGTTGTGAGCTCCCTGTGCTCCGTCCCCCAGCCCCTCTGCCCCTGCCTCTGAAGGTGCTCAGGGATTTCTGCCTCCCTCGTGGATGTAGAGCATCCCCCCAAATTTCTTGTTGTGCCCTTCATGGTGTGGTGGGATAAGGGTATCTCCCGTATCCCTAAAATTTCCAGATTTTGCTCAAAACAATATGAAGGAACGTTTTGCAATCAGCATGGTGTCTGATTTAAGCCATGGTTTGTTTTTTTTGTTTTTTCTTTTGCAGGGGACACAGATATTACAGAAGCTGAAAGCAGAGAGCTCATCATGCCTGAAGAGCACCCACTTGTGTCCTGGGTGAGTTCATAGCCACAGGAAACAGGTATCTGAGGTTCTGCTGTGTTCTGTAAACTTCCCTGACTCGATCCTTAAGCTTCCCTGATTTTACCAGAGTTGCAAAGTCCTTCGGAAATTTTAACTTATTGAAATAGAGATGAGTTAACGTACTTAATTCAGGCTAAGGAGGAATTGGAGATGGCGTTCCAGGACAAAACCCAGTCAGTGGAGGTGGACTTAAATACTTCCATCTCTTTTTTTTTTTCCTCTGCTTGTCAGAGCAGGAAGAGCGAGGTGACCAGTGCTCAGCCCTTTTTCCTGCTGGCCACATGCAAACCTGAGCCTGCGAGGAACAAAGATGGTGCTTGCCCTGTAAGGAGGGCCAGGCTGCTTTGTTCTGAGATCTGTTTTCTTTGCAAGCAGGGACACTATTTTAAAAGCAAACACCACCCTGAAATTAAAATTTGAGAAACTTTCTGCTTTGAAAACATCGGAGTATTTGGTGGGTTGGGTTTTAATGTCATGTTTTCGTAATGTAAAAACCATTCAAGTCCAAGTGCAAGCTCCTAAATAGCTGCTTTGCTGTAACCTAATTGTCAATGGAAACTGGAATTCAGCTTAAGTCACAGCACAGGGAAATGAAACAGCATGGGCAGAGCGAAAGGCTGAGCTGAACTGCCTGAACTAAAGCACTGCACTCTTATTTGAAGGGAGCAGGTAAACTTATGGTGAAAATATCACCAACACTTCTGCCAAACGTTGTGACTTCAGCAAATCTGCTTTTTCTGCTGGTAACCTGTCCCATCAGATGAGCAGCAGCCTCTTCCTGCTCCAGGAGTGAGCCAAAGGGGGTCCCCAGGGGCTGGGGAGCAGAGGATGCTCTCCTGCAGGTGCTGCTGCGTGTCAGGAGCCAAGCAGAGAGCTGAAATTGAGTCCTGCACACATTGCCCAGGTGTGGGGGGAGACCTTGGTCTGTCATCTGTCTCTTTGAACAGTCCCAGAGAGGGAGGAGAGGTTCATTCATCTTCTCTTAAAAAAAAAAAAAAAAGTGAGGATCAGTAAAACCGGTGCATCCATTTGCTGCTTGCATGCCTGGTGCATGTAGGAGATATGTTAAGCTCCTCAAAACATGTTTTATTTTTCTCTGTTAACAAGTTTGACGTTGGAAAGGGTTATGTTGTTCTATTCATCATTTCAATGATGGCTTTGGGAAGGGAATAAGAAGGCACTGAACATCCCCTGCTCTGTGCAAGGCAGTATTTTGTCTCTTTTTTTGATATTCGCTGGGAAATTAGGGTGTGGGAACCTAAATCTGTGGTTTTGTTCAAACCCAAAGTGAAGGGAAACATCATGAGAACTTCAGATTGGCTTGGGCTGTGCTTATTGTTTTTTTGTTTTGTCTGTGTGCATGTAATGCCATAATCTTTGAAGTCCTTTTCCTCTAACTCATTGTATCTGCGGTCTGGATGAGCCCCTAAAAGCTGGTGAGCTGGGCTGCAGCTCCCGTTCAGCTCAGCAGGTCCCCAGGCCAGTCCCTTGGAGGACAGGTAAGGCTGTGGGTTACACGCAATTATCCACCTCTGCTGCATTTCCTGCTCACCCCAAATCAGACAAAAACACCCAGGGAGATTTTTCTCCTGGGTTTCTTCTCCAAACACCCACGAGCACAGGCTCTGCTCCGGCGTGAGCATTTGGAGCATCGCCGCTCCTCGCCGCCAGGACCAAGGGGTGCCCCGGTTTTTAGGGGGCGCAGAGCAGGAGGTTTGGCAGCCGAGCGTATTTGTTTTAATACCGGCTGCCCCCGTGGCTGCTCGCTCCCTCCCGGCCCGTCCTGTTTCAATAGCACGAGCCCAGCAATGTTATTTCAGCAATCAGCTGCAAGACAAAACAGCTGGCCCTGTCAGCCGGCCCGCGGAGGTGTGGAAAGTCCACTGGGGGATTAAGCTGGTCTTACCATCAGTCCTCACTTGTGAAAATACAACCTACTAAGTTTGCCTAGATGATGCAGTTTTCAATTGCTTTTGTTTGCTTTGCAGACAGGTCCTAAATCACGCTGTCAGTCAGCCTCCCTGCCTCCCCCCCGCGCCTTCCAGGCGCTCTCGGGGAGGACCTGCGATGTCTTTCCCAGCTCTGCGTATTTCCAAGGCTTCCCCTTGCTCTCCCGGTGGGAAGGGAGGTGGCACATCCCGCAGGGTGAAGCCCCCGGTACCTGGCAGTGATGCTCAGGTGGGGCTGTGGGGAGAAGCACCAGCATGGACCCTGCCCTGGTGCCTGGGGGCTTTGTGGCAGGACCCCCAGCTGCTCTCCAAATTTCTGCTTTCACATTTCGTGCTTGCAGCGGGGTGGGGAGGGCTTTATCAGCTCTCATCTCTCTCTTCACGACCATGATGGGGGATTTCCGCAGCAGGGAAGAGCGCTATCCTCACCTTCCATCCTCCTCCCTCTCCTGTTACATCCATCCTTCCTCTCCTCCCTCTCCTGTTACATCCATCCTCCTGGCTGCAGAAGACATCCGCACACCACGGGCAGAGCAGGGCTGGATTCTGGCTCCTTGCGAGCATTTTACGCCCTGGCAAAAAAAAAAAATAAATAAAAAATGTGCCATGGTTTTTGGCACAGGAAGGGCAGGTGGAGATGGGGAGGAAGAGGCTCCGCAAGGTGCAAGCCTGCGAGGTCAGTGGGAGTCATCTGCTCAGCTCTGTCCCACCGGGCATGCTTTTGTATATCCGTAGGTGCCTGAGTACAGCCCTGTCAGCACCCACGGAAGGAGCTGGTCCTGGCTGCAGGCAGGGACCAATCCTGCTCCGCACACGGAGCCTCCAGGACACAGTGCCCCTAATGCAGAGCTTCTCCGTGGGTCTTCGGGGGCTTTCAGCCAGGATTTCAGACCATGGGTAAGCCCCGTCCCATGCTGCTGGGCACCAGAAGACTGCTCGAAGTCAGGGCACACAGGTCCCAGTGGTAGGTCTGCAAATTCCTTTATAAATCTGGCCCGCATCTCGTAAGCAGCTGTGGCAACATCTCTTCCACCCCCCCACCAGCCCCGGCCTCGCTGTTCCAGGTGTTTTCTTCCGCCTTTGTCTCGTAAGACAATACACAAAGGACAGGCCCCTTCCAGGTCTGGGGGTCTGTGCGCCAAGCCCGCTCCCAGCAGCGCACTAAATCCTGCCCCTCCACGTAATTTAAATCGCAGCAGCGCTTGCGTCTCGAGGAAGGTGGGGGAGGCAGCTGGATCTGAGCATCGCCTGGTCCATGAACGTGCTGCGATGCCTCTTCCCTCCTCTCTATACAGCTGTAGGGACAAATGTTGGGGTCAGAAGGGTTTTGGTCACCTGAGGGTGCCGATGCTGATGGCCCGGTGCTGAGCTTGCAGTGCTCCTGGGGCAGTGTGGTGCTGAGCTGCCAACACCTCCCATCCCCATCAAGGCAATGAGAAAACCCAAGGAGTATTTCAAAAATACTTTTTTTTTTCTAGTGGGAAGGATGGCTCTTGGGGCATCTCTGCAGGGGTCCTGCAGGCATGGGCCTTGTGTGCAGGGGCACTGAGGGTGGCCACCTTTTCGACATCCCCAGGAGCTCCACTCTCCGAACCTTGAACTGGTTTCACATCTGATTTTAGCCAAGCCAGAGGAACAGCTGCCTCTGGGCAAGGCTTTGTTTTTCTTCTCCTTTTTTTTCCTCTGCTGTCAAGCAGCCTGGACACACAGCAAGAAAGCTGCATCCCCCAGTGCTCCAGCAAGGAGAGAGCGCTGGGATCCGCACTGGCCACTTCCACGGGTACTTCCAACCTGCTTTTTCAGACCCACAAGACCTGAAGGCCAAGAAGGACCCCAATTTCTGGTCCTAATGTTATGCAGCCAGCAGTTATTCAGCCTGATCTTGCTCTGGGCAGGATCTGCTGCTGACTTGGAAGCTCTCCCTGGTGAAGATAACAGCGTGTTTCCTCTGCTTTTCTGGTCAAAGTGATGTTGGAGGTGGTCTGGGACTGGTTCTGTCCTTGCCTCTTGCATCCCAGGAGGTGGAATAGGTGATTGGTGCTCTTGCAAAGGAGCTGGAGTCATTGCCTGGACTTTGGGTGGCTTTGCAAATGCTGCTCAGGCTTTTTTTACCTCTGAGCTTGGCTGTGGGTAAAATTAGAAGCATCTTAAGGGGAAAGAAAATTCCTCAGTGAACTCCAAAATACCAGCCACGGGGCTGCCAAAGGGTTAAGGTTTTAGCTGAGCTCCTCCTCCTTCTGTGCACCAGCCTCCCTGGGAAACAGTTTATCATACTGATATAGAAAAATAAAGAAAATGGCACGCATCTTGTGTTCGAGGGGGATTAACCTCACCAGGAGCATCCAACGCCGGCCCCGTTCCTCAGAGGGGCTCTGGCAGGGAGAGCTGGAGGAACACCAGGCTGGGATACGTGCTGCAGATGGCATTGCGATCCTGCTTGGCCTTGCAAGGGGGCTTTGGAGCAACTGGAAGCAGACCTGGCAGGGATTTGAGGGGGGATAAATCGTGCATCAGAGTTATTTTGGCCAGGTGAAACTTCTCAGGGCTCCACGAAAAACCCTTCCATTGCATCTCCCTCTTTCAGTGCTAACAGAAACGTGTCGGAAGGGCACGGTGAAGTAGGAAATTCTGGGAGATGCCCCTTTTCTGCCAGGCAAGCGGTGTTTCTGCTGCTCGTGGCGCGGTGAGCTCCCCTACAGCTGCTCCTCCAGCATAAATCTGACCCGCGAGCTCACCCAATTCATTAGACACTGCCTGTTGAAAAGGCAGTAAATCAGCTAAAACCTCAGTCAGGACTGGCTTTGGCATGTTTTATGGTAGAATTAGAATAACGAATGAGGAGCCGGCTGTTTATGTTAGTTTTGGCTTGCAAGCTGAAGAAAAATTCTGGTGTTGGACTTTGTGATAAAGTCTCTGCGCTGTAGCAGGCTCCGAGATTGGAAACAACTTTTAAAAGCCTCGAGGGCTCCGGAGGGTGAGGCTGGTACATCATGAGCCTGCTGAGCACCAGGGTGAGGTGAGAGACATGGGCAGGATGAGATCACGATGCCAGGGGCTCTCCAAAGCTTGGCCACCTGCAGCCATCTGCTCCTTGGGGCTGCTCTCCGTCCCACATGCGTGAGGAATAAGGTGAATCAGCCAAACTCACACATGTCCAGCTATTTCCACGCTCCGGCTGGCTTATTTATACCTTGCTTGGATGATTTGGGACTCCTCCATAATTTGTGGTGGGTCAACCATCATCTGTTCTAGGCAGGTTTCCATCCAGCTTCGCTCTGATACCTTTCAGGGTGTAAAATGTGCTTTGAGGTGGGGGGTAGGAACCGGGCTGAACTTCACTAGGGTTTTCTCCAACCCGTAATGTGGGTCTGGGTGTCTTGTGGTGGAGATGGATCAGTTTTCCTACCCCCTAGAAGAAGGCACCCTGGAGAAGCGAGATGAGCCCATTTTGGGGCTAGTTTTGTCCAACCATACCACCAGAGCAGCTTCCTCTGGTCCCCATGAAGCCAAGGAAGAGAAAGGAGGCCGGGTATCTGTATTCACACCAGGGGGGATCATCTTTGACTCTATCCTGCTTCAGGCTGAGCTTGCCTGGCAGCCAGGCTTATGAAGAGGTCTTCTCCAGCCAAAATGGCCCAAACCGTAAGTCCCAATCCCAGAGGTTTAGCTGGGACTCCAGTGCTTATATTGTGTGTTATTTGCATCCAGGTGATGTATCACCAGTTGATATCCACCTTCATAATTTATCCGTCTTCATCATTTAGTAAGGATAACCCAGTAAATTGAGGGCACAAAGCAGTGTCCATGATCCAGGCACGCTGCAGTGAATTCCCATTTTCTCACCCCCTGAGGGTACTGGGAGGGGTGAGCACCTTGACCTGCTGAGCTCCTTCCACTGCAAGACCCGTGGGGGCTCTCCAAGTATCTGGCATCGCCTCCGCGTGCTGAATGTAGGTTTTCATCTCCATGTAGCCTTATTTTCCCCCTAATGACTTGTGGCTGTGCTCAGAGTGGACACAGCTTTCACTCAGATCTGAGGTCTGGGGCACTCCTCTTCCTTCTTCCAACTCTTTTACCCCTCCCTACTAACAAAAGCTAAACAAATGGACCCAAATCTCTGCGCCTCTGCTGTTGAACCAGTGGGCAGGACTTGTCTATGTCCATGATTTCACTTTGGCTTCTGCAGTGTCTTGATTTCCTCCAAAGGAACACAATGCGCAGCCCCTTCCTAGCAGAGGAGCCCAGCACACCTGGCCTTGTTGTTCATCCTGTGGTTCTGCTGGGGTCTTTGAGCTTCCCTTTTGGACAATTTGAGAACACAAAGTGCACGGTTTCCCAGAAAGGAGTTCTTCAGGGTTGCACACAAGTCTCTTCACCAGCTGGACAATGAAATGCAGTTCACAAGTGGGTTCTCACGTGTTGGTTGGAAGCAAGGCTGAAGGCTTTGTGGAGGGCTGCTTAGAGCATAGGTTTCCAAGTGTTTGCTGTCTGAATGCAAGCTCCAACACCTGTAAAAGCAGGAAATGTGCTTACGGCATCTTCCAGAAGTAACCCCGTGCAAAGGGCCCAGGTTGGGCTTGCACAGCAGAGATATAAGGACGTGGCAGCTCCCTCCCAATGTACCACACGACCACAAGCTTTGCACACCCACCTTGGGCTCACTCACGTGGATCTGCAGGCAAGTACCATCTGAGTTCACCTCCCTACTCCTCACCTCTCTGCTCCTTCCCTTGGTAGACACCGAAACATCCCAAGGGCTTAACCCAAACCCAAGGGGAGGTTGTTGACTTCAGGGGGCTGTGGATGAGGTCCGGCAGGTGGCCCACAGCAGTCACAACTTCTTGCCTCTTCCTTACACATTTTGAGCCCAAACCATGCCTGTGCTCACCTGGCAGGGGCTGTTGGGCCAGGAGAAGCAGGATTTGGAGGGAGGACGACACGATGGAGCTGCTCATTGCTTCCCCTGGTGCCACCCCAACTCCTGGGTCTCACCCAGCCACCCCACAAGCCATCTCCCACCACTGTGCCCTTCTGCCTGCCTTTTCCTCTCTCCCTGTTCCCCATTGAAACCATCCAGGCTCAGTCCAGGTTTCCTCCAGGATTATTTTGACTATTTTTCTCTTCCCTGGACACCGCGGCCGCCGCCTGCCGGCAGGGCTGGCTCAAGGGCAGCCTCCGGCCTTTAGCTCTTTGAAGATTAGGGGCTTTAGCATGTCTTTAAAGTGAATTTCTCTCCCCCTTCCTCTGTTTTATTATTATAATTGATGACCAGCAAACTTTTCTTTTCCTTTATCTCTTAAATATGTTTCTTTACCCTTAAAAATGCAATATTTCTTTTAACTCGGAATATGGATGAGTCTGTGCCTAGCAGGGCCGCCTTTGCATCATCTGTCAACTTGATCGTGCAAAGCCTCTGTTTTCAGCTGGCATCCAGCGCGGATTTCAAAGCCGTGACTCACCACTTCTTTGCAGAGTTAGGACCAAAAGAGAAGGTAAAACAAAACAACGCACAAAAAACCTCTTTACGTCGTTGACGAGGGAATTTTATTCTGGGAGGCCTCGTGCTGGTGCTATCAGGGAGTTTTGCACGAGAAGGATTAAAATTGTCGCAAGATTTCAGGAGTGAGGGCTACAAAATGAATGGTTGCTCCTTGGAAAACGTCTGTTGGGAGAAATAAAATGATTGCAAGTGCAGTTGGGAGGCCAAGATGCAAATTTTTTATTTTTAAAAAACAAAGCAGGAAAGGGGGAGGGCATTTGAGTCATTTTTTTAAGTAGTCAAAACATTGCACTTCCATACAATGCGTATAAGCTTAAGTAGCATATGCTAGAAACTGGAATTGCTTTCTTTCTCTGCGCACATTTGTATAAATAGCAAAACCAAGCCCACTTTCAGAAGGAAAAATCCATTGAATTGAAGAACAGAAATCCCCTTTTCTCTGAAAATATGAGCAAAATTTTTTCCCAAGCTATATAATTTAACCAGAAGTATCTTTTATTTGAAATATTTGTTTTTTATTTATTTTTTTATATATTTATTTATTTATTTTATACCATAGCTGATACCATGAGCCAGAGGGGGGGTTGGAACCTCTGCACTGCCTGCCTCCGGCGGCTCCTGTTACGGGATCCCAGGCTTCAGGGCTTTAACGAAGACAACTCTCCAAATAGTGTCAAAGGAGTATGCCCATAGCAGCTTAATGTTTCCTCTGTTGTCAGCTCTTTTTATGACACCTTATCATATGCATCTTAAATCCGCGTGCAGAGAAGGCAAGAATTAAAAATGAGCATTTAGAACCGGCTGATGAGCGCTGGTGCTCCCCACAGGGCGGTGGCAGGATCCTACTGATGGGAGGGATGCTTCCTACAGGCTGTTCCCCCCCCCAGAGGAAGGGCAGGACATCCAGCCCCACTGATTTTAAGACATCACGCTCTAGGATGGGGCTGTTCTAACACTACAGAGTGGGTTTTGGAGGTGGGCTGGGTGGTAGCACCTACATGGGACACAGCAAGATGGAGACGTCTCATGGTTAAATGCCACCTGTGATGCCAGGAGGTGGGTGGGTTGCAGAGGCTCTCAGAGCTCTGGTGAGTGCTTTTGCCTCTTATAAAGCTTTTGCCTGTGCTGTAGAGGAGCCTGGGAGAGGCTCGTGCTGCTGGGCAATGCTCTGGCCAAGTACATGCCTGTTGCTCCAGACTCTGCATTTTGTTCTTTTGCTCCTCATCCCCAGCTCACTTATTTGGGGATCCCAAGCAAGCTTGGTTTGACATAACACCTGCTCAACACCTTCTGGACTACAAGGGGTTTTTAAAAGAGAATTTGTGAACAGCTGAGGCTGGAAAGCACTTTGTGATGTCAAGCACTAACAAAGAGCTGGGATTTCAGGGCTGGCCATCCTTCGTAGCCAAGGATAAGGTGCAGGAAGGGCTTGAAGCAGTGCTGCAATGTGCATGAGGCACAAAACCCAGGTATGACCAAACTACTGAACTGTCCTTTCCTCCTACCAGCTGGTTTCTGCCATTATTTCTTTCATCAAACACCAATGTTCTCCAAAGCCTGATGTGTTTGGCACCTCTGGCCTCAATTCTGGTGCTGCCAGGGGCACCCTGCCAGCTGTTCTGCACACCATGGCTGTGTGAAATGGGTCCCTTCGCAGGGACATTTCATCACCAAAGCCTCTTTGGCCTGAAGGCACCTTGCTCGCCACCAAGAACTGCCTGAAAGGGGTTGAAATGTTTTCTTAAAATCTGGGAAACCTGCGCTATGGGTGGTTAATAACATTGGAACAAGGCCTTGTGGGCCAGCCTCGTGCTCCTGGGTGCTTGAAATTAGCACTTCTCGAAACCTCCTCATCTGGTGGGGTTGGGGAACCCAACACAAAGCAGAAGGTATGAGGTCGAGAAGGGAATGCCCGAAGGAGACAGTGGGGCAGCCACCGGAGCTCAGTAGCTGTTGCCTTATCCTCACCCCAAAAAGAGGAGGGTTCCTGCTGGAACACCCCAGGCTCTTCTCCTCATCTCAGGGTCTGGGAATGGGGGCTTCATGGTGACTCCAAGCTCCCCAGCTCCTACCAACACATGATGGCAAACCCATTGGGGTCCTCGGTGGCCTGGTCCCCCTGAGGACACCCCTCTGCTGCTGGGAGAGGTGCTGCAGACGGAAGGAGGCCGCATTAAAAGCAGGGTGTGAGTCAGAGGGAGCTGGGACAAAGCTCTTAGCAGGGCTGTCCCTGCCCAACCGGGCACCAATTTCTCTCAGGGGGAGCTTTGGGGCCACCACCATCAGTAGCACCAGGCCCAGGCTGGATCCATGCCCGCAAGGGGAGATGAAAAGCTGGGTTAGGGGCCCGCCGAGCCCACCCAGGGCCCTACGGCAGGCACGGTGCCAGGGGGGCGGCTGGGCACACAGGCCGTGGAAAGACCTCATCAAGAGGCTGTTTGGTTTGTCTGGCGTGACACGCAGAACCTGAGTTATTATTTGATCCCGCGCTGAGTAATAACCAGATAAATGGGCCTGCAGATTTCCAAATAAACACTTTAATAAATGACGGGTGAATTAAAGGAGAGCTGCTCCCCCCTTCCCCCCCCCCCCCTCGCTCCCAATATTAATGTTCAAACGCAGGCGGGCAGTGTCTAACAGAGCCCTGGGTACTGTAAATACATTTCTTGCACTGTCACACATAAACACTGGAGAGACGGAGATCAAAAGGTCTCTCTGCGCGGAGCAGGGCGGCGTGATGAAGTGAACGTGGTGCTTTGTGGCTGGGCTGGGGTGATGGGACGCCGGAGAATAACAGACTGCCTGGAGACGTAGGAGCCCAGAAGGCCTGGGGGGCCTCAAAGGGGGAAAAAAAAAAAAAAATCCCCACTAGCAGCAGGAAAAATAAATAATTCCGTTATCTCTGATGAATTTCTGCCTTTGATCTGGTTTTTCCTCTCCCTCGCGCTGCCTTTTCGCTCCCCCACCTCCCCCCTGGACGCTTTTTTTTTTTCCCCCTTCCCCTCTCGCGGTTTGATTTATCCCGCGGCCGGCTCGGGGAGCCTGACGGGTGCTGATGAATGGGCAGAGCTCGTCTGCCCCTCGCCCCAAGCCGGCGTCGGCCGGGACATCCCCGGCTTCTTTTCATGGCCCAAAAAGCCGGCATCCTGCCGGGCAGCGGCGTGCCACCGCCGGGACGGGTGCGTTGGTTGGGCTGCCCTCCGTCGGGATGATGCTTTCCCCGTGCACACACAAAGCCCAGCCTTCCCCGGCCCCGGGGTTACCGAGCTTAACCCTGCCAGCTGCTAAATAATTGGGTGTTTCTTCCACAGCCAGTGCCTCCTTTCTGAGCCAGCGGAGGCCGCGTGGGTGCCTCTGATATTTCCCTGCAGCGTTGCCAAAAAAAATAAAGAAAAGGTGGGGTTCTGGGGGTAGAGCAGGGTGGAAGTGGGCCGGGTCGGGAGGGTGGCATGGGATGGGTCTGTCTGCTCCCATGGGGATGGGATGGGATGGGATGGGATGGGATGGGATGGGGGCTCCGAGGAAGAGGAGAGAGGGATGGCACCAAGGTGGCTCGGGGCATTTCTGTTTGCACGGAAGAATTTCTCAAGGATTGTGCACTTGGTAAGCTTACCTGTGAAAGTTTGTAGGTAACTTAAAAGATGCCCCAAAGCCCTGCCATCAGAGGCACCCAGTGTTCCTGCTGCTCCAAGAGCTCAGTATCCACAGCGCCAGGCAGTGGTGTCCCCAGGGCTGGAGGACCCCAGGGTAAATGCAACAAATTAACACAAATAGGTTTTACAGAGTTATTATGTTCATTACTTTGAATTCAAGCTCCTTCCAGCCAGGAGTCCCTCAAGCAAGCTGCCTGTGCTGTGAGGTACTTTTCCCTGCTTATTGTGTATAAGGAATGGACGCTTGTATTTCTTTCATAAATAAATAAATTTCATAAATAAATAAATTATCCACAGATAGGAACTTTTGGTGTTAAAAAAAAACTAATTCTGATTTGGAATAGAATATTTTTCCAACTGAATTTCCCTAAAATGATTGTTTTCAACAATCAAAATGTTGTACGGAGGTGAAGGCGCCCGCTGTGTTTCTCTAGCATCGCTTTGGCTCTTTGTTTTCATCTGTCCATGCTACACAGCTGTAATACGCTCTGCTATATGTAATGCAACACCACTTAGAAAAAAAATGATAATTTTCTAGAAACAAACAGGAGTCATCAGAATGATGTTAGCAGAACAAACTATTTGTTGTTTTTTTTTTCTCGTTGCAAAGTTTAATCAAGAGCAACATGTTACCATGCAAATTGTCTCCTCAAAAAATCCCTCTTCTGACATTAATTACTAGGGTTATTAATGCTGATACTAATCAAAGGTCCAAATAGGTTACAAATGAAGTCAGAAAAGCCCCTCAGATTTCAATTCTGATGGAAAATTCCCCACGTCCCAGTAAGATTCTGGTTCAGGTGGCAAAATGTTTTGTGGATTATTTGCTGTGAGCAGCTGTAGGGCTCTTCTGATTGTGACCCAGGGCAGGATGTGCTGAGCAGCACAGCTGCTGAAGATCCAGACCTGAGGAGGGCTAATTAGCTGAGCAACCTGCAGGTAATTAGGTAAAGGGCAGGGCTGCCCCTCCCCAGGGTGGTGGGGCTGCTGGATGTGGCTGGGTGGCAGCAAGAGGGGTTTCCCCGAGGTAGAAATCCACATTTCACAGCCTAGGGAGGAGGATATTTTAGGGAAAAGGTGCTTAGTGGTGTTAGTATGGGGAGAGGAGCGCTCTGCCCTGGGTGCTGCTGGTGGCAGGGGGAATGTTTGGCTTTTGTGTGGGCTGGGGCTGCAGGTGAGTGCCTGGGGGATGGAGGGGAAGGATTAAATAAATCCTATTTGCAGGGGTTATGGGGGTATCCACCAGCAGGCTGAAGTTGCTCCGAGGCTCTCAGAGGGAATAGATCCTGTTCCAGCTGGGTGCTAACCCAGGGGATCGGGTGGATAATGTACAAAACACTAACAGACCTCAGCTGTCTCCAGAAGAGAAGGTAAGAATTAGATATTTTTAGTTTTATGTGTGTTTTTCCCTTGTTTTCCTAAACCAAGGTGGACAAAGTGAGATGGGTACGCAGCTTTTGGGCAGCACAATAGAAGCAAGGGGAGAGGCATCGTTTCTGCTGGTGTTAAATAAGGAGAGGCAGGGGCTGAAATGTGCCTGGTGCGGGTGATGTGCTGGTGGCTAAACCTTGACTGGGGGTGATGGGTGCCATATAAAGGCTTGCTTCTTCTCTGCCAGCCTCTTTTTGGGGAAAACTCTCAAATCCTTCAGGTGAAGGAGTCCTTGGTGAGCAGAGCAGTCTGCGTTGGGAGCAGCAATGCGTGCTCTGTTAAAACAAGCTTGGTGCAGCAGATGGCTTGGAGGGAGACTTGAAATCTGTGGTGCTGTAGCAATAGGGACTGACCTGAGCATCTATGTTTCAGCTCCCCAGCCTCGGGCAGGAGGAGGCATTTGGCCAAACCTGCCTGGAAGGCCAGGTCCAAGCGCTCTGCGCAGTGACAAGCAGAGCCAGCCCCGGCTGCCGCCCCTCCTGGCAGCCTTATCTCCCCCCGAACATCAGAGAAGCAATCTTGCTCCCGAGGCTGGGACCTGACAGCCTTGTACATTAGCACTTTTTTAAAGCGATGTTCACTTTTGAAATAGTACCTGTCCCGAGAGTGGTCACTTCGTTTGACAAACGCCGGCGATGACAGCTGGACGCGGCGTTACAAACTCCAGCCTTCTGCTCGCCGTCCCCAGGGGAGGGGGGCACAGAGAGCTGCCTTCGCCTTCTGGTCGAGACATTTGTACTCTGTGCCCCTCTCTGAGCCCCCCACTGTGGGCTGAGGTCTGTTGGGGCTTTGGATGTGGGCTGCTCTCCTGGGGGATGTGCATGTGGAGCATCGGCAGGCTGCGCGGGTAGAAGTGGGGTTTCCCAAAAGGAACATCTCTGCCTCCCATTCAGCTCTTCCAGGCTTGTTCCTCTCCCCTGTTTTAGGTCTCACTTCCTTTTCCTTGCCTGTCCTGTGCCATCCTCCATGGCTCAGGTCTGTATTTCTCCCCACGCCCTCCATCCTCCCTTGTCAGCTCCCCAGCTCTCTGCCTCCTTCCCCACCACATCCGCCAAGCAGCATTTCCCCACCCCGACCTGTCCTTGCAGGCTGTCTCCGTGACAGCCCTGCCACTTCGCCTGTCCCACTCGACATCTACCATCCCTGGGGGTGTTCAAGGCAAGGTTGGACGTGACACTTGGGGACATGGTTCAGTGGGTGACATTGGTGGTAGGGGGATGGTTGGACCAGATGAACTTGAAGGTCTTGTCTGACCTTAGTGATTCCTGGCTGTCCCCTGCTGGGACCCACCACCCCTGGCAGCTGCCACGTGTCCCTTTGGATGTTTCACCGTGCCCAGCCCCTGGTTAGGAAGCAGACAACTGGCACAGCCCGAGCTGAGCCTGCAATTTCCCGGCTCGTAAAAACATGAGCTTCCTTCAGCCCCAGGTCTCTGCCAGGTCATCCCCACCCAAGCCCTACGCCTCCTCCCCAGGGCTCCCCCGAAATATTTTGTGACACCAGCCACAAGCTTGGCTTTTATTGCTCCATATGTTGGAGGCGCATGGAAAAACACACAGGAGAAGTCCCCGCGGTGAGGGAGTGAAAAGCCACCGAGTTTACGGGGTGTTGCAAATAATCCGAGGCAAAACAAATGTTTTCGGCCGACCCAGCTGCCAATTGTTCCGAACGTGGAAAAACAGGCCAAGGGGCAGCTGTTAACGGGCCAGTAATTTTCTTCCTTTCTGGACACCCCGGAGCAGCAGATCTCAAATATTCCTTGGGAAAGGAGTCGAGCACGGGGGGCTTTTTATTGAGCAAACCACGAGGCAGCGCTGGCTCGCCCTCGAGGAGTATGGCTCCTTCCAGCGTGGGGTTTTACGAGCAATAACCTGCCCGCGTAGCCGTGCGGCCGGGCTCGGGGCTCGCTGGTGGTGCTGGCTTTTATAAGGCACCGCGGGGGCTCGCAACAGACGTGCTTTTGGTAGAGCAGTCCATTAAACAACGCAACCTGAGCTGAGCAGCCGTGGGGGACCGAGCCCTCGGGACCTCGCTGAGCCGACCCCTCTGCTTCTGGAATAAACCCAGCAGCATCCCACTTACAGCACGAGCGTGCACAGGGAGGCTAATGCACTGCTGCAGGGGAGGTCAAGGAGGAAAAGACCCAGGCTGGCTTTTTTCCGGAGCACTCAGTTGCTGCTGCAGTGCCCAAAATGCTGCCAGTCCTCTTGGGTTTATTGCTGGCACTAGGGTTTAGGGTTTCTGGGATCCCCCTTGAGGTTTCCTTCTCCAGGTGTTGGTGTGATCTTCTGGGTGTTATATAGGTTTGTAGCCTGTGTTTGACCTGTTGGGTGCTCTTCTGCTCCTTACCAGGGCTCAAGAGGAGAACAGAAAATGTTTAAAGGCTTGGAAAATGTTTAAGGCTTGCTGGTGCTGGTTGCAGTTCTCACCCATGTCTGCAGTTGGAAATAAGACAGGCTTGGCAATGCGGGGATGTTGTGCCAGAGGGCTTGGTGCTCCCACAGTTTCAGTCAGCTCTGTTTCCCCTTGACTCAGAGCTGCTCACATCCCCGTAGCTCCCTGGCAGCCCGCTCTGTCTGCTCTGGAGCAATCCTTCCTCTTAAAACGGTTTAGTTCTGTCTGTTTTTGAGGTTCTTATTCGAGCTGAATTACTTCAGGGCAAAATATCTTGATGAATCTATGGATTAAAGAAGTTTGCAATTTACTTACAAAAATTGGATGTTTTGTTCTGGGGCAGGATAACACCACTCGAACCCCCTCTGTGCTCAGACCTTGCACAGAGACCTCCTATCACACTCCTGAGCCAGAAAGCTGCTCCTTGCCAGCTTGAAAACCACTTCTTCTACCCATTTGTGATCCAGGTTGCAGGTCTCCGGGTGGGTGAGAACTTTATGGATGATTACCCCAGCCCACGAGGGGGTCTGGGACCTGGTGCTGAGCACCCGCAGCATCCCGTGGTCCAGCACTGGTCCCTGGGGGATGCTGCAGCCGGGGGTTTTCCATGGGGACGGGGAGATGCTGAGTTAGGGACGAGGTTTGGTGCCCTCCATGCGGCAGGGGACGAGGTGCCGGGGTCTCAGCACCCCACAGGGGCTGGGGAGGGGGGTCCTGGGGCAGGCTGCCCCCGGCCCCGCTCAGCAAGGCGGCCCTATGGGGGCTTCTGGGGGGCTTTGGGCAAAGGGTGCGGGTGACATCTTGTGGTGGCGGCTCCTCTGCGGGGCTGTGCAGTGATGCTGCTGCAACAGCAGAGGCTGCTCGGCCATTTCGGCTCAAACCGGGGCCGGCGGTGGGGAGAGGAGATCACCTCGGGCTGAAACCAGGATTGCCAGGGCATTGCTGCGAGGTTTCCCCATTGATTGATTCGTTTTTTTCTTTTTCATCCGTGGCATAAGGATGAAGTGGTGGGAGGTGCTGGAGGAGCTGCTTGGGCAGAAATCCAAAGGTCAGAGGCTTTCCCAGGTCCGTGCCCTGCAGGGTTTCTCCGTTTTAGGGATGCTCTGCAGCTCTTGTCCTACCCCGTGGGCTAAAACCCACCGAGGGGCTGCGGTTAAAGACAAACTCACAGCTGCGAGGTGCTGCAGAAGCTAGAAACATCAGTGGGATCAAAAGGGGCTGGAAACCTTCAGGAAGAAGAGGGCTGTCTATGGGGGGAGCTAAACACCGTGGATGTCCCCAGGCTGCTGAGCCCAGCAGCTGAGGCAGGGCTTGGTGTCCCCCTGCCTGATCTTGCTGGTGTGGGGAGGAGGATGCTGAGCCAGCTGGGCGTCTGCCTAGCCCCTCGTTGCTGGTTTTGATGGCCAGCAACTAATTATTTATTTGTTTTCAGCAGGGCAGAGCAGCTCTGGCTGCAGAGGAGCAAGGTGATGCTGGGGTTTGGTACCCTCGGGTCTCAGGGCATCCACTCCTCAGTCCTGACATCCCTTAGCACAGCTCAGGCCTTACAGCCGCACGTTTTGTGCTGCTTGCTTCCTCGCTCATGGTGTTTTAAACCTTTTTTTATGTGAAGCAAGCTTCTTTCACTTTTTTGTGGAGTGGACAATGTCTCTGGTGCATTCCCCAAAGCTTTTTTTTGGTGTAGGACCTCCTGAATTCACCCAACTCCAACTGCAAGCAGGATTTGGGGTGCAGCTAGGATTTTATACGTGATAGAGGACTGCAGAGACCACGGTGCTATGGTTAAATGGATTTCAGAGTGCTGCAGGGAAGGAGATGGGGGCGAGTCCCCATCCTGGGGGTCACAGCTCTCCTCTCCTGCCCGTGGACCCTCGTGGGGTCAGGTCTGGCCCGTGGTGAGCTCTGAGAGCCCCTCTTGGGGTGGCTGAGCTGGTGGGGGGTTAATGGGTCGAGAAGCCTCCAGCTTCCTCGGCGGGTGGAGAGGTTTCACTCTGCCCCGCCGCAGCCACCATTTTTCTGCTCGGGCGGGCAGGAGGCTTAAAATGCCACTTTGGCTGGCAGAAAGATGGGGGCCAGGGGAAGGGCGAGGAAGAAAGCTTTTTGCTGCCAAAAATAACTCCGGAACAAAACGAGGAGGTCGGGGGGTGAGCAGGGGAATGGAGAAGCGCTTTCCCTGGGGGCCAGCGCTGAAGTTTTCACCCTCTGAGTACACGAGGAAGGAATGCTTGGCTTTGTGGAAGACTTTCCCCTCCTGACAGGGCTAAAATGAGCCGTGGGGAGGCATGAGGGTGGCCGGGTGACAGAGCATCCTCCTGTCCTTCCCTCCTGCTGGCTGACTGCAGACTTCAAAGTGCACTCTCCCCTTTTCTAATAGGGTTTGGGGTTTTTTTTCCCTGTATGCTTGGAGCTGGGACAAGATGGACATGGGACGTGTTGTCCCAGCCCCAAATCCTAGTGCATGCTGAAAGGAGGGACCCATTTCCCCACAGATGGCATCACCTAGAAGGGCTCTTGGTGCTCACCTGCATCAGTTGGAGGTTTAGGGCCACAGGAAGGATTGGGTGCTGCTCTCATAAACCCAAGCAGGGGCACGGGGACATCTGACCAGGCTGTGTCCCTTGGCTGGGGACTGATGTGATGGAGCAGGATTTGGTCCAGGGAGCATCTCCGCTGGCCGTGGGGAAGGTCTGGCTGCAAAAGCTATGAACATCGGGCCTTCCTCCCCCAAAAAAATGGATTTGTAAAGAAGCCCCTGCAGAGGGTGCTTCCCAGAGCAAGTGTTGGGTGGGCATTTGATCGCCGGTGGTGGCCGGCGTGCCAGGAAATAGTGTTATTTCTTCCCTTCCCAAGCTGGGAGACGATAAACACCGGGCTCTGCCTCCCTTCAGCTGCGATCCATCAAGGCAGGGGGACTCGCACCAGCGAGCGGGCGAGGGGAGGTCAGTGATTGTGTAAACAGGCACTTCAGAGTTCACCCGAGCTGGTATTACTGCAATTCATTAGAGGTGTCAGCCCTCTTTGTAGTCCCCGTGCTCGTAGAGCCCCTCGCCTGGCAGCTTCCAGCACCCAGCCTTGCCAGCAGCAAAACAAACGGCGCGAGTGAGAAGCCCTTGCAGGAGAAGGGGGCTTT
This sequence comes from Anas platyrhynchos, assembly GCF_047663525.1. Taxonomy (NCBI): domain Eukaryota; kingdom Metazoa; phylum Chordata; class Aves; order Anseriformes; family Anatidae; genus Anas; species Anas platyrhynchos. The sequence goes on from NC_092602.1 coordinate 6,944,977, forward strand.
GCTGCAGCTGGGATGAGGATTTGTTCTGGGGGAAACCTTAAAAAAAAAATTGGGGCCCCTTTGGGGATAGGGTGAGGACCACAGGAGCTCCCCATCCCGCTCGCCATGGGTGCTGTGCGAGGATGGAGCTGGCTGAGGGTGCACCGTGCCTTGGCCACCGGGACAAAATACGTTGCACTGAATTGTTGCTGCTGTTCTGCTCCCTGCGTGTCCCTGGGATGGAGCAGGGTCGTGCTGCTGCTCAGACAACCCCTGAGCTCCTCCATGGCTCAGTGCAAAGCTCTTTCCCCTGTGTGAGCAGCCAGAGATGGAGTGGGGTTTCGCGTGGTGCCCGCCGAGCCCTTGTGCTGGGTGAGGCTGCGACAGCTTGTTCCCATCCCCTTGCTGCCTGCTCTGCTGAAAAGCTTCAAGAGACTTAAAAGAGCACCAAAAACCCCGTTCCCAGCAGCGAGGCAGGCTGGTGTGTGGCACATAACTGTGGGGCTGGAGCCATGGGGCTGTTTTTTTTTTTGATTTGTTCATCACTAGCTGGTGGGTGGCACAGGAGCTGTGTTTCCTGGCTTACTCCGCACCACAGGCTTGAAGCAGCTTTGCTGCTTGTAACGAATGGCTGGGATGCGCCCCGAGTGGTTGGTGCTGTGCAAAAGGCATTCAGGGGAGTGAAATCCATGGCAGAAATGTGAGCTTTAGCACCTCTGCAGAGCCCAAGAGGTCAGAAGCTGTGGGAGAGGGGCTAGGGAGGCAAGCACGCAGTGCCCTTGGAGTGGTTGTATGTTTAGTGTGAAAACCTAGCAATATTCCTGGTTTTTCCTGTAGGATTTCAGAGTTGCATGGTTTTTGGGCCCTGTTTTCAGCATCAACAGGGGCTCTTCCCCTGGGGCACCTGGTGCTGAAGCTCCCCTTGCCAAACCAGGCGCCCACGGTGGTGCCAAAGCACACAGAGCACACCCGCTGCTGAAATCATTGAATTTCCTTACAAGAAAAAAAAAAAAAAAGCAGGAGGGCACTGGCTGCCTTTTGGCTTTGAGGAGCTCGGTTGGCTCTGCTGCAAGGCTACCAAAAAGCCTGCGGTGTGGCGTGCTGGTCCTGAGCAGGTGGAGCTGGACCGCAAGACAGAGGGGAAGGATGGACATCACTGGTGGGGTGGGAGGAAGAGCTGACCCCAGGATGCAAGGGAGCTGCAGCAGAGCCACTTCTGGGACACAAAGCACCAGCCCCCAGCTCTGCAGCCACTAATAAACCATCTGGCACCGCTTATTTTAATTGCATTGTGCCCTGGCGTAGGGCGGGCGGGCGGAGAGGGTGCCCTACATTCTTGCACCACGGCATTTGGTCAAGGATAATTGTGCCTGGCCGAGGCAGGCAGGTGCTCGCAATATTTGCTCTGCTGAGCCTCTCCGGTAAGGGAAAAGTGCTGCATGTTGGTGGAGGAGGGAGTTAAACCTCGGGAGCTGCTGTCTCTTGCTGTGCCTTGCCCTTCCCGTGCTGCCTGTCCCCGTGCCTGCCGTGGCGAGGTGTCGGCGGTGGCCTGTCACCCTGCGCTGCCCCCAGCACCCCGGGCGCTGGCAGGCTGTGCCCACGCGCCCCGTGCTTTCCTCTCCATCCCTCCAGCTGCCTGCTGTCCCTTCCTCTGCTCCCCTAAATCCTCCGCTCAGCTGTACCCAGTTTGGGATAGGAAGGGGCAGCAGTAGAGGCTTTTTCTGCTGTCTCCATGGCCCCCGAAAAATGAGCAGCTCGGCACAGTCCCTGGGCTGCTCCCCAAGGGGGAGGCTGTAGCTCCATCCTGGCTGTGCTGCCAGCAGTTAGCTGTAACCTCCCCGTGCCTCAGTTTCCCTTTCTGCCCTCCTGCTCTTCATGCTCAGTCTCCACGAGCTGAGACTGGGATGGCTGGAGATGGAGATGGTCCTCAGGGGGCTCTGAGGGGGGAAGAAAAGCACCCTGGGGGATATATGGCAGGTGGATTCTTGGGGTTGGGACTTGTATAGGGCTCGGCTCCCACGTGCAGCATCTCCCTGCTTTGGGAACATCTCATCTGTATTTGTTTATAGCAGCCCCACCACGTGTCTGTGGTCATGGTGCAGAGCATCACAGCTCTGGGAGCAATCAGGGAACAAACCCTCAAGCTTCCCATCCCTTCCCCCTGCTCTTCACTTCCCCAATCCCCCCGCACCCTTCCTCTGCGCTGGCTCCCACGCCTGAAGCCCCCACCCACACGTCGGTGCTCATCCCTGCCCCATCTCCCCAGGCTGGCAAGCCAGCAGGCAGCTGCGGGTCTTTATTTTCCCAGGGCTTGCTGATAAATGCCATCTCAGTAACCCCGGCCCCAATCGCCTCGTTATCGGGCAGCGCGCTGTGAGGAAGCGACCTGTGACCCTGCCCACTGCGACCCCGAGGGAATTGCCCTTATCAGCCCCCTTCTAAAAGCTTCCCATTTTGACGCGACTGAGGAGCCTTGTCCGAGAAGTACCCAAATAGAGATGGGGCAGGGGTGCTGCATGCGACGAGGGATTGTTTTGCTGAGGTTGGGAGGGGAGCATCCTCCTGGGGAGCCCCCGACCTGGTCCCCATCACAGCAGCATCGTGGGGAGCGTGTGATCCCTCACCCAGCACCTTGCTGAGTCCACCTGCTCTGCACAGATGGGATTCCCAGCTCAGCACCCGGGGTTATCAGGGAAAGAGACGGCAGATAAGAGCGTCTGTGGCAGAAGGTGCCGTGGGACAGGCTTGGGGGCTGCCAAACCCACGGGAGGGGAGGCTGAGCCGTGTTTTCCCCTCCTGTGGACCCCGTCTGTCCATCAGGAGGGATGATCCTTCCTCTTCCTCCTGATGTTTTCATAGCAAGCGACCTTCCAACCCAGCCTCGCCTTCAGGGAGGCGATGTGCTAGGGCAGCGCTGCCCAATTTTCAATCATGTGCCCTCCCCAAGGCTGCTCAGCGTTTCTCCTGCTGCTTTGGGTGCTCGCACTGAATTTTGGAGGCTGCCCTCCGGCCCCTTTCCACGCTTTGGGGTGCAGATTGTCCCCTTTTGGTGGACAGCCAGCCAGCCTGTGCGGGTTGCTGGTCCTACCCCCCTGGGGATTAGCGGGGATGGGCCCTTGCCAAGCCCCGGCTGTCACTGCGTTCCCACCTTTGATCAGGAGTCGGCATTCCTGAAGTGCTCCGTCTCCCACATGTTGCGCTGATCAAAGGCAGCTGTTGCCCGGACCCTCCCCTGAGTCCATTTACACACAACCCAAAATACAGAAACACAAAGGAAAGCGAAGGCGGTGGAAGGCGGGTGATGGATGGAGGAGAGACCAGGCGAGGGGCGGCAGCAGGAGGAACCCTTCTCCTCGCGGAGGGTCCCGGCCACCAGAAGGGCCGGCGGTGAGTCTTTGGTGATCCACGGGAGAGGTGCTGAAGGCTGCCTCGGGGTGTGCTGCGAAGGGGCCAGACCTTTTCTGTCCCCTGAAGGCAGCGGTGTCACTGCTGGGTGACAGTAATGGACAGGAGCAGCTGCAGCTGCGTGGCCAGCAGGGCATGGCCAACATCTCCCTTGGCTTTGTGTGGTCAGGAGGAACACCAGGTGAACCTCGTTTTTAAGCCCGTGCCTATCTCAGCAGTTTGTGTGCTCGATGCTGAGGTCCCTGCAGCCCCCCGTGGACGACCATGGTTTTGGTTTGTGCTTTTCTGTTTGTGATTTATCTCCTGTCCCAGTGAGGGTGACCCCAGCACCCAGCAGGGACGAGGTGCTCCTGATCAGACAGGCACGAAGGGCTGCCCACAGCCGTGTGTGTCCTTCCCAGGCAGGGCTGGCAGCAGGACAAGCCGTGCCATGGCACCTTGGTGACCTGGGGACACCAGGCTGAAAGAGGCATCTCTCCAAAACCATGGCAAGCTTTGAGTCTGACCCCTCGATGCACCCAGGGAGGGACAGGAGCTGCAGCAGCTTCCTTCTTTCTCTCCTTCCCGCCCCTTGCTGTAGCCCTTGCTGCCCAAAGTTCAGCCGCTTGGTGTTTTACAGCAAGGTGACCCCTGCTCTTTGGCGCTGTGCAAGGCCCTGTCCTGCTGGAGGACGAGCCAGCCGCCTAACGCGCTGTGACAGCACCACTGGGACCAACCGAGGGGCCACGACTTCTCCTCCTGTCAGCAGTGGGATGGGACAGAGAGCTTGTCACCCCCTGCCAGGCACGGGGGACCTTGGAGGAGGGAGGGCGAGGGGGTGGGCAGCACAGTGACCCTGTCACCATCCTGACACCCCGACTTGGTTCCTGGTCAGCTGGCACCCAGGCTGCAGGTGGATGGAGTGTCACCTTCACTGGGTGTGTCACCTGCCAGGTACCCTCCTGGATTTGACTGAATTTCCCCCTTAAGTATGCCCATGGGATCACCTGAGGTGTATTTTGATGGAGAAAAGACCAAAAAGTGTGTTGTGGTCAGTCTAATCCTGAGTCTCTGCTCTGGGGCAGGGCAGTGCCCAGTCTACCCCCTACCCACACTGTGTGCCTGCAGCAGAGGGGTCAGGGGTGATTTGGGGGAAGGTGTTCAAGCACTGGGAGCTACTTTCCAAAGCTTTTGTTGAGCCTTCTCAAACAAGTTTCCCTTTTTTTTTTTTTTTTTGCCCTCCTCAGTTTCCCTTTTTTCTACCTGGGGCTGGGATCTCTGCTCAGGAACAAGCCTACCTTGGGGCAGGACCTTCCATGGGGCAGCAGGAACAGCCATCGAAGGAGCCACCTATTTCTGATGCCCCAGAAGTCAAAGACTTGGTGAGAAAAAAAATAATAATAATAATAAAAATGTTCCAGCTTTCACACTTACAAACATAAAAACTGGAGCCAGAGGTAGACTGGGGAGTAGAAAGTAAAATCAACTCTGAAGTCAGAATTTTGAAAGCTTTTGCTTCTGTAGCCAGATCTTTGCATTTGGGGAGGCTGAAATATGGTACTCGCAAAGGAGGGTGAATAGCAAAGGGGAAAATCTCCACGGCCCTGGCAAAAGCCACGTCCACTCATGGGCACTGAGGCTTCTCTGTGAGCTCTCACCTGGGGAGGATCAACCTTAATTGCAGGAGGGGATGTTGGAAGGAAATTGCATCCCCAGGTGAGGTGCGGGACCCATGGGGAGCAGGATGGCTGGCTGGGGCTGGGGACAGCTCTGTCCCAGCAGTGACAGCTTGGTAGGACAAGGTCAGAGCTGTCCTGGACAGCACAGGCTGGAGCTGGGCACTGCTGGCGGCTGCGATCAGCAGGTGAGGAGGAGATGGGGAGGGAGAGAGGGGGACAAACGTCTTGGAGAGGACGGGAGTGACAAGGGCATGGTCTGGACGTGTTAGTGACGGTGTGAGCGGGGCCCTGTCAGTGCCAGCCTGCGTCCCAGTGACAGGGCTGACAGCACGGCAAGGACGAGGCAGGAGCAGAGGGCGAGGGGGAGGGAGATGGGTCCCCAGCTCCACGACGGCTCATGGAGACCCCTTCAAAGAGCTGGGTGATGGGAGCAGGAGCATCTCCTCCTGGGCACTCATAGGTAGCTTCATGCAGCGTGATTTTCCTTCAAGCAGAGCCTCAGATGGCCATCCCAGAGCATCCTATTCTCTCCTGAGCACTGAGTCTGGCCATTCTCTGAATTCTTGCCTGGAAAATGCAGGCAGTTCCCTTCCTGCTCACCTTTGGGGGTCAGCTTGGGCTCCCCAGTTACAAGCCTGCATCCCAGTCCCACCAAGCCATTGGGATGGAGCTGTGGTGTGGCTGGGTTGAACCTGCTGCCTTCCCGGAGATCTCCCCCTTTTACAGGGGCAGGCAGGAAGCAAAGCAGCACTGAGCTCACGCCATCACCCCCAATTTCCCTGATTTTTTTAGGTGTTCCTTCCCCCTGCCCTTGGCACCTCTCAGCTCAGAGCAGTGTCGGGCACGGAGCTCCCTCCTCCGGCCCCACCGAGCAGCACCAGGAGAACACGGGGGGGCTGGTGGCAGCGGGGTCCATGCTTTGGGGACACCATCTTTTTAGGGGACACCAGTGTCCCCCAAACCATGGCTGCGTGGCTCTGGGGGCTGTGTCCCTGGGCTGGCGGGGAGGTGACACCCCTTGAGGAAACAATACCCCCTGGGGGTCCCCTTGTCCCCTCCGTGTCCCTTTGTCCCCTCACTGTCCCCCATGGCCACCTCCATCCCCCTCTTTTGCCCCCCCCCCCCCCCCAGACCCCATCATCAGGCCCGGGCCCGTTGCTAGGGCCCGTTGCTATGGGCGTTGCTAGGGCCGGTTGCCAGGGCCCCTCTCACTTCCGCGCCTGCGCGCTGCGGGCCCCGCGCCCACGTGACGCGGCGGCAACATGGCGGCGCCCACAGCGCGGCGTGCGCCCGGCTGAGCGCAGCGGGGCCCTCCTCGTGTCGCGGCCGCTGTCGCCGCCCCCCTCTGTCGCCGACATGTCGAGGCTCATCGTGAAGAACCTCCCCAACGGGGTGAGAGCGGCGGCGGGCTCAGCGGGGCGGCGTTCGGGGGGAGTGGGGCCTGGGGGGTTGGGTGCGGGCTGCTGGGAGTGGGGAGGCCGCGGTGGGGTCCTGGGGAGGGAGCGGGGAGGGAGCGGGGAGGGAGCCCGCAGCCTGCACAGGTGGCCGCCGGCAGCCTGGCTTGTGTCAGGAGAAGTGTGGCCAGCAGGAGCAGGGAGGTGATGGTCCCCCCGTGCTCTGCTCTGGTGAGGTTGCACCTCGGGTGCTGGGTTCGGCTTTGGGCCCCTCGCTACCAGAAGGACATCGAGGGCCTGGAATGCGTTCAGAGAAGGGCTGCGAGGCTGGGGAAGGGCCTGGAGCACAAGGCCTGTGAGGAGCGGCTGAGGGAGCTGGGGGGATTTGGGCTGGAGAAGAGGAGGCTCAGGGGAGACCTCATTGCTCTCTGCAACTGCCTGAAAGGAAGGGGTGGGGAGGTGGGGGTCGGCCTCTTCTCATGGGTAACTGATAGGACCAGAGGGAATGGCCTCAAGTTGTGCCAGGGGAGGTTCAGGTTGGCAATGAGGAGACATTTCTGTCAGAAAGAGCAGTCAGGCACTGGGATGGGTTGCCCAGGGAGGTGGTGGAGTCACCGTCCCTGGGGGGGTGTTCAAAGAAAGGTTGGACGTGGTGCTTGGGGACATGGGTTAGCGGGTGATAGTGGTGGTAGGGGGTGGTTGGAGCAGATGGTCTCGGATGGCTTTTCCAACCTTAATGATTTTCTGATTCTGTGTCCTGACACAGAGAGTCCTCAGCTTGGCTGGAGAAAGTGAGAGAGTGCTGGGGACAGGACCCTTGGTGGTTGGGGTGCTGCGGGCCAGGAGCCTCATGTGGAGGTGTGGGCAGCTGCCTGTGGTTGCAGTGGGTGCTGGATTGAGGGCAGCCCCCTACCTGGGTGCAGCGTTTGAGTGGGGAGCTCTTGGAGGCACAGATGTATGCATGTAGGGAATTCGTGGGGAGATGAAGAGCTTTCATAGTTGATTTTTGTTTTTTACCAGCTCTGCCACGATATAATGTGATGTATTTTTTCAGTAGTCCGTTGTTAGTAAGTGCATTGGTTTGGATATGTCCACAAAGCATCTCTGTTGTTATATCCTGTTGCTGACCTCTTTTCCTGTTCCTCGTTTCCCAGATGAAGGAAGATCGCTTTCGGAAGCTGTTTGCAGCCTTCGGCACGCTGACCGATTGCTGCTTGAAGTTCACCAAGGATGGCAAATTCCGGAAATTCGGCTTCATCGGCTACAAGTCTGAAGACGAAGCTCAGGTGGCCCTGAACCACTTCAACAAGAGCTTCATAGACACCTCCAGAGTCACTGTGAGCTGATCTTTGAAAATGCCTTCTTTTGGTTCAGAATAAATTTGATAATTGGAGATCTTGGTAGTCTTACTGACGAGCAGCTAGTGCCCAAAAAAGTCTGAATTTTAAGTTCTCTGCAGCAAAACAGCGAAGCCTGATGTCAGGCCTTGTTGCTGGTGTCCCAAGCAGGTAGCTGATACAGAGGGTCTGTCTTCTGTGCAATGACAGTGATTTCAGGAACAGCAGCGTCAGGTTTTGAGCTGTGATCATCTGAACTTGTGAATTTGAGTTGTTTTTTTTCATTTATTTAAAATGATTCATCATATTATACGAGGCAGAGTGTTATCTGTGATATGCAGGAGAACTTGTTTGACTGTTTAGTTGAGCACTGTTCAGACCGTTTATTTTTAAAGACTTGATTTATTCCTCTCAGGTTGAGTTGTGCAAGTCTTTTGGTGACCCTTCAAAACCCAAAGCGTGGAGTAAGCACTCTCAGAAGGTCCCTGCCTCGGAAAAGCAGCCTGAGAAACCTGTGACGAGTGCAGCTCCTGCAGGCGCAAAGAAAGTAAGCCTTGCTTTTTTTTTCTTTTTTTTTTTTCCATGAAAATCTGATGCATGGCAGTGACTTGGCAGAGAGGGGGATAGCCGGGTGTGGGGGAAAGGGGATTGAGTAGCTGGGAGAGCTGATGTTGGAGGCCTGGTTCTGGCATTTTCTGCCTTTGGATCTATGTTCCCTCTACCCTTAGGTTACCTGAGAAGTGATACTGCCTCTGCTTCTAATAATGCTTTCTAAACATGGTTTATCTTCCTAGAATAAAAAGAAGAAAGACCCCACAGAAGACTTAAAGGAGGTAAGTTTCAGTCCCAGTCCCTACATAGTTAACTTATATTAAGAACAGGAATAATAGAGTTTTTTTTCTGTATTGTTTTCATTGCTGTCAATTCAGGCAAGATGTATGATGTAAAGAATTCCCCAACAGTCAATTCTGCTGTAACAAAGCATAATTCTGATAATCCCAACATTAGAAATAGTTTTATTGTGTGTTTTTTTTTTATTGTTAACTACTCCTTTGTGAACAAACACTGCATCCCGGACAAATCTGTTTCAACAACTGTGTTTTCAAACCACGTGCAAGTTTTGTTATGTTTGACTTGTGCACTTTTTCTTTCTTAAATGTTTTTTTTTCCTTAAAGTGCTTTCTAAACAGTAAGTACAACAAGAAGGTGTAGGGCTGAGAGCTGTTAGTGATTCACCTTGTGAGTGTAAAGTGGACTTCTGTTTGTAAGTTTTCTTTCTGTGGCTAGAAATGAGCTGTCCTTGAATTCGGACTTGCTACTACCTCTCCTCTGCCTGTCTTCACAGTTTGTCTGCTTGCTTTATTTTTCAACAGCTGGAAGGAGATGAAGCATTCCAGGAATTCTTGGTGGTTCACCAGAAACGGTCTCAGGTGGCCACCTGGGCTAACGACACTTTGACAGAAAAGCCCAAGAAGGAAAAATCAAAGGCAGCAGCTGATTATCTGAACTTTGATTCAGATGAGTCTGAGGATCTGAGCGAGGAGGAGAGGGAGGGGAATGAACCCTCTGAAGATGAGGAGGAAACCAAAGGTACCAAAAGGAACCATCTTTGCTCATCTTTGTCTCCGAACCTCAGTGTCCTGCCCACAAACAGAGACAGTGCAGTCAAAAGGTAGCTTCCCCAGTGTGAGACTTGCTCAGTACGCTTCAGGTGAACAGCTAGCAACCCAAACGTGAAGAAACACAGTTTCTGGTATTAAGTGGATGGCATTTGTGCTTTTTCCTGAAAGCCTAGGAAGAGTAATAGGGGAAATTTCTCTCCTTTAATGCTGACCTAGCCTATGGCCCCTTTCATTGCCAGCATTTCCAAAGCTGGATGTGGTTTCCTTTTATTTAGTATCACTTAACTGCTTTCTGTGAACATGGTCTGCCTTTTGCATATTTCTGAAAATGTTGGTATGTCCTCAGGCTCTGTAAGAGTTGATGGGAACGGCCAGAGTTCAGTGTGTTAGATCCTAGAAGGAAAACGGTGTCTAGTAGAGCGCTGGGATAACTTAGACTACAGCCCAGATTTCTCACTCTGGTATTTTTAGTCTCCAGTGTTCTTGCACCAGTGATGAATGTGGTTTTGGAGTCTTTCTTGCTCCCTGTGTGGTATTGCCTTATCTCCTTTTGGAGTAAATGGCACCTTGCCTGCTGCTCTTTGCCTCTGTTCGGGTAACTAAAATGTAGGTGTGGTCAATCGATCCCTGGGGATGGATGGATGGTGTTTTGGAGAAATGTCTTCCTCTGTCATTTGTCTGCGCAAAACTTAACTGAACAATTGAAAATCTTCTCTGGAGTCCATTTGAAGTATTTAGTTAAATCGGAGACAAAATAATTCATGAAATGCCTCAAGCTCCTTTCTAATTTGTTTTATATATGAACTTCTGCTTAAAAAAAAAAGAAAAAAGAAACAGCAGTCCAGACATGTCAGTGTGGAAGTGCTGATTTAAAATTGCTCTGCTATTTTTAAGCCTTTCCTTCATGTAGAAAGGATAGATAATTGGTTCTAGTGATTGTGTCTGTTCTCAGATTTTACCTGGTTGAGGAGAAAGCAGCAGTATTGATGCAATACTTTGTTCTTTTTTTTTCTGACAGCAAAGAAAGGCCAGGAGAAGAAAGCAGCTGCCAGGGAGGACCTCTCAGATATGGATTACCTGAAATCTAAAGTAGTGAAGGATTCGTCTTCCTCTAGCACAGAAGAAGAAACAGACAGTGAAGAGACGGAAGAGGAGAGTGAGAGTGAGGAGGACTCAGACACTGTAGAAACTGTCAGCACCCACACAGAAAAAAAGGGGAAGGCAAAAGCCCAGAAACCACAGCAAGAGTCACCAGCAGAGAAGAAGAAAAAAGGATCCACGCTACAGGTATTGTTGAATTATATTTTATCTGTCATAAAGCAGAAACTTCATGGGATGGTACGTCTTCATTGGTTGCTCCAGGGATGAGATTGAAAACTTGAAATCTGCAAGACTCCCAGGTACCAGCTTTGTTGGGCCACTTGGTGGGAGACATTAAAAACAGTTTGTTAGATATCTTTTCAGTGCTGATTAAATTTCCCTTTTTGGAAACTAGGGCTTTTTAAGAAGTGCTGTTGGTGCACTTTTCAGAGGCTTTTCTCTCTTTCCTGTGCCTGTCTCTGTGTCTGCAGAGAATGCACAGGTTGCTTTTTAGCAGTTGTCTGAACATCCCAGTCAAACTTTGCACCCTCATCCGGCCCAGGCTGATGCAATTGAGAGAATCTCTTGTTTTTTTTATCTTACACCTCCTGCTTGCTGGGCAAAATCAGCTTGTTGTCCTGTAACTTTTACTGTTTTTCATTCAGCTGCTTTTTTTTCTGTCCTTTTGTGCAGAAGAACCAGGTCAGCTCAGGAGAAGCAAGCACGCCATACACAGTGAAACTGCATGGTGCCCCTCTGAACATCACTGAGGTGAGCTTTGTTCCCAAGCTGGGAATGAGTGTTCAGGGGTGTTCCCAGCTTGTAACTCAACCAAATCTTTTAAGAGGCCCCTTTCTTTACTCAGTGGAGCTGTGCTGAGAGTTGTATGGGCAGACAAAGAAGCTTTTTACCTGGTTTTGTGCAGAAATGCTGTATGTTGCATGTGATGTTTTTATAGTGCTTACAAAAGAGTATGAAACCTGCTTCCTGTATCTGAGAACTGATTTAAGCAATTTTAATTCTTCCTGCAGCAAAAGATTCGAGAATTCTTCTTGCCTCTGAAGCCAGTGGCAATCCGGATAGGAAAAAATGCCCAGGGGAAAAACACAGGTAAGGTATAAATGTTGAAGGGGGTTGGATCTGTGACTTGGAGGACTTCTGAATCACACCACTGCTCTTTCCATCTGTAGTTCTAAATTGCTAGCTCGTGCCCTGATTCTTATAGACCTTTCTGTGACTTTGCAGCTCACCTGCCCTAGTTGTTGTCCATAGGATGCCATGGGCAGAGTAATGTTGGCTGTGCTCCCTTAGGGTACTGCAGCATACAGCAGCAGGAGCCTGTTCTTTCGTCTGCCCCTGGAGCTTTCCTAAACATCCCAAACCGTGCCAAGGAAAGGTCCCTTCCTCTGGGAAGGGCTGCTGCTGCCAGCCCATCTGTAAAATCCATCTGTAACCAAGGTGGGCTTCTGAGGGGCTGCAGTTACTGGAGGTACCCATCAGAAAGAGCAGGTCCTCGGAGCTGGCAGAGAACTTTGCTGTTTTTCTTTCATAGCCTTACAGCAGACACATCTTTTCTTTGCTCTTGACGGCTTGGAGACACCCGTGAAAGCCCACTTCAGCTGTTAAATTGGGCTTGTTTGGTTTGTACGTAGAGAATGAGCTATTAAAAGGCAGCCTTCCAGTCTGATGGGGCTGTTTTCAGGCTGGATTGAAACTTTAATGGGACCTGAATGCTTTATCTATAGGAATCTATGTTTAAAAAGCCTGATTCACCCTTAATTAGCCAATTAGTGACTCTGTGCACCCCACATGATGCTCAGCTGAACCTTTCCTTCCTCCAAGGTTATGTCTTTGTTGACTTGAAGAGTGAAGCAGAAGTGCAAAGGGCCTTGAAACGGAAAAAAGAATGCCTAGGTAAGGGCTGCTTGTTCCTTCTCTTTCCGGCTGCTGTCGATGGCAGGGTGCTCAGCTGCTGAAGTGTTCCCTGCGAAAGAATCTCCTATTGCTTCAGTTTTTCCCAGGCAGATGGTGGGGGTGGTTTGCTCTGCACTGCTGACGTGGGAAAACCAGGTGCTATGTCAGTGCCATCAGGAGCAGCTTAGACTTGGCAACGGGCTGAGCCGTGTGCTCTTTGGCTCTTGTTTCTTGCCATGTGCCTGAAGTGTGTTTTGCTCTTGGCATAAAAATGATATTGTTTAAATCTAGGTGGGATACTGCAGGGGATTTGTAGAAATGACTCTGTAAATCTGGATTTGAAACCTGCTGCTGGCCTGGTCTGTAGTGGAACTGCTCAACTTATACTTGTTAAAAAAAAAAACGAAACAAAACAAAAAAACATGCAGGATGGGAACATTAGCTTAGAAGCCTGTGGATGAGGCTGGCAGAGGCAGAAGTGTTGGAGCTCTGAAGGGGAAGGAGGCTGTGCAGCTGGCTAGCAAGCATTATTCTGCTTTTCGTGAAGACTAATCTCCTGCAGCCCTCATCCTTTTGTTTAACCAGGCAGAATTCTGCTCATTTTTTTCAAGTTATAATTGCCTGTGTCACTGCTGTAAGCCCGGACTCTTAACTCATTGCTATAAATTTCCCGTGGCTGTGGGAAGCATCTAATGTGCTTGTGGTTTTGGACTAGATGGGCGATATGTCAAGGTACTCCGATGTGGGAATACCCCAAAAGAAACCGTTCCAGCAAAAACTGATGACAAGCTGTGGCAACGAAGGAAGAGGGATGATGAGGAAGAAGAGGACCTGTCTGAATCAGGAAGGCTCTTTGTCAGGAATCTGCCTTTTACCAGCACTGAGGAGGACTTGGAGAAGATCTTTTCCAAGTATGGTACGTACTTGCTGCAGGGCTGGGACAGAGGTTTGCTTGGTGGGAGTGGATGTGTGAAGCTCCATGTCCCACACCCCTCAGACACAGACTGAGTCCTATAATTTTTATTGCCCGGTGTGATAAGATGTGGTTGCTTGGCTTTGAAACTGATCCTGGTGCTGTTTTGCTTAGCTCAAAGCATGCTGCGTGTGTGTGCCCTCCTTCCTCATCACGTCTCAAACACAGCCATAAAAGCTCTTTCCAGTCAGTCTCAGAGTCCTGGTGGGATGGGAAGGAGGAGAGGGTAGCTGAAAGCACCTACTGCATGAAACACACTGATCACACGGGACACTCCTAGATTTTGTAGGTAAGGGGTATGAATTTCTGAGCATCCCAAATTTCTGTTTATGTTTGGCATGTGAGCTGGGACCTTCGAGCTTCCCTTTTTGCTCAAAGTTAGGTAAATTTAAGTTTCTCTTGGTATGAGAGTGTCCTGGGACAGACAGAGGGTTAGGTTGTGGAAATCCTGGTCCCTGACTTAAGATAAAGAAGACGAGTTCTAAGCAGCTGCATTTGTGTGGCCAGGAGGTGCCAGTTCTGAGTGCTGTTGTGGGCTGTGCTGGCTGTGACAGGGTATCTCTCACAGAAAGGCCTTTCCTCTCGCAGGGCCCCTCTCGGATATCCATTTCCCTATAGACAGACTGACCAAGAAGCCCAAAGGATTTGCTTTCATCACCTACATGATGCCCGAGCACGCAGTGAAGGCCTATGCAGAAATGGACGGGCAGGTGTTCCAGGTACAGCCGCCGATGGGTTTCCTGTGCGGGGAGGGTGTTTGTTGCTCCTGTGCTTTGCTGAACGGGGTTTCTTTGGGTGATTGGGGGCAGAGGTTCCCTCTTTCACCTAATTCACTTGACTAGAAAAGGTGCCTGAAAGCTTCTTCCCCTTGCTTACTTAGCTCATGAGCTACTCTGGGATATTTAATTGCTTCTGGACCTCTTCTTCCTTCCTTCTAGGGTAGAATGATGCATCTTTTACCCTCCACAATCAAGAAGGAAAAAATTGAAGATGTGGATGCAGACGAGTCTTCCTCCTACAAAAAGCAGAAAGAGGCCAAGGAAAAAGCCAACAGTGCCAGGTACAAAGGTGTCTTGTAGCACGGTGTGATGATACAGCCTGCCAAATTCCCAAATGGCCAGAATGCATCTTTGCAGGGGATGTCGAGGTTACCAGAGCCAATAAGGCATTTATTGTGCACCTTTCTGTTTCTTTTATCTCCTATCTACCTGACTCCTCTCTCCAAGTGGCTCTAGTAGTTCAGTGAGTAGCACAAATTGAGAGAAACGTGGGGTTCAGTGGCTCTGCTTAGGAGTTTCTCTGGTGCCTCACAAAAGTTGGTCTGATGCTGTAACTCTTTGGGGGGCAGTTGTTTCAGATCATTTGGTCTTTCTCTTCTGTTTGGCCACCTGTATTTCTAAAATCTACAGGAATTTGGGGTTATCTTCCTCTGCAACATATTGGTTTCAAAGTTTTCTCCCAGGACCATCGAGTAGAGAGTTGCCAATGAAAGAAGGCTGCAAGGCTTTGAACCTGGCTCTTTTTTCTCTCTGCAGCTCTCACAACTGGAACACGTTGTTTGTGGGCACAAGTGCTGTGGCTGATGCCATTGCGCAGAAGTACAACGCTTCGAAAAGCCAAGTGCTGGATCACGTGAGTTGGTTATTGATCGGCGGGGATGGGAGATCATTTTCCCACCTGTTTTCTCAGGGCCAGGACCTGCCTGATGGTCTTGTGCAGCAAAAGCTGCTGTACAATCGTGAGCACTGTACAGGCTGAAAGATCACTGGTCCTGTAGCCTCTCTGTGGGGGCCAATCCCTTTGTCACCGGAAGACAAAATGACATTCTTCTCCCCCTTCCCCACCATATCTGCTTTTCTGTGGCTGAATGTTGAGTTTGTACATGGCTGGAAGTTGATGGGAATTTACACCCTACCACTTAGCTACTCCCAGCAGATTCAGAGGAGCTGGAACATTTTGCCTTCAACCTCTCTGCCAAATTCCTGATGCTTCTAAGAGCAGCAGGAGCAACAGTTGCTCAGTACTTTCCTGGATCAGGCCCTTTGCTTCCCTGCTTTGACCTCTGTCATGTTTCTAACTGATGTTCTTGCCTGCAGGAGAGCAAAGACAGCGTGGCAGTGAGGGTCGCTCTGGGAGAAACTGAGCTGGTGCAGGAAATTCGCCGGTTCCTAATTGAAAACGGAGTCTGCCTGGATGCCTTCAGTCAGGTGAGATGCCCAGCTGGAGGCAGCAAATAGAACCTGCTTCTTCTGTGGTTGCCTAGTCCTGACATCCTCAGCTCTTTCTGAAATTAATTAATCCTCATCTTGCAGAAATGAACTCTTAAAAGAGTTAAGAAACCTTGTGAACACTTGCAAATGCAACTGTGCTTGGAATGGATGAAATACATGCTGTGTGGCTTTCTGAAATCCCATCTCCCCTTTCTCTTTTCCCCCAATCAAACGCGGCAGGCTGCTGGCAAGCGGAGTAAAACCGTGATCCTGGTCAAGAACCTCCCCGCCAGCACGAGCGTGTCAGAGCTGGAGGACCTTTTTGGCAAGCACGGCAGCTTGGGCCGGGTGCTGCTCCCTGCAGGAGGCATCACAGCCATCGTGGAGTTCCTGGAGCCAACTGAGGCCAAGCAAGCGTTCACCAGGCTGGCCTACTCCAAGGTGAGCGTGGCCAGGGGCAGGCAGCTGCCTGGAGAGCGTGGGTCTTGGCTAATTATGGATCTGTAGAAAGGAGGGCTTGTAAAAACGTGAGGTGGGGGATTGGAGGATGTGAGTTCTCAGTCGCTGCTATGCTATAATAATCCCTCTGTGGCCTGGGAGAGGGTTTCTGGTACTTTTTGCAATAGGGGTGTGTGGTACTGAAGCCTGGAGCTCCCCTTGGAGCCTGTTTGCCCAGCTGTGGCCCTGCTCCTTGACCTCTAGGTGCCATCTAGTAGGCTGGCCCTGTGTCTGGTTGGATACCAGTTCTCCTTCAGTGCAAGATAGCTAAGCCAGGCAAAAATGTTGCTTAGCTTTCCTACTGCTGTTTTCCAGAAGTGTGTCTGAGTAGAAAAGCTGAGAACAGAGATTTTTTCGTGCCTTACCTAATGCTCTTCACGTTTCTCCTGCGTTCTCTTCAGTTTCACTCCACGCCACTGTATCTGGAATGGGCTCCAATGGGTGTCTTCTCCGGCCCAGCCCCTCAGCAAAAAACTACAGAGGCTTCAGAAAAAGAGGGAGAAGCAAGCACGGCACCTGGTAAGAGCTTTAACTTCGGGTTAGGAGGTGTCTCTGGTTACTCCCCTGCTGCATTCTGTCTAAAGCATCAATGCTGATGTTTCTGAGCTTTTAGGTAGGGAACCATTCTCTTGATGTCCTCTGTGTGGTTTTTAGGATCCCCTAAGAACACCTGCAGCATGTCCCACACAAGCACTGGGCTCTATCCTGTCTCTGTGCCCCTCACCTCCTGGATGCGGGGCAGGCAGCTCACGATCCAGTTGGCCTGGGCTGATGGGAGGAGATTTTTGGCCTGGGCTGGGCAGCAGCCATCAGGAGAGCTGTAGCTGTTTTGCTTTGAGCCAGACCTGCCCCCCTGAGTGTGGTTTTGAGATGGCTGCGTGCTGTGCAAGCCGCCCTGTCCGTGGGCAGCCAGCTTGCCACAACAGGCAGCAGTGGATGGAGCAGCTGACGTGCCTGTGTCAGATCAAGGGTCCCTGTGCTCGTTTCTCTGTGCTCCTGTGTCAAGCCCTGCTGTATGCTTTGTCTGGGTGATTTTCTGCTGCCACAAGGGCACAACCTTCCCTCTGCCAGCAGACTTTCTCCCCATCCCAGGGTCTATAACAATTAAATCTTGCCTGTATGTTTAAAACCTTTCAAGATCCTTTAAACCTTTAAAAAAAAAAAAAGGCTGGAGAAGCATGGCTTTATGTAGGGTTGTTTTGCTGGAAGCTATTTCAGGACTCTGAGGTTTGGGGAGGGGGGAGAAAAGCTGATGAAAAGCCTCTTCCTGGGCTGCTGTTCTGCGTGTGGGTCACAGGGGACAGCCGGAGCCCAGCGGAGCTGGGGGGGGCGCTTTATCTGCCTGTAACCGAGACCCTCACCTCGAGATAAAGGGCTTTAAGCGCAGGAGCTCCTGGAAGGCTGCTTGGGGCTGATAATGGTCTTTGCTGCCAGCCTCTGGCGCTCTGCATCTGGGAGAGGGAAGGGAGGGGATGCGCAGTAAACTCCTCGCCTCGCTCACAAAAGGGCTTCAGGCGGCGGCGCGTGGCAGCCTCATTGTGCCAGCCACAGATGGAGGCACCTTTTCATCCCACCCCGTCTCGCTAAATCTCTTCCCTCCCCCTTTCTCTGATGAGTCGCCTTCAGAGGCGATGAGTTTTTTCCGTACCTTGTTGGCAAATTCCTCCCTGGCTGGGATCAGGAGAGTTTGGCCACTCGACCAAAAAGGCTTGGGCTGCGTGGCACTGGGGCAGGG
This sequence comes from Anas platyrhynchos, assembly GCF_047663525.1. Classification (NCBI taxonomy): domain Eukaryota; kingdom Metazoa; phylum Chordata; class Aves; order Anseriformes; family Anatidae; genus Anas; species Anas platyrhynchos. The sequence continues at coordinate 6,962,782 of NC_092602.1, forward strand.
AGGGCAACCAGATGGAGCCCTGTGGGGAAAGGCAGCTCTTGAAATAGAGCCAGGGGGTCTCTGTGCACCCCTGACCCTATACAGGTTTATCTTGTGCAAAGTGAGAGAAATGAGCCTAGAAAAATCATCGAGGGGGTGGTGGTAATGCCCAAGGGAGGTGCTTAGCTTGGTCCCCCTGAGCACAGCATCAGCTACGCTGTAGGGGATGAAGCTAGTGTGAAAATACAAGTTTTTTAGCAAGAAAAGGAGTTGGAGAGCCAATGGATGACAGCTTATGTGTGTACTCTGTTGTCTAATAAGTGCCTTCGTGTGCTGATGGGGAAGGCAGGATTTTGCATCCTGCAGGTAAGTGTTAGCAAGAGGTGAGGTGGAGCAGTGCACTAGTGGGCTCAAGCAAGGCTGAGGCCCCTTGCCTAGTCCAGCAGTGTCTGGCGAGGGTAGATGTGAGGGTGTTTGAGTGCTGGGGAAGCAGGTTGGTGGAGTTTCTGCGTTCAAAGGACAGGCAGTATCACAGCTTCCACAGTGACATGTTCACGTACCGTGTGCTGAGCTTGCCTCAGTCCCTGTTCACCCACAAAGAGCCGAGAGAGGATTGTTCTGTTCCTGTTGGACTCACAGCTGGGGCAGGGGGCAAGCTCGCCCCAAATTCAGCTTTGTTCCATCTTACAGCGTTGTGTTTGTTCTCGTATCAGGTGATGACACAGCCACAGCTGTCGAGGGCTCAGCAGAAACAGCAGCACAGGGGGAGGAAGAGGATGAAGAGGATGAGGAAGAAGAAGAGAGCGTTCCAGGGTGTACCTTGTTCATCAAAAACATCAACTTCGCCACCACAGAAGACACGCTGAATGAGGTAAGCTGTAAGAAAAGGGTGGGGACTGGGTTTTGCTTAGCACAGGCCACTCAGGTGGGATGGGAGTGGGCTGGAGGTCAGACTGGGCTGCTTGCTGGAGTAAAACCCCTACTGCCTGCAGGGGCTAAAAGGAACCGGGCTGCAGAGAGCCAGGGGAAAGTTGTTTTCCACCTTGTTGTGCAAGGATAAAGTGTCCAAAGGAGTTAAATTGCAGCCAGTACGGCCTAATGAAGGAAATAAGGAGCCCTGGATTGTACTGGGGCTGGAAACCTCCGCTTAGAGCTTTAGCCATCAATTAGACAAATGTTTCTGAAACAGTTCTGATGAGGTTTAATTCCACCTTGGGACAGGTGGAGGCAGTAGGAAGTCTTTTAAGACTCCTCACTTCCCATGCTTCTCCTTGGGATCAGCTTGAGCAGCTGTGACGCTGCTTTGTGTGATAAATAACTAAATGGTGATTTCACTGAGGTGTGCTTTTCATCTTCAGCCTTCTACCAACACGGAGCTGCTTTACCTCAGCAAAGCACTTGGGAGAGATGGTAGCTTTTCTGAAGCCCCGTGGGATGTTAATAGCAAGGCTGTGAGAAACAGCTGGAAGTTCCCATCCCTGCTAATTTTTGTAGCCATGGGCAATGCCACATTTCATGTCCCAGAAACACTGGTGGGGTGTTAGTCCAGTCTGAACCTGTGCTTCTTTGCCTTGGGACTGTGGTACTGCTATAGACCTGATCCAGGGGGCTCTGGGGACAGATATAAATATCAGAGAAGGCCTGGGACTTGTCAGTTTTTCCTTTTTTTTTTTTTTTTTCCTGCCTTGTGGCTACAGTTTTACAGGAGAATCAAATAGCCAGCGTGCTGCTGTAGGGCAGCCCCTCCTGCTTGGCTCTGGAAGGAGCTGTTCTCTTGGGGCACCACTGGAGTTGTCTACCCCTAAGGTCCCTACCTGGGTGAGGGCATCTTGTAACCTGTAGTGGTCTTCCAGAGCCACCCCAGATCTCAGCAGGTTCTGAGGAGCAGTGGAGGGTTTCCAAGAATACCTGTATTGATTTTTATTATTATTATTTTTAAATCTGTGTGTGTATTTGCACAGAAGCAATCTTATAATAGAAAAAGCAGCTGCACTGACTGCTGCTCAGGTGTGCCGGGGGGAGGTGGGCTCGTCAGCGAGTGCTCGTGGCTCTGGAAGAGGGCCACGTTGTCACTCAAGCTGAGCTGTAAGCCTGTGACAAAGAACTGAGTCACGTGTCTGAATTCCTTGCAGACGTTCTCCAAAGTGGGAGCTGTGAAGAGCTGCACGATATCCAAGAAGAAAGACAAAGCAGGTACTCTAGCTGTTGCTGTTCAATTCCTTCCCTTGGCTGGTTGCTGAGGGCTCAGGTGTGGCGTTGCTTTAGCATTCATCCAGATGAGCGTTTGTGTTCTTGCTGGCGAAGTCTTTAACGTTTCTAGAAGTACGCCTGTTGAAATGGCTGAAAACAGCAACAAAAATGTGCTGGGGTTCAGTCTAGAAGGTTAGGCTCGATTGTGGGCTTTGTGGAGGTGTGCATGGAGGAGCCAACTCCTTCAGGACCATACAAGATGCGAGTTGAAAGCAGCCAGCATCACGCACCAGTTGAATCATCTCAGGGCGTGCTTTATCTACAGCAGCAGCCGGGATCTTTGAGGATCCCTGGCTGAGCACTGTGCTGAGTGTGGTTTGTTTGCCATCTCCCTGCCTGTATCGGTCCCAGCACACTGCAGGGACGAGTGCTTGGGGCTGTTGGATTGCCTGCTTGCTTTCCACGGGGTTGGACACAGGAAAGGTTTTGCTTAAGGCAAGCACAGCCTGGATGGCCTTTGACTTCAGGGCATGGGCAGGCTGGCCCCTTCTCTGGGGTATTACTTTTTGTCTCCCCAGTTTTGACAGTCAGCAGTTCAGAGACTTCTTGTGCTCCAAATTGTCCCTGCGTCATGTTGAAGAGCCAGTGCAGGGCACCACAATTCAAGGTGTGAGTGCATGTGATGCTGTAGCAGTGAGTTCCCCTGGTCTAGTCAGTATGCAACAGCACTTTCTTCTGGTTTGTTTTTAAATCTCGTGTTTAATAGCATTGTTTCCTGCTAACTTAAGTTCCCTTACTCTCCTCGTAGGCACTTTGCTTTCCATGGGCTTTGGATTTGTGGAGTACAGGAAGCCAGAGAGTGCTCAGAAAGCCCTGCGCCAGCTCCAGGTAAGCTCAGGCACCGTCTGTCCAGGTTTATTTCCAGAGGAGATGGGCGAAGGCGTGGATGAGCTGTGAGGCTCAAAATCTAAATGAAGTTGAGGAACGGGGTATAAAAGGGACAAGAGCTTGTTCAGAAGGGAGTTTGTTAGCACTGATCCAATGGGGAGGTGGCAGAAAATGTGGAAAGATGCAAACTTAGTGAGTTTTTATTCCGCCGGATTTCCTTTGCAGGGGTGGCAGAGACCCAGGCCCTCCCAAAATGAGAATAAATATTGCTCAGTATTTAGTGCTGCGGAGTTAAGTTTTATCTTCTGTAAATCTGCCAGTGCTTCAGGGTTTTCTAGCCTTATGCTTTCTCCATGACACATGCTACAGGGCTTGGCTGCTCTCCAAGGGAATAAGTTGTTCCTCATGCTGCTAGAACACCACCATTCAAGTCTCTGGTCTGCATTACCTGGGCGAAGCGGGCCAGACAGCTGGAACGATCCCTTTCTAGATAGGTTTGAAGAAATTGCTGTGTTTGTACAATCTGTTCGTGCTCCGTGACCGCAGTCCATGGGTCCCACCTTCAACAGGTGGTGATTTCACGTTCCACAGCCCACGTAGTCTTGGGGTTGGATTTGCGTCCCCCATTGTTTTGAAAGCAGAATTCCGGGGGGAAGGGGAAAAGCAGCAAAGTGGGTATTTTGCAGACTATTTTTTTGCTGTATTGGCTACTGACAGCAAATGAGTCATCCTTGGCTCATTCCAGAACAAGCAGTAAGACGCTCCCTGCCTTGAAGAGTTTGCAGTCTAGAGGGAGAGGAAACAGTAGTCGGAGGCAGTGAAGTGACTCGCCTCTGCCAGCTTAGTGGCAGAGCTGAGGCTGATCGGCAGGGAGATCAGGGACACGGGCTGCTGCTTCAGTCGGTCAGGCTGTCTCCAGCCTCATATCAGAAACCTGGCCTTGTTTGAACAGTGTTTAACAGGGAAAAACCTTGATGGGGAGAATGGGAGGAATATATGGGAAAGAGCAAAGACATGAAATGCGGTGCCACTGCCCTGGAAGCGTGAAAGCTGTTGTGACTTAAACTTTTTTTTCTTTTTTTTTTTTTTTTTTGACTTTTAGGGCTGCATTGTAGATGGCCATAAGCTGGAAGTGAAAATCTCGGAGAGAGCTATCAGGTAAAGCTGTCTTACCTCTGTAGCATGGGTATATTTAAGCTGCAGTTCTTGGTAGGTTCTTCATTTCTTAGCTAGCATCTCTGCATGCTGAGGGTTGTGACCGGTAGTGCTGGTCACACATCAGCTCTTGTTATGATTCAGCTGACGTGAAGGTGTTTGCTCAGTAAAAGACACATTTCCAAGTAAAACCCCTAAGCAGCATGCAGTATCAGGGCCCCAAAAGTCACCCCAAAGCAAGAACCAGGCACTTGAGACTTCCACGTTCCAGGAAAAGGCTCCTGAAATGCTTTTGGGACAGTGCCTCACAGACAGACCTTTGCATGGAGGTGTTTCTTGCTGTTGAATAAAGAGGGTGACTGGCTAAGGTTTATGCTTTTAACGCAGAAGTCTGTGACTCCTGTCCACTGGGATTTTGGTGATCCATACCCATGAAGCTGAAAATTAATCCAGGTGTTTGAAGGTGACAATCAGCACTCAAAAGCTGTTGTTTAGGCACTTCGGAAACCCTACCAGAAGAGGTCTCTTAAATGTCAAAAATCCTTTGAAAATCTGGTACCTAGGGACCAGAATTCAACAGTTCAGGAGCTGCACTTTGTACTTCAGCTCTTCAGTGAAGCATCCTCATCCATTCTGGATTTTGCGGTCTGGATAATCACTGGATGAATTTTAATGTAGAAAGTTTTGCTTTAAGCTGCTATTTTTTTGTCTTAGGTAAATTTGGATCTTGTTCAAATGCAACACAACCTGGGCAAAATAAATTAGTTTAATAACCTATTAAAAAGTTTTGTTTACTGTTTTCTAAGCCAGTAAGAAAGAGAATGAAAATTACCTTGTATTAGACTAACTGCTTGCATATGTACAAATAATATTTCCTTCTGATAATTGAATAGACAAGATTTGGTTTCAAAAGAAAAGTTAGGGGCAGGTTCAAGCCCAGGCCTGCTGCCTGATCTCGGTTGTGGTTGCACTCAACAAACTGGAATCCAATTTTCAGACGTGGGATTTAAATTGCTTGTATTCATTGCTCCATGGCATATCCTGTGAAATTTCTATTGTCGTCAATAAGATGCCAGTGGGGATGCCACGGTGAGCTGGCTGGCTAATTTTTCCTGACTCCTAACGTTAAAGGTGCCCAAATGCCCTGCGTATGCTGCTGCGCAGTGGTTCTCACCTGCCCTTTCTGTTGCCTTTACAGGCCTGCTGTGAAATCCTCCCGAAAGAAGCAAACGGTGAAGAAGCAGAAGACTTCCAAGATCTTAGTCCGAAACATCCCTTTCCAGGCCACCGTCAGGGAAATCAGGGAGCTCTTCAGGTAGGAACGCGCTTTGTCGGGCGTTTGGTGTGCTCCGTGTAGGAGCCAGCAGGATCTGAATACAGGAGCTTGCTGCTGGACTGTAAATATTACAGGTGTTTTTGTGGAAGTAAGCAAACCTGGAAGTAGAAATGGTTTAGCACGTTGTATCGCTGCAGAAATTCTGTCTGAGGGACAGAGATGACACATGGCAGCGTTGTGACTGCAGCCCCCAGGAGCTGTCAGAGCTGGGTGGCCCTTTGCTGTGCTGCAGACATCCCCGGAGCATGGGCATCACTCCCCATTGACCAAATGCCATCGCCTGGGATTTCTTCCCCTCTTGTCTGAGCGGTGCGTGGCAGCTTTCCTGCTGCTTGGCACACCTGGCTGGGGAGGAGCACCGCGAGCCGCTGCAGACAGCTGCTCTGAGAGGTTTTAGCTCGGGCTGGCTCCCTCCTCCATCTGCCCTGCACACACAGCGCCGTAGCTCCTTCCCAGCACGCAGGGAGCGCGTAAATCTTGCTCTGCCTTCGAGTGTTTTGCTTTGTGTACCTGGATACGTGCCTGGTGTGCTTGGTGCGGTGCATCCCTGCGTGAGGCTGTGCTGCCTGTCGGAGCCTCTCCAGCAAGGAATACTTTGCCAGACTACAGACCTGCCGTAACAGCAAAGAGGGATTTTTAGGATCCCAGCCTGCATTCCTCTGCACGCTGGCTGATCTCTGGTTTCTTTGTACCCTCAGCCTTTTGTGCAGTGACTCGTTAAGCCCTGTAACACATCTCAGGAAGGAGGTGCAGCCGTGTAGAGTTCAGCTTACGGTGTCTTTGCTGCTCCCAGGATGAGAATCTGTGGCTGGTTGCCCCAGGCCATGGTCCCAGCTCTGCTCTTCCCAAAGGAATTTGGGGGAATCAGTGCCCAGCTCCATCCATCCCTTTTTCCATCAGCAAAAGCAAGAGGGGTGCCATCCATCCTCAGGGAATGGTGAGCTCCTGGGTTAGGAGGAGGCTGTCCTGCTGAGTGTTGAAGCAGAAGGCAGGGCTGCAGCGTCCCTTTCCAAAGGGACTGAGCTGAGGAATGGCTTTAACTCTGTGAAACCTCTCAGGCCATGCTCTGAGAACTGCCTAGCGAGGAGCCGTGGGGTTGAGTTGTTGGAGCAGAGGGAGCAATGCAGTTCCCTGTGTGCAGTGAATTCCAGCTGCTTTGGTAGTGATGCTCTTCTCCTGGCTCACCTGCAGGTAAGGACAGGTTTTCTGTGCTGCTGGCAGCCTGAATGCTGCAGGATGGAGGAAGGGTGTGAGGTGGTGAGGAAAACTGTGTGTTGAGACACCGTTTTGGAGCAGGGTCCTCGATTCTAACTGCTTGCAGACCGTGACTCAGCTGTCGGACACACAGTGAGGAAAGGCACAGTGTAAGGAGCCCTGTGGAACAGCAAAGGGTTTTCCTGCTGGTGCAGCCTGGGTGCTGCTGCTTCCACGCTTCCCTGAGAGCCTTTTTGAAACAGGGCAAAACCCCCTGGACTTCCAAGTTCGTGTGCTGAGCTCTGGTGGCACACGGGGCTCTGCTGCTCCAAAACTTAATGCAACATGGTCGTGGACGTGTCCTTCCTAACAGCAGAGCAAACAAAACCCTGGGGATCTGTGCCTGTTAGTGCCCTGGGTGGAGTTCAAGGACCTGGGAGGCTTATGTATATCAGGAGAATAGACGATCCCAGCAGAGAATGAGGGGTTTTTGGTACATTTTTTTTATTTCTTCCTGCCTTGCCTGGCACCTGAGTGCTGGGGAGCAGAGGGGCAGCAGAGCACTCTGATTAATATTGTAAGGAACATGCAGCTTCTGGCTCCGGGCGCTGCTGACAGCATCCTCAGAGCAACGCGTGAACATCCGTTCCATTTACCTAGGATATTTGGAGATGTGTTTTTTTTTATCCTCAAAACAAAAGCCAGCAGCTTGGGGGGGCAGGGGACCCGCAATCCTCCCTGCACCCCTGCCATCCCTCCTTCCCTTCAGAGAGGCTAAAACCAGGCATGACAGAGCACTACCCAACACTTCATCCTCCTAAATTGCTTTCTGTGCTTTTAAACCAGCTGCCTTTGCTCTTGGAGCTTTGAGCTCTCCCTCCATTTAGGAACCTGTCCGGTTTGTATTTCCTTACTTTATTTATTTGCAATTGCGACCGGTCGCTTGGCAGCGGAGGCGGCACGGACGGCAGGGCTGCAGGGGGCACTCTTAGCCTGCCCAGGAGAGGCTGCTGGGGACAGCCAGCCTGGGGGACAGCCTGGGGACAGCCAGGGACCCCACCGGGCACCGCCACGCCGGGCAGCAGCCCCCAGCCCGTGGAGGTGGGAGGCTTTGCAGGACGAGCTTCTCCTCTATTGTTTCACGCTCTCAAAAGCCCTGCAGCTGATGTCTCTCAGCTTGTGCTTCCTTCTGCGCTTGCTTTTTTTTTTTTCTCCCTTTTCTCAGCTGCTTTGGCAGGAGGCAGTGTATGTGTTTCTACCCCCAAACAAATATTTGCGTGTTTGGAGCTTTGTCAAGGAGCTGTCTTGGTTTTTAACTCCGGCTGCGGTAGGTGTTAATGACAGCGAAACAGCGAAACGCAGGAGTTGGGTGCTTGGAAGAGCAGCTTTGGAGGGCTTCCTGCACGCACTGCTCGGCGCTGGCAGTTCAGGAAATCCTTCCCTGGGTGTCTTTACGCGTTTTAATATCTCGGTGCTTGGATGCTCACGCTTGCCCTGCCCCATTGCTCGTGTTCGGACAGCAGTGGAGTGGCAAGGTGGGTCCCTGGCAGCGTGGAGAGGTCTGCGAGCGCCTGCAGAATCCAGCCTGATTCCTACCCAAGCTGAGGACATGCAGGAGACTCGATGAAAACGAGTTTAATTCTGGAGTTTGGGGCTGTCGAGTCCTAATCCTTGGGATGAAGGAAGGAGCTGAAGTCAGGAGCACTCGGGTTAGCAGCCCTGGAGGCTGAAATCCTTCCCCTGCAAAGTCAGGGTTGCAGGGTGGACGTGTGCCCACCTCCCACCCCGAGACCATGGTTTTGGGGCACTCGGTGTCCCTCTGTCCCCCGTGCTGGAGGTGCTGGCCTCTGTCGTGCTGCTGGGAGAGGTTTTTTGAGGCCTGATGGGTGTTATTTTCTTCAGAGGGAGAAATGCTTTTCAATTATAGGGGCAGCTTTTGGGCTAGGTGTGAAGATTCAGCTTTTGTGGGTGTTTTTTTTTTTTTTCGCCAGTTTTGTTCTCTATTAGATTCTACTCTTATCTTCACTACCTGCAAAAATAACAAAAGACAAATGGTCCTTCGTCCTTTCCAAAGAGCCGTGGTTAGGGGAGGAGAGACAAAGGGATTGATATCCCATGAAGGCTGCTAATTTTTGCTACCAAATTGGGGGGCTTTTATGGCACGACTTTTTTCAAAAGGAACTCTCGATGTGGCAAGCTGAATTGGAGATCTGTGAAAGGCCACATTTTCACAGATTGGAGCTCTGGCAATTTCTGAAAATGAGGCTCCTTTAAAATCTCTCACATTAGATCCAACCTTCATTTGAAGTCCCAATTAACCGTTTGTTTCATGGCATCCTCTTCCATCCTCCTTCCTGCACCAACTTGCATGAACATTACAAACAAGGCTGGTTTGCAACTTCATGTCACACTTCAAGGACACCTTTTATTTTTGCCAAAAGGGAAATGGTGAGGTTTTGAAGAAATCCTAAAGATTTCCACCCAATCTGATGGGATGTGAGACCCTAATACTGTAGGGAGTCTGTCTGGAGTTTGGTGCCTGATGCTGGTAGCACCACAGGAGCAGTTGTTGGCGTTGCATCTCCAGTTGTGTGCGTTGAGGATGGTGTTTTCCTTTTGCCTCCTTTGCAAAACACACCTTGAAAGTATGTAGTCAGTTTTTTTTCGGTATAAATTCTCCTAAAATTGCAAGGACCTTTGCTTCCAGCCCTCCTCTGCCAACTAGTCCTAGCCACCCTCACCAGAGCGAGATGGGGTGTTAGAGCAGTGCCCCTAGAAGATGTTTTATCGTCTGCCTGGCCACCTCTTGTCTTTCACCTGTAGGAAATGAACCCAAACGCGTTGTGAGAAGCTATTAAGTCTTAGAAATTATCCCCAGCTGTTAAGAGTGGACTTGAGTTGCACGAAGAAGCAACTGAAAGGTATCTCGGAGCACAGCGGGGGCTGTGGGGCACGTTTGTCCCCGTTGTGACTTCCCTATGAAGGAGGAGGAAGAGCTGGAAGACCTTTGGGGTCTCTTTCAGTTTTAACTACTTTGCTGGCTATTTTCTTTGCCTTGACAAAGCCACGGCGTTATTGCATCCGGCAAAACAAGCGCCTGGGACTGATCAGGAGAAAACTGCTCCATTCCCTCTGATAGAGGGCAAAAGTGAGAACAGGCAGCGGGACAAGGCTTTGGAGTCACAGCTCTCCTAGAAGAAGAAAAAATCCCTGAAGAAAGATGCGGTGGATAAACTGGCAGATATATTTTTTTTAAAGGCAGTCTTTATGAAGTTAATTTTATAAGATGATGCCTTTCACTTCTTCTGACCTATTATAATAAAGTGTAGTTATCAGAATGGGCTTTTCATTTCCCATTATAAAGGACACGGTGGTATAATGAATCCGTCTGCCAGACATGCTTGCTGTTCACACCTTTCTCCCAGTAATGGAGTCTACATGACTGGAGACAATTTCTCCTTCCTGGACTAACGTTGCCTTGTTGAAGCTGTGGAAATCTTTGCTACTGAAAGGCAGAAGAGTGGAAAAAAGAAACAGAGCCTTCATAAACATGTGAGTTCGTTAAGCAAGCGCTGGGCAGTTTTAATTAGAAAATGCACTGCAAACACCCCTAGGATGCACAGCGCTGCAAACATTTGCCGAACAGTCTGTCAGATCATTCTCCAAGTGATGGTTTTGCTTTTAAAACCCTAGCTGTGTGCTAGAAATATCTTAAAATCCATTGCTCCTTCCTCTTGGCTGCTTAAATTTTTCTTTCTGGGCTGTGCCCACTCCTTTGAGCGTGGGAGATGCTGCAGAAAGCACAGTGGGCATCAAATCATGGTGTAGGAGCCTATTTGGGTCGGGCAGGGGCTGCTCAGGGGGGATAGAGCTGGTTGTGGGGTGAAGGCCAGGAGCTGCAGAGCCCCTGCTGGAGGTCTGGTCTGGAGGAGGTGGCTCGGCGATGCCCGGGAACCCCAGGTGCAACACTTTTCCTCTTCTTTCTGCCACCCTTCCACATCGGCAGGCCAAATCGCCTGCTCAGCGCCTTGCTGGCTGCTGAGAGTGATGTCCCCAGCATGTCCTGCACCCTCCTGGGGACAGCTGGTTAAGCACAGCCCGGGTCCCTCTCTGCTGTGCCGCACCTGGAAGCTCCCCCAGCACCCTGAGCCGAGGTAAGGGGGGTGCGTGCACAAACTGCAGTTCACAGGACTGTAAAACTTCCAGTTTATTGTGGTTTTAGCCCTTTAAAGCTGAAACAAAATTAAATCAGCGTGGATAAGTTGATGGGATTGTTATCTGAGGGGCAGAGGGAGGCTAGCTGTGCGGGCTCTGGGCATGCTAGACTGCAGTGCTGGGGCAGGACGTGGAGCAGATCATCTTTGAGAAGGGCTGCTGGAAGCTGCTGCTGGGTTCATGCCCTGTTCCTCTGGGTTACATCCACCAGCAGATTAAGCTGCGTTTCTGAATCACTTCATCATGACAGTCCTACTGCCAGGCTACAGCTAGACCCGGCTGAAGGCCGTGTGTTTCGCAGGAGGAGAGGGGGCTGGCTGCTTGGGTGAGGAGCAAAATGCCTCTTGTCCTACCCCTGTGTGGTTACTGGTCTAAAGCCAGCAGTTTCTGCTCGCCCATCAGCAAACCCAGAGATGTTCCCCGTGGGATATGCAGCCTTTTTCCCCGGGAGGATGCTTCTGCCCGGGGAGGAGCCTCCTGCTCTCCTCCACAGCCTGATGGGCCAGCCAAATCCCTCGGTGCGGGCAGATTAACAAGCCCCTGTGCTGGAGCAGTCAACAAAAGCAGGGAGGAGAGGCTCATCCTGTGGGCAAGGAGCCTTGCTCAATTTTTTTTTTGTTCGTCATCCAGGCCAGCCCCGATCCCTCACTTCCCTACCTCCGTGGATTGGGGTTTAGCTGCCTCGGAGAAATGGACGCTAAGAGGGAGCAAGGCGTTAAAACAAGTGCTGGGATGTACCCGCAGCAGGGCAGGGCTGTGCCAGAGGATATGTGTGCTCAGCAGAGCTCCGGCTGCTCCGTGGTGTGTGCAGCCATCAGGTAAAAGCCAGCCAGCAGCACCCTGCACCCTAAGCAAAGTCTCTGAGCTCCTGCTCCAGCTCTTGACTCATCTGAGGCTGCAGGCGGCTCCTGGGCAGCGTTGCTGATGGGAGCTGCACTGCTTTGTATTAATGTGGGGTTTCAGCTCCAGAATTAGGATGTGGGGGCTGTGCATGGGCTGTACTGAGCATCTCAGGCTGCAGAAAGCTGCTCTGGGATTGATGCCTTCAGCCCCAGCGCTCCTGTCGCAGCTTGGCCCCGCTCGCCCACTTGAAGTCTGCAAGCGTGCTTTGAAGGCACTTGCAGAAATGATGTCTTTGCTGGGTGTGTTTCCCTTGGCGCTCCTCTTCTTCCAAAAAGGGTGGCCCCAAAAGTCTGCATCCAGCCCTTATGGGTGCTGCCCCACATAATCCACGCTCCCAGGCTGTTTGGGGTGTGGGTGCCCTTGTCCCCCCTGGCTGCGTGCTCACAGTGCCCGCGGTTTGCTCCACCAGGCAGGGATATCTTGGGTTTATTTCTCTTCCTACCCTGAAAAGCAGAAGTTAAACTTTCTGGGGGAAGATGGGAGCCCTTCTTCGAGCCTCTTCCTCACACGTTGGGAGCCCAAGCGCAGCGATGTCGAGCAGAGCCCAGGCGTGGAGCCGGCCGCTTTCATTTGGCTCCGCAAAACGAGCCGTGGGGCGGGGGGGAGCGAAATGGGTTTTCGGTGCTGTTTTCCAGTTTGAATCATAAAGGTGTTTAACATAGATAAGGAAATGTTTAACTCTGTGTTATCTTGACAGGGCTGCTTTAAAAGGTGGATCTTCCCAAGAGCAGAAGGAAGATTTTTTTTGCAGTACGTCTCTTTCCCTGTCTTGAATATTCATTGCAATATTTGATTTTTTTCCCCTCTTCTGCACTCTGCGTGTCCCCTACCCACAGGTCTCCTTTTTGCTCTCCTGAAACCTCTGCCCAGGAGCTCTCAGCTGCCTGCTTTTGCTCAGGCCATCCATCCAACACAAATTAGGGGACTTTTTAGGCTGTTTCCTTCCGCAGGAGCCTCTTGCCCAGGCACCGAGCCTCCCGCGGGTGCTCAGTGAGTTTCACACACAGGCTCCACTGCTCCTCGGTGGGGAAGGGCTTGGGGAGGTGAGGAGAGGTGGGGAAGGGGCTGCTGCTGAGGTGTCTTAGTCCGATGTGACTCTGGGGTTCTGCTTTGGGGTCTTTGCCAGCTTTCTGTGCCGAGTGGGGCTGGCGCGCATGTGTGCGCTTTGGTCCTCGATGGGAAAGGAGCAACAAATTCTGTAGAAAGGCTGCTGTACTATGAGTGTTAGCAAGTCTCCTTTTGTCTGAAATGCTCTGAACACTGTGTGTGTGTCTGTATATAAGCGGGGAAAACGTGTGGGGTTTTTGTCTTGGGGTTTTTGTCTTAGGCTGTAGCCTGATCTCGTTCTCCTCGTGCATTGCCCCGTGGCCGGTCAGGCTGGGGGCTTGCCGGCCCTGCCCTGCTGGAATGAGCTGGACTAACTCTGAATCGTGCCCTAGCTTTTCACCCAAGGAGCCCTCCAGCTGATGATTTTCTTCCTCTTTCAAATCCTTCCCCACCGCATACCTTAGGCAGGCGCTGACATTGCCCTGCCCACCTCCCCGGTGCCTGTGTGTGGGTATTCTCAGCCTCGCTTCCCGCGAAGGTCCTGAACGAGCCTCTAATGAATCACAGTTTGCTGCTCAGGGTGACACCGTGTCCTTTATTTGCATCTCTATTTGCATTATCTTCTTTTTTTTTTTAACATCAAGCCTGCCGCCGCATATCCACCTCCTCCAATTTAGCGGGGTTTAAGCCTTTGGGACGTGGCTGTGATCGCTCTCCCGCCTTGCCTGGGCAGACCCCAAAGGTTTCCCGTGCCCTGGCGTTTGCACCGCCTTGGCTTCTGCTGCTCGTGGCACCGAGAGCATTTCTCTCTGCCTCTTGCTTTCCCCAAAGAAGCCAAGCGAAGGCACAGCACGCTGACCATCTGTCTTCTTCCCTCCTCCCCCAGCTGCAGCTGAGCCAGCTGACCACTCCAGGCATCTGGCAGGGAAGAGGAGAGAGCTTAAATGTGAGGAGCCGGCACCGGGAGGCGTAGGAAGCTCCTGGGGTTTGTCTTTGCAGGGATGTGGTGCTGTGGGACCGACCCTTAGTGGGGACTGAGCCCTTTTTTAGGCAGCAGGAGTGCTCGGGAGGAGCCCTCGCATGGAGCGCTTTGCCAGACCAAGGTTTTGTTGGTCTGGGAAGGGGAAGGTGAGCTCCTGGCTTCTCAGGGAAGGTGGTGGGGACGTGTTGGACTGTTCCCCTCACGGGTGGCCTCTTGGGAACCTGCTGGAGGAGGTTTGGAGGACAACCCCGGTCCCTTCCAGCCCCCCAGCCCTTTTTGACACCTTCCCATGGAGCCAGGCTCTTCGACATTTCAGGTCCTGCCTCTCTGTGAGCGCTGACCTCAGCCCCTCCAGCACTGATGCCAAAACCTACCCCATAAATTCAGCACCTGGCTGGGCTGCTCGCCCCCCTCTTCGCCTCTCTCCACCCCAGCTCTGCCTCTTCCCCTCCTCTGAGCCCGTTCTCCAGGCGCCGTGCGAGCGGCTGAAGGGTTAAAGGAGTTCAGGGGCGAGGGGGGGGTGGAGGCGAGGTATTTCAGATGCTCATTACTCACTGCCAGCTTCCCCCAAAATCATATTAATTTCACGCTGTCACGCAGGACTGCGCTGTCTCTCTCGTCAGCATCCAGGAGGGCGGCGGGGGGGCAGCGCCCGGCTCCCCCGCGCAGCGCGGCTGCGATTTGGGAGCTCAGCAGCCAGGCTCCCTCCTCGCCACCCCAGCAGGACCCGGCTCCGGCCACCCACCCGCCGTGCACCCGGGGACCTGGGGGTGCTTCTCCAGCCGCTGGATCATTTTCCACCCCGCTGCTTGTGCAAAAACCCCATGAAATGAGGGCCGCGGGAGCGAGGGGAGGGAGCTGCCGCCCTGCCCTACCTGCGGGCAGGGGGTTGTGCTGCTGAGAAGTTGCTCTTTAACCACTTGCCTCCTTTTTTTCCCCTATTTTTTTTTTAATTTAACACAAGCAAATGCAGCCTGACTCTCCTGCCAGGACCACATCCATCGCCTCCTCTCGTTTCCCCCCCCCTTTCTGCAGCACGTTCGGCTGTTTGCTCGCTGCGGCTGCCGGCGCCGTCACCTCTGCGGGGACTTCTTGCTGTCACACGAGGTAGGGCCGGGGCTCTGACAGCTCCCTCGCAGGCTCCACGCTCCCCAGGCCCTGGTGGCTGGCAGCTCTCCCTCCGCCAGCCTCTCTAGCTGCAGGATTTCTGCACCACCCCCAGCAATTTGTGGTGGTGCCATCCCTAGGAGGTGGCTCAGCTTTTGGCCAGCTGTGCTCTTGTTGGATTTTTGGAGGGTTCAGGCCGTCAGGACCACCTCCTTCCCTTCTCTCTCACCGTGTCTCCTATGGCTGCGCTTTTTACAGCGCTTGGTGGGATGCAGCCCCATCCAAGGAGCAGCACAGCTGAGGTTTCCCTGTGTTTTTAGGGAAGGAAACGCATTGAGGGGAACGGCTCTGCCTCCCTCGGGAGGGGAGCTACCTGCGGGTGCAGGAGGAAGGATCCCGTGAGCCCGCAGAGCCCGCTCTCACAAGCTGTTTTCCTAAGGAAACAGTTTTCCTGAGGAATCAGGGCTCTCCATCTGCCCGCAGAAATCTTTAAACCCCCAGGTTGAAAGCTGAGAAGAGGGCTCAGGGGTGCTGGCTTCCTCCAAGCAACACCGAGCTCAGCAGCTGGCTGGGAGATGGGCTGCAGGCGGCTGGTGCCGGTGCCACGCGTTATCAGAGCCCTCTAACATTTATTAAACATCGCAGAGATGATGATCCCAAAGAATTTCATTCTTTTAATCACCACTGGGCAGCCAGCTTGTGGTTTAGTGGCTCAGCTTCCTTTTTGAGGTCCCATCTTCTGACACGAGAACCGAAACAGGCTCTTTCTGCGCTGGTCCCGGCGCTGTCTCAGCGGCGCAGCGTGTTCCTCACCTTCCCAATCACCTCAGGAGCAGCAAATACTCGCAGGAAAGCTCTCCAAACCCCGACGTGTGAGGCTAAAGCAGCGTGTGCAACAGCCAGCTGTCATCAGACACAGGGTACGTGGCACGGGGACGCTTCTCAGCATCCTCTTCTCCTCTTCCCCGTATCGGGGAGCTTCCCCTTGATGCGGCTGCGTGGGGGCCGTTCTCTCTGTGCCCTGCTCCTCCTTGCAGGTCCCGGGGTTTGCAGGGCCGTGTGCTCAGTCCTCCCGCAGACATCAGGCATCTGTCAGGGAAATGGCTTTCTCCAGCGCTCGGCTGGAAGATGCCAGCCCCTTTCCATCTCGCTGCCTGCCGGCAATTTGCAGCGAGAGCTGCGCCTTGCTTCTTCTCTGGGGGATACGGGAGGGATGTTTTACCACTTGCGGCTTGCGTGCGTAGAGGATGCCATCAGGAACACCACCGGAGTATTTTGTTTAAGCAAAACATTGAAGATTACATTTTTCAACTGGTTTTCTCTCTTCTCGAGGAAGAGAGGTCTGTGACCGAGCTGTTGGCATCCTCTGCCTGGCAGCAGAAAGAAGCCCTCAGCGTTCAGTTGCTGTGAGACTGGGGCAAATTGATGGCCAGGGAAGGGGGAGACCAAGTTATCCCTAGGAGGGCTTCAGGTTTTGTGCAGCCCAGCTGCCAGAGCTCAGCATCCTCCACCTCCATTTAGGAAATTCCCGAGGCAGGTTCACCTCTGCTGCTGGTTGGGCACCCACAGGGCGAGACGAGAGGTGAGGAAGGTGCAGGGAGGCATTTCCCTGCCTCTGCCCTCAAAAGCTGGTCCAAGATCCCCAAAACAAGGCTAGGGGGGTGCATGGGCTTGTGCCCCTGCTGAGCCCTGTGCCCATGGGTAGGGAAAGCTTTCAGGACCGTCCCGTGCTCAGGAGATCTCAGGATCCTCGTGGCGTTTGAGTCCCCAGAACAGGAGCTCTCCGCTTGAGCTCCCACGTCCTGTAATGCATTTGCATGCATTTGATCTTCCCTACGCGTTCCTCGGTTCTCCCGGTGAAAATAATTAATCTGGTGATTTCTCCAAGTCATCCTGCAGCTTTGCAGGGCCGGGACTTAAATAAGGATTCTCTTTAAAGCGGAGCCATGTTAAAATAGCTGCCTGCCTATAAATATCTGATTGCTTCTATATTTATTCTCCTTCAGCTCGGTGCAGGAGGCTCTGGAGTCGGAGATGAGCTGTTTTTTGGCTGTCGGTGCAGCCATTTCACCGGGGTTCCTCCAGCAAAGCTTTCTCTGCCGGCTGCCCTTTTGGGGCCACGAGGCTGCGTCTCCCTCCCCTTGTTTACTGCTCTGCCGGTCGCCTGAATTTCCTCTTCTGTCTTCAAAACGAGCTGACTCACGAGAATCCGAGAGGAAAGGAGATTTGTGCCGGGCCCTCCTGCGAGCACTATTTTTAGCGTAACTCCTTTGTGACCGCAGCTGTGCTCTGATCGGGGCTTTCAAAGGAGCCCAGGAGAGATAAATCCCCAAATCTCGGCGCTGTTCGAGCTGCGGGTTCCTTTGAAATCCTGACCTGCTGGTGATCACTGGGGGGGACGTGGGGGCTCCTAAGCCCTGGTGCTGCAAGGTGCTGCCCGCAGGAGGAGCGTGGCTTAGGGCTGGAGCTCAGCAAAACGCTCTGCGAGCGCCGAGGCTCCCACTGAAGTCGGTGGGAGGATTTAGGTTTCCTGGGGTTTGGGATGTAAGGGTCACGGCTGTGCTTGTACAGCTTGGTGGGAGCTGGTGGTAGGAGCTGTGGGGTGTCCCAGGGGGTCCTGGCACCGTCCTGGGAGGTGGAGGGGACAGGAGGATGGTAGGGCTCAAGAGAAGTCCCCTTGCAGTGGTCCTGGTGGACGCAGCCTTCTCTCCACTGAACGTTTTGCCCCAGCAGCAAACAAAAAAGCAGCAGCAGGGGTCAGAAAGCCCCCAGGGAGATGAAATCACAGCGTGTGAGGGTGATGGTCTTCCAAAAACCTCGACTCTCACAGACTTTGGTGCGATTCCAACAGTGGTATCTAATGTGGGGCTCCCTAAAGCTGCTGGCGGTCCCCATCCTGCACCTTTCCCTGCGCCGGCGGTGGCTTGGCAATTTTGAGCACTGAGACATAGAGCAGCTCCAGATTTCCTTCTGAAACAAAGGTAATGAATCAGAGAAGCCTTGAACGCATGAAAACGCATGCGGATAATGCACAGGTGGCTTCCCGGGGAGGTGTGAGCGTGCTCGGTAAGTCCTGGGCACTTTTTCTTTGATCTCACCAACTCTAAGATGGATGTGTAATGATGGGGAGATTAAAAAACTCCCCAGGTGTGTGGTGCGCCCTGTGGACTCCTCCATCTGTGGGGCTGAGACGGAGCAGGGCAGTGCACAGCAGGACGTGGAGCTGCAGAAGAGAAGAGCTCACACTTCCAGGCACAGCCAGGAGGAAGAGGGGGACAAATTTGGGATCGCCACATCCCATTCTTCTCTTGAAAGGTGCACGAGGGCTGGGCACAGCTTTGGAGAGCCAGGACCCGGCCCCTGGTTTTCTGCCTGCCCCTTGCGGAGGTGTTGGCTTCTCCTGCACAGCCCCCGGTGCTCCCTGATGTTTTTTGGCCCCGTTGCCCACTTGGATTACTCTGTAGGATCCAGCCCTGTAGGGCTACATCTCTGCACCAGCCCTGCCGTAGCAACTGGCCCTGCCTGCGTCCGCCGGCTGTGGCAGGGAAGCTGTTGGAAATAATCTTTGGGAGGACGAGGAGAGGCTGCGAGGCAATGCGACCCCGTTTCCCCGAGCACAGCAAATCCCCGCCGACCCGGGAAGGGAGCTGCAAGCCCCTGGGAACGGCAGCCCTGGAGCAAATCCCTTTAAGGAAGCGAATCTGCGGCGCAGCGCGAGGATTAGACGGGACAAAACGAGGCAACCAAACCTGCTCCTAGCACCTGTGCAGAAACGCCTGCAGTGGAGGGATATTAAAATTTTAAACCCCACCGCTGTGCCGGTGATGGGGGATTTAAAAAATAATAATTACCGGCCTTTTTTTCCCCCTTTTTTTTTTTTTGCTTGGTTTTCAGAATTGGTTTCTTTCTGTTTAGCATGCAGCCTAATTGCGTAATTACACGATAGACTGGAGGAGAATTTAGCGCGTGTAATACCAGTTATAAAGAAGAGCCCTAATTATGTATATCTTCTCAGGTAAATAATACATCAGGGGCATGGAGTGGCCTAATTACCGTTCTGAAAACCTGCCTAATGACTAATTTACTTGGAATTTCAGAAAGCTTTTGATAAGGTCCCTCACAAGCAACTGTTAAGGAAAATAAAGCGAGGAGGGGTGAAATGTTTTGCTCCGGTTTGAAGCAAGCAGTTTAGGCGAGGGGGGAAACAGATTCGGGGGGGAGAGGGAAGGGCCCGAGGCTGCCTCCTTTGAGAGGCTTTGAGGGAGGCTGCGAGGGCAGAGAGGCTTCCCTGGAAAATCAGGACCTGAGCAGGAGCCTCGTGCGTAAATCCCCAGCTCCTTGGAAGAGCTCCTTGGAATAAGCACATCTGTGTCCTCGTAGTCTCTGGCACTGGGAATAGTTGTGGGGTTTTTTTTGAAGCTCTGGGCCCAAATTTGGTGCATCTAGAAAGAGCTAAGCTTTGGTTTTGCCCACGCAGAAGAGGTGAGGAGTGATGGCCATGCGGCACCCGGGGCAGGTGCCCCAGCGGTGAGGCTGAGGGGCACGGGCGGGTGGCTGGGGGGACCTCAGGGGCTCCCCTGGAGCTGGGAGCAGGGTGGCACGGAGCTGAGGGCTACTGGCAACCCAACAGGCATGGGAAGGCACATCGGGACGGCACAGCAGCGAAACCTCCATCGACAGCACGCCCAAATGGGTCCCAAGCAAGAGGAGAGGAAGGTGAGGGACAGCAACCCACTCGCACCAGCAGTAGGAGAAAAAGGATTTAAAGTGACAGCCAGAAATGGGAGCCATCAGCCAGCCAGAGACTCGCAGGTGGAAAAAGAAGGGGGAGCAAAGTCCTGGGGAAGCTTTCAGAGGAGCCCTGACCCAGCTGGGCGATGGGGATGATGAAGGAGATCGGCTCAGAGGAGAGAGGTGAGGATGGCCCGGCACAGGGTGCAGAGGAGAAGAGGAGCCAGGCTGCCAAGGTGTCTGGAAAGGAGAATTTGGAGCATGGCATGGGAACAAGGATGTGGGAACACTGCTTCCAGAGCACAACACCCTGACCACTGGCAATCTACCAGGTTTTGTTTGTTTATTTATTTATTTTTCAGGTACTTGTTGGCACGGCGTCATTTTATTCTGCCCCATGAAGCCAGGTCCTAGGGGCTGTGTGCCTGCCTCTTCCCAAAATTCAGCTAAAAATCATTTGCAAGTGCCTTCACTGCATTTATCCTAACAATTCACCCCAATCGTTGGATCTTGGGCTCTTCTTCAGGCACATTTCTTGGCATCTCCTTGCTCCCTGGGGAGCTGCGGGGCGTGTGATGCTCTTGGAGGCAGCGAGCTGAACAGTTGCTGTGGCAGGTGTGCTGGAAGCACCCGGAGCAATGGGATGGTGCAGCTCATCCTGGGGGGCTCATCCCACCGCATCCCTCCCTGTCCTGGGCATTGCTGGTTTCCAAAATTCTGGGTCGGTCACAGCCTCATTTGTGGGGCACAAGGTGGAAATGTGGCTGGTGGAGATTTTCCTGCGAGTCCGGTGAGAATAAAGCCTAGGAAAAGGGGAAGGATGAGCTGCTTTTTGTGCTGCAGTGGCACAAGGGTGAAAAATTCCCCTGTGGCACATCAGAGAGTCTCTGTACGGGATGGGAAGAGGACAGCCACCAGGCTGGACCCCAAATATCCCAGCTCTGTGACCCATGGAGGATGGTGGCACGCTGCTCTTGGTGGCCTGGTGCCCAGCAGCTCACCCTTCTGCGGGGCTCCCAGCCCTTCTGCTGCTTCTGCCACAGGGCTTTTGCTTCATCTCACTCCAAGTTCTCGCCTTCGTGTTGCTCTGTCTCTATTTTGAATCCCAAAGCTCTCTGTTTTCATGGAGGGACTGAAGCAATGTGTGTCTGAGCGAGGTCGGTGAGCAGCAGCCGGGGCTTTGCTGAGCTGGAAGATGGGAAAGGTTTGGCTTTCCTGGGGTCTGCACCAAGTATGAGCCGTGCCCATGTCGTGCTGCAACCAGGAGGCGTTTGGATGTGTGTGGGAGCTTGGGATCTCTCTCAAATCTCACCCACAGCAGCAGCTCTGCCCCTGGACATGCTGCGTGCACCCACAGGAGGCGGGGAGCTCTTCGCTTCGTGTCCGGCTGTCCCTAAGAGTGGAGAAGAACAGGACTTAGGGAAGGCAAAACCCCGTTTTGCTGCAGCCAGCAGACCAAGAGGCCTCCAACTACAGATGATGCTCGTGGACAGCGAGGAGAGGATGGTGCAAAATACAAAAAATGTGCTGATCCGTGCAGGAAGGAACAAGGAGCACCCGTGGCTCTCTTCCTCATGAGCCCTGCGCGGTTTTCGGAGAGGTTTGGAAGGCACTTCGGGGACCTCCAGCTGCACCAGGTGGCTGAGGACAGACCTGTTGCAGGAGAGGAGAGCTGGGTGTGCGGGTTCAGGCTTCAGCCCTGCCACCCCCGTGTCCCCCTCTCTGTCCCCATTTCTGCTCCGGGGTGGTGGCAGCAGCAGCACCACGCTCAGTGCAGCGTGCCGGGAGCCTCCGCGCCCTCCTCGCCCTCCTGCGCCTTCATCTGTTCAGGTGCAGGGGTTACCGAGGAGACATTATTGATGATGATGATGATAATGGTAGCAGGGGAGATAGGTGGCAGATTAATTCCTGAACTCTCTAACAGGATTTAAGCTAACAAGAGAGGAGGGCTGCTTTTTTTTTTTTTTTTTTTTTTCTCTCCCTCTCTCCTTTCCCTTCCTCCTTTCAGATATTTCCTGTGCCGGGGATAACAACACCGAGGAGTGTTAAATTGGCTCTGAATGTCCACCCCTGGCTGTCCACATTCTTGTAACGATTTCATTAGCTTGAATTATCCACGTTATTTTCTTGTAATGGGATTAGCCGGAGTGGAGTCAGCCCAAGTCCTGGAGCGGGAGGCGGGAGGGCCCTTCCGCTGCGTATTTCATTAACTCCCTCCTGCAGGGGGTGGAACTGGCCGCGGCTCAGCCCAGGGGCAAAACCATTTGGCAGGGTCCTGCCTTCCGAAAGGAGGAAGAAAGAAAAAAAGGACCATTATTATATCTCTTTTTTTTTTTTTCCTTTCCCCCGTAATCAGTAAATCGGCGCGGAAGCAAACACTGGCAGGGAAGTAATGTGGTGGGGGATGGAAGGGCATTTTTGGGGGTGAAAGGAGGAAAAAAAAAAAGAAGGAAAAATAGGATGACCATTGCAGAGAGATTGCCTGAATTCTGCGGGGCTGAAGCGTGGCCGTGGCCTGCTGCAAGAGACGAGGTGTCATGGGCTGAGAAGGGGAGGGCTTTGGTCTTGTTTGGCCTCACGTCCCCTGCCTGGAGATGTTGGTGATGAGCAGAAACCCCCCAGCTCCCCCCCTCCAGCCTCGTCCCAGGGCTGCAGCAGCCACGAGGAGGGATTTAGGTGGTGGCAGGGCTCTGGGGATGGGAAGTCGACAAAAAGAGAGGAAGGGAGAGAGGAGGAGGTGGTGGCAAGCCAGGAGAAGGCTGGTGGCCTTGCTGGAGGTTTGCATGACCAACTTCCCACTCTGCTCATTGGCGTTGTGTTGTTTTTTTTCCCTGATTTAGGCTTATCCCATGCAGCAGGACAGCTGTTGGTGTTTGGAGAAACGTAAGGCTGATCTGTTTGCTTTGCAGGAAGGGCTGCCCTTCGGGGATGAGCAGCAGCTGGCTCTTCCAGCCACGTGCGTGGATTCCTGGTGCTAAAACTTCACAACCAGCACTCAATCGGGTGCTCAGGGCACGCCAAAACCAAGCAGGCTGGCGGTGACTTCTGTCCGGGACAGATGTGGTTCAGATGCTCCTTTTTAAGGCAGGGAATGGCACGAGGTGAAGAGGCTGAGCAGGAGGGGTCAGCAGGTATCAGCTTGGCTCCATCAGCACGCGTCTGCTTCGTTTTCTCGTGGATTTGGGTCTGGAGGAGCGCAGAGGACAAAGTGGTGCGGGCACAGAGCTGGCAAGCCGCGTGCTTGCTGTGGGGTACCCAAGTTTGGCAGCCTGCACACCTTCCAGCTGGGGTTGTGTTCAGGATCTGTGGTTCCTGCCGGGGTGTGCAGCGTGTGCGTGAGGAGCTGCTGGGGCCGGATCCAGGCACAGGGGGGCAAAGAAGATTTGGGGTGAGCTCGTGGCAGGACAGCCGTGGGCACAGAGGGAGCTGCAGCGCGCTCTGCTTAGCAGCAAGAGAACCTCCTGTAATGAGCAGGCAAAGGCCTCGCCTCCCAGCCAGCCTGTGCCAAAAGGACAGAATTACAACCCCAAGGAGTGGGGGGCCTCTGACCCGCGGCCAGCTCGCGGCTTGCAGCCTCCTCCTCCTCCCTCTGCTCATCCAGCAGGGCGCAGAAGCTGTGGATGAGCTGCCAAAGCGCCAGGAGAGCGGTGGGTGCCCAGCAGTGCCACGCAGAGGTGCTCGATGCCACCTGGCTCAGGCAATGAGGGACGGCAGGGGATGTCCCCGCTGGCATCTCGGGGCTTTTCTCGCCTCGCTGTTGGGTTTGGGGCCGGTGACAGGCGGGGGGAGGCTGCGGCTCTCATTGTTCTGCGGCCGTGTGGGTGGGTGCTCAGCCAGGGCCAACGCAGGCTCGTACCGTTTTCCCTTTCTCCCCCTTTTTAAACCTGGATCAGCACGAAACAAAGCTTTTAGCTGAGGAAACGTCTCCGTCTGGGCATTTATTCGGGGCTCTCAGCCCTGCCAGCCAGCAGCATGCGGGCGTGCCAAGCCGAACGCGAGCCTCAGGGTGGATTTCACCAGCCTGGCTGGCGAGCTGCCTGCCGTGTGCGGGGAGGGCAAAGCCAGGAGAGCCAAACCCTACAAACCCAGCCTCTTGTGCCTCCGCTCTGCTTCCCACCAGGAGCCCGACCCATGCTTTCCATTGCCCACCCCCCATGGTAGGCAAAACGCTGCGCCTTCAGTTTTGCCGCGGCTCCAGGAGAGCACGCTTGCTGCGGGAGATCTCAGAGCAGCCTGGTGTGATGCCACCCGAGGGGTTCTGCCAGAAACCAGGGCCAGGGCCGTGGGTCTGCCCAGGGCAGGACTGAGCAGAGGGGAGGCTGAAGCCTCCTGCAGAGGCGGACTCACTGATTCGGGAAGGGTTTTGCCGCGGCTGAGCCCTGGCACTGCTACAGGGGCTCTGGAGCTCCCCAGCTTTCACCCAGGCAGGCAAAGGGATGCTGAAATCCTCATCCCAACTCCTCTGACATGCAGTAGGGCAGGAGATGCTTGAGTGACTGATTGGAGCTTTCTGTCCAGGCTGGTTGTGGATTATCCAGGACCCTCCTCTGACCTCCGCAGCTCCAAGGAGTTGGAGCTCAGCTCCTGGTGGTGAGCATCCGTGTCCCAAGGGGGTCTGTGGCCGCTCAGGTTTCACCCACTCTTACTCTGGCTCCTGGGACTGCCCTATAAAGCCCGGTGCTGGGGAGAGGAGCCTGGCCTGGAGCCGTGCTCTGCGCCAGCAGTGGGATTTGGTGCCAGCACTGGCTGATCACCGTCCAGTTCCCCATGGAGAGAGGAAAGAGATGTCAGCTTCGAGGGGAAACCCGGCTCCTGGGGTGTCTGCTGTGTTTCCACACCAGTCTCTGCATGCTGGTGGGGCTGCAGCCATCACAGCTGGGTTCTGGAAGGGGAAGGAGGCAGCAAAAAGGGGTCAGAGCTGCTGGGAGCCCACCCTCCTCTGTACCCGTCCCCATCCGTGTTGGAAAGCAGCTCGGTGGGATCTCAGCGGTGAGCTGGGTTTCAGCAGCTGGCACACCAGCCCGTGTAAAAGCTGCTCTCCTCCCTGCTCTGCCACCTCGCTCAGACGAGCTGCGTCCCTGTCCCTTCCTCCAGCCCCTCTCCTGTGGGTTTTTGGGGCCGTCCCCGAGCTCGAGGGCTGCAGCATCGGTGTCCCCCCGGCACGAGGAGCCTGGCGCTGCGGGGGGTAATCGGGCTCCCCCCCCTCCTCTGCCTCTCTTCCCCCGCACAAATCTGGAGGAAATAATTGGAAAAGAGAGGTGTGAGCCTCTGCCTTGCGCTGGAGAGGAGAACATTAAAGGCCCGGGCTCTCCACTTCATTCACAGCTCCTGGGATGGTAATTGCTGTGTTGTGCTTTCTAATTAGCGCCGCAGTGGGGGGGTGTTTTACTCCTCAGCCCCGGTGGGGTCAGCCCTGTCCCTCTGCTTTCCTCCCCCTGCTGAACGTTGTGCTGTGGTCCCCTACAACAGCCCCAACCCTCTTGTCCCTGCTGTCCCTTCCCCCAGCTCCAAGGAGGTGCTGCTCCGGGCTGGGTCCCCGCTGTCGTCTTCTTGGTGGCCGAGGCTGATGTGTGTCCCCAGGGCTGCCCCACAGGGCCCAGAGCTGCCCTGCTCCCATCTCCAGGGGCTGTCCATTTTTGGCATTTGCCAAAAATTTGGCATTTTGGCAGGTCTCGGTGTGGTTTCAGAGGGAGACTCTTGGTGCTCAGAGTGGGTGCCGCAAGTCCTCGGGCAAACACCCTGCTCCCCGCAGGCGGTGCCCATAACTCAGGTCACGTTTTCCGTGGTGCCACGGGTTTGAGCATCATCGCTCTGATTTCCACCTCCGTTTTGAACCCCTTTGGGCCAGGATCTCTCTCGGCAGCCCTCCCTTTACCCCACCCAGGGCTCTCAGCTCCCGCAGGGACGCGGCAACGAGAGGAGCCATCCGCAGAGCTCCGGTGCCCAGCTCACCCCCGGGAGCATCCTCACCCTGCAGGGACCCGAGCCCCTCTGCTCCCCGAGGCCACGCCGTGCGGGTTTGTTTGTTTGTTTGCCCAGCACCAGCTCGGAGGGGGCAGGAGGGAGGCAGAGCGCTGGAAACGCCGCGGAGGAGGCGTGCGGATTCATTTGGAGGCTTCATAATGGTACATTTACACAGCGCCTTGCCGGAGGAAATTGGGTGGATGAATGCCTGGTCATGCCGCCGGTGCAGCGGGTTAACTCCCAGGATTTAGCTTATATCATTTCACGAGAGCATTTACGGCCTTTACTGTGTTTATTCCCAGGTGCTCTTTGGCACCGCTGCATCCCGGGCTCCTTTTGTGCGTGCAGGTTTCCAAATAAACCGGCGCATCTCCTCGGCCCCCGTCCGCGTTAAATATTTATCGCCTGCCGTTGGCGCCTGTGGGGTTGGTAAATGGAGGCGAGGGGAGGAGAAGGGGAAGCTGGAGATGGGATGCAGGGAAAACAGGGGCTTTGTTGGGAATTTCTTGGGGATGTCGGGGTGGGAGAGCCGAGGTGCAGGAGCTGCGAGCTCTGCCTCGGGGTCTGGCTGCAGGCTTTTGGGGCGAGATCCAGGCTGGTGCATGCTTTGGTTTTTGAGGGCTGTGTTCATTCTGCAGGGAAACCATGCTGTGGCAAGGTTTCCAGCTAAATGGGAACCCCCTTATTTATTTCCCTGTTCCAAACTTTCCATGCTGGTGGCACTCAGACTCCTCTGAAACTGGAAATCCAGTCAGAAAAAAGGTACCCAGCAGAGGGATGGGACCTCTGCGAGCACAGTGTGCAGGACAGGCTCTGGGGGCAGAGGAGCTCTTCTGGAAGGAGGAAAAGACCCCAAAAGGCCACGCTGGGGCTTGTGGCCGTGTCCTGAAGTGCCGATAAATCTGATCTGACCCCTTGCGACACGGAGATGCTCTTTGCCCACCCTGACCAGGGCACGGCACGCAGGCTGGGGCCTCAATTTCTGCAGATCCAGAGGGAGGAGGATGACAGCAGTTAGACTGGAGGAGGTTTTTGCTTTGTGAAGCAGAAAGGACGGCCTGTGAAATCCCAGCGGAGCTTTCAGCTGTCGCTGCGTGCTTTGGTTGTGGAGCTTACAGGGAAGCAGAGCGGCCACTGCCCACAGCTGGCTTTAGTCAGGGCTGGCGAGCCTGAAATGTGCCTGCAACTGGTGCTGCCGTGGTTTGGGATAAAAAGAGGGTTCTCCCCTCGGTCTCAGTGTCTTTGCTTTTCCCTCTCTCCTTCACAGCACCTTCGGAGAGCTGAAGACCGTCCGGCTGCCCAAGAAGATGGCAGGGACAGGCTCCCACCGCGGCTTCGGCTTCGTGGATTTCCTCACCAAGCAGGATGCCAAGGTGAGACCCAGACCTGCCCCCGGCTCCTCTCCCTCCAGCACCGTCCCCGCCTGGTTTCAGGCCAGAAGGGAACGTGGGGGCTCTGTTCCACCGAGGGATTTGATGCAGGCTGTTGGATTCACCAGCAAAGCCGCAATGAAGCTAAACCCCCACAGTGGGCAGCCACTGAAGGCTTTCTCTTTGCCTGCACTTGGGATCTGGCTAATTCAACACCCTCAGTGAAACCAACAGCCAGGAGCACCCTCCAGATGTGTCTGGCAAACGGCTTTTCTTCCGTGGCAGTGGAAAAGACGGGGAAGGGCAGCTGGGGCAGGCGGTTGCGCTGTGCCGTGCCTTGCCTGCAGCCCTGCAAGCTGCTGCCTGTGGGAGGAAGGGCTCAGAGAAGTGGTACCGAGCATCCAGCTACCAAACTGCTCCAATCGCCCCATGTATGTGTGGGTCTTGGCTGTGGGGCTGTCACTCAGAGCTGCTGGGGACAGCTAGCTCGGGGTTATCAGGTGGGTGTTGTAACCCATAAAATGAGTGGTCCTGCTGGAGCTGGGGGAGCCATGGGCAGCGCACAGCAAGGACAAGAAACTCCCTCACAATATAACTCCTTCCAAAGCGCTTCCCAGAACACCTTACAGAAAAACATCCTGAGGACCTGAGCAGTGCTGTTTAGGAAGGAAAAACGAGTTTTCAGCAGTTCTGGAAAGGAGGATCTAGCCATGGCGAGGGTTTGTTCCTGCCAGCACAGCTGTCCTGCAGGAGGCAGGGGCAGTGTGTAAAAAGCCAGGCAGTGCTTGCAGCCAGCAGGTAAGGCAGCGCGCCACAGAAACCCCAAACTGAGCCAGCCATAAAGGGCAGAAGTTTGGTGTCCCTGATGCCATGGCCAGAAGAAGGACTCGGGGTTGGTTTTGGGGTTTGATCCCTGCTGCTGGTGCCCAGAGGTGTGTGTGGTGTCTGGAAGAGGAACCGTGGGTGCAGGCTGAGGGATGTCAGTGCATAAGAGCAGGTACCATGGGGCTCCAGCGACCTGCAGCCACTCCGAATTTTCAAGACCGTGAGTGGAGACGAAGGAGCGAGGAGGGGGGAGCAAGCAGCGCCGTGTTTATGTTTTTAGACAGGACTCATCGATCCGGGATCACAAGGGACTATTAGATCATCTGTTCCAGCCTGACCTCCCCTATAACACAGTGCGCAGAGTTTCTTTGTTAGCCCTGTATTGATCCTAACTCAAACTTCCTTCAGCTCAGCATTCGCCCTCCTCTTCGCGGCTGGCTTGCTCAGCAGCACGTCGTGCAGCGAGCCCCCTTGAAGCGTGGCTCTCCTGCCTGCTCTGCGGTTTTCGCACATGCCTCTGCTCCAGCCGAGTCTCTCATCAGGTTTGCTCTCACCTGGGTGAAAAACGCAGCCAGGCAGGGGGGAGAGATTCTTGCAGGGCCCTTGTCTGGGACCCTCCTGCTCCCACCACCCCACCAGAGCTCACAGAGGCAGGGATGCACCGACCCCAGAGACGAGTGTGCGGTGAGGAAGCCACCCTGTGAAGGCTCACTCCGTGAGTTTTTCCTCTTTTCCAGCAAAGCAGCTTTTCTTCCTTCCTTTTTTTTTTCTTTTTTTTTTCACCCTCATCTCTTTGAGGGATTTAATTGTCTCACAAGTGGCACATCAAGTACACTCCACTGGCCGTCTGGAAAAGGATGCGCCGTGTATTGATGAATAGGATCCTGAATATCGTAAACACGGACATAATTGGCTTAGAGTTTATTGCTAAGTGAAATGAGAGAGGAGGGGAGTGGGCCCGGAGACCTCTGAGCTGAATAGCTGCGGACTATCAATGACATTTTTTGCTCAGAGTGGTAATTTGGAAATTGCTTATAAGCGTCTTATAAAACATGATGTTTTTATAATAGAATAGTTACGGTGGCTTTGTTGGGCATTTAAAGCCTGTGACCTCCCATGTTTGTCATTTTCTCTGAGCAATTACAGCTGCTGTGGGAGCGCCTGCGGAGGTTTTTCCAAAGCTGGGAGGGAGATGTGGGGCTTCTGCTCCGAAATCCCCACTGGGGTGCCAACGGGGCACCCATCGGGCTGGGCTCCGTCGCCTTGCCCTCCACGGCTGTGCGTTGAGCAGATCCCAGCACGTGTGCTAAGGCAGGGAAGAGGGAGGAACCCACGTCAGAGTTTCAGAAAGGAGCCAGGACCGTGAGTTTTTCTGCAGAGGGAGCTTCAGGGGCTGGAGCCTCCTAATTCCCCATCAGCTGGTACCATCCTACTACCCCAACCCCTGGCACACCCCAAACTCTGTGGGTTTTTATACCTTGCTTTCACCATATTCCCAAAGAGGGATTGCGTACCTGCTGACCAAGCCTGTGGTTCAAAATCTCCAGCACAAGATGACCACCAGCTGGGAGCACATGGGATTTGGGGATCGAGAAGGGGAGCTTCAACAGCAGCTTGCTGTGCTTCCTGAAGTTCCCTGTGCAGAGTTGGTGGGGGATTGTTTTTATTTTTAAACTATTAACTGGAAGCCTGGCTTCCACTTTTCTCCCCTGTCAATATAAAAATACATCTGGTCTCCAAATAGGAATTGCCCTTTTGGGACAGACAGGCAGCCCTTTTAAAAAGGCGCACACGAAAAATCCTTGTGTGCAGCTGGCGATGCAGAGCGCATCCTCAGTTGGGACTGTTTCTTGTGAGGAAGGGAAATTTATCAATCTCCTAATGTTGTTGACCCTTTGTCCCTCTAATGACTCCAGCCCCGAGGCTCTGAGGCTTGAGTATTTAATAGGGCAAGGGGGAATCTGGAGGCAGAGCAGCACTGTCCTCAAAATTAATACAGCATTTAGGGACGGCGCGCCGTAGCGCTCGGGGGCGGTGGATGCAGCGGTCCAGCCCCTTGATCTCTGACTTTGCAGTGCCCTGGCACAGCAGATGAGCTCCCAAGCAGCATCTGCCTTGTCCCAGGCATCGGAGAAGTTCATCTGAATCCCACAAATGTTTTTCACTCTCCTTTTCCCTTCCTCTCTGCTTTTCCCTTCTCCTTCTGCCTTTCCATCCACTGCCAGGCTCCGGCCGTGCCCAAGCTGAAGCCACCACCAGGTTCATGCCAAGCCTGCTCCGATCCCCTTTCTTTAACGATGCAGTGCTGCAGTAATTTGAGGTCTTTTCCCATTTTTATAGCCAGCCACCAGTCCTCTGTTCCTGTTCTGGCAGCTTGGTCTTCAGACACCCACGTGGAGGATACCAAAAATACCTCAGGCCCCCAGCCCCACTTGCTTTGAAAGCCATTCTGCTCGTCCTTGTTCCCTGTCCTATTTCTCCTGCAGTTAAAATGAATTTTCTCCTGCCCAGTTTTTGATTTGCAATGGCAGCAGTGGTGAATTTCCTCATCTCTGGAAGATCTTCAGCCACGTGGGTGCATGGGGACGGCACTTCTCCCCTTCCTCCCTTTGTCTTCTGAATTATCGGTGCGTTCTTGCTTTGCCCTGGAGCAGTACTAATCCCTCACACAGCTACGAATATGCAAGTTTTATTTTTCAGCTGCTTTCCAAGGGAAATCACACGTGTGGGTGTGAAAGATCCACCTGAAAGCCGTGGATCTTCTTCTAGTGCCCCAGCTCAGGGTCCCTGTGCTCTCACCCCGCCATCCCACGCTTTGCTTCTTCCTGGGTTCAAAGCCCCTCATTCCAGGAGCACGTTAGGCTGTGAAATGTCACCTGGCCGCCAGGAGATGTGCCTCACCCAGCAGGATTTCCATCCACCACGAGCTGATGGCAACGCCAGCCTTCCCTCTTGCTCCACGACCCCTCCTGGTGATCCCACGGGGCCGGCAATCCCGCGGCCGCACCCCGTCCTGCAGCCTCCCTCCTCCTCCTCGTGCTGCAGGTAGCGAGAAATCAAAACCAAAAAGTAGAAATGAACAAACGGGACTGGGCGATTTGAGCTGTGCTTCTTTGCCAGGCTACGGAAACGTCTCTTTGTGCCAACGTAAACAGCCATCGCTGCTCCCTCCTGCCGCCTCCCCCCGGGTGGTTGTTGAAGCCAACACATTGCTCTGCTAATTGGAAACCATTCCAAGTGAAAAGAGGCCTTTAAAACAACAGCAGCGGCAAATAAAAACAGCTGTGGCTGCAAAAAGAGCTGGTGAGGCTGCGGCACACCCCAAAAAACGGGGCCGTGCACGAGTTTGGGGAGGTGGCAGATGTGGAAGGACGTCTTGGTGCATCGGCGAGGGGTCTGGGCGAGGTGGAGCTGGGAGTGCTCTTTTTTTTTTATAATGAATGGGAATTGTGTGAGCAAAGGAGAATCAGAAGGAGGGGAAGATGCAGGCAACGGGAAGCTGGTCCCTGGAAATGCGTTGTTTGGAGATTTGTAATCTGTGGGAGTCAGAAGAGCCCGCTGCAGGATAAAGGCACGGCCCCCAGTGCTCGCCCAGCAGTCGGACTGGGAGGAGGTGTGGTGAGCTGGTGAGAGCTCTGCTTTCATCCCGCGGGGAATTTCTGCTGCCTCTGTGGAGCAGCTGGGCACTGAAGTCCCCAGAGATGGGGCTCCGGGGTGGCCCTGGCTGCCAAGGAGCTGTCCTGGGCACCTGAAGGCGCTTCCAGGAGGCCTGGAGATGTGATGTGCCAGCTGGGGACAGCCGCGGCCATCCAGAGCCACCGCTGGGCGAGCCTCGCGTGGAGACTTCGAGATTTTTGAGCCCTGTGTGCAGAGAAACCTCTCGCTTTCAGCATTGTCCCACATCTGACAAGGCACTCCAACCAAACCCCAAAAAGCAGGCAGCAGGGATGATTAACTCGACGCGTTTCCCTTTGTTGTCAACAAAACCTTTGGAGAAGGCACTCCTGATGCTGCCCAAGCTCCCGCCCGCGGCGCTGGACACCCTCAGGACCTCCGTGGGACCGAGTGGCCGTGGCTCCTCCAGCCTTACCCTTATGTCAGCGCTGTTTTGGGGCCCTCCAGATGTGAGGACAGAGGGATGCTGTGTGCTGCTGGGTTTGTTCCACCGCTGCGAGTTTGCAGCCCTGATGTATTTCCTGAATCCTAGCTGAGGGTTTTCAAAGAGCGTCCTGCGCCCCTTTGCTCTGCCCCGTGCCCAGCCACATATCGCAATGTCTGGAGCACTTTGGGCCCCTGGGGATGAAAGTATTTGACCTGAGGGTTTGTGTGTTGGTGGGATGGGCCCGATCCTGCTCAGACCTGAATTCCCTTGGAAGCCTGTAGGAAATG
Source organism: Anas platyrhynchos (assembly GCF_047663525.1). Taxonomy (NCBI): domain Eukaryota; kingdom Metazoa; phylum Chordata; class Aves; order Anseriformes; family Anatidae; genus Anas; species Anas platyrhynchos. The sequence goes on from NC_092602.1 coordinate 6,995,057, forward strand.
AGGACTGCATTGAGCCGGTGTTGCCTGCGTGCTCCTGTGGGCTGCCTACAGACACAGAGAGCTGTGAGCACAGCTCAGCACCCCGTGTTCCTGGCTCAGGTGTGGTCCCGGGGTGACGCAGGGCTGCAGCCAGCCTTGAGCTGCTCCACGGGCTGGCTCCCAGCCCGCTCCCCTGCGAGCAGCAGGAGTCACAACGGGCACTTGCTCTTCTGCGAGGCTGTGGGAGATAAATGATGGAGTCACGGCCAGTGACGGAGATGAATCCTGCCCCATCAGAGCCAAGTGCTCAGAGCAGAATGTCCTCTGGTGGCCTGTTAGATTCAGGGCAGAGGGAGGGACATCCCTGTTTTGTCCTCATGCAAGCCTGCTTTTATTTTCTTTTTTTTATTATTATTATTTCCCTTTTAATCTGCAGAAAGCCTTCAACGCCCTGTGCCACAGCACGCATCTGTACGGCCGGAGGCTGGTCTTGGAGTGGGCAGACACGGAGGAGAGCACGGTGGAGGCCCTGAGACGGAAAACAGCCGACCATTTCCACGGTAACGTAGCAGCATCCTTCTGGCCCGGAGACACAGCTTGGCTGGCACCGGCCCATCTGGCACTCGCCTCCGCTCCGCGCCGGCCCTTTCCCCGCCGCGCCGGGGCTGCCAGATGGATGCTGGAGCCCGGCGGTGCCAACGCAGGGGGTCTCGCCCAGCAGAGGCGGGCAGGGCGCACCGAGGAGGCTGTGCTGGAGGAAATCTGCTGCAGGAGAGGAGCTAGAGGCGGCCGAGGGCCACGCAGGGGGGAAGCAGGAGGGATCCGGGCAGGATGCTTTGTCTGACAGCTCTCCCTGTGCATGTGAGGCTGGTAACTCCCCGCGTGCTGGCAGTGCTGTGCCAGCTGAAAGGTTTGTGCTCTGCCTGCCTTGCGCCCTGGGGTGCTCCCGAGGTGGGGACAGGCTGCGAGCGCCCTTGGTGGCACCGTGAGGCTGCCCAGCAAGGGCTGGGTCTAACAGACAGGCACCTGGGAGGGGAGGGGAGTCCCTCAGAGGATGGGAACCCGGTGAAAAAGGACAAATAATTTGACTGTGGATTGAGATCCGGAGAGTGCCGTTTGGATCAGGTGCCCGAGAATGACAGCTCGGCAGATAGCAGCCCCGCGGGCTCCCATTGACAGCCATCGACAGGCACAAATGCATTGCTTGGCAAATATTTATGTAGGAAGGACTCCCCTGGGCTGGAGGACTGAGCTGGAGATCGATGCTCTTCCTCCTGCATCCCCTGCAGCATCCCTTCCCCGCCTCCCCTCTCCGTCATGCCCGTGGCCGGGGGGTGGCAGGAGCAGCTCTGGGGTTGCTTTTTGCCATGTGCCGAGGTGGGAAAGCAGCAGGTTTTGCATATTCAGCCAGCCCAGCTCCAGCAGGACCCGGTGACATGATGGTGAAGTGGTGTGCGTGGTGCTGGGTCTTACGGGCGGGCAGGGAAAGAGGCAACTTGGCAGGGAAAGGGAAGAGGGGAGGTGCGATGGGGCCAGGAGTGGAGCAAAAAGGGGCACGTGGTGAGCTGGAAACGCTGGGAGCTGCGGGCTGAGCTCCAGCACGGTGCTGAAAAGGAGAGCTGCAGGAGCATGGCAGCGTCCAGCCCTGTGAAATACCCCGCACCTAGCGCTGGGAGGCAGCGGGGCAGGCGGGCGCTGCTGGGAGGGGATGGATGCGCCCCCCAGAACCCAGCCCAGAGCGGGTGCACGTCCACAGCAGCGTGAATCTCCATCCTGGGGGATAGGGGAGCAGCTGTGATGCTCTGTGCACCCCTTTCCTACGGGGGGAATCTCCTTTTTGCCCTTCTTCCTCTGCTCTGGGCTTGGCTTTGCTGTGGGTGCAGACTGGCAGCAGATGCTGGCTGCTGTTGGCGAGCTCTGCCGCCTACCCCAGGCTCAGCTCACCTCCTGATTTCTGTTTGCATCGCCCCGGCCCCCCTGCCTGGTGCCTTCCTGGCCGAGGCGGGGATGCGGAGCACGGCAGGAGGAGGTTTCTTCGCCTCCCGGGAGGGCTGCAGCCTTGGAGGGAGCTGCGGTGGCTCCGGGGGCTGGGATGGAAAACGGGAGCGAGGTTATCGCCGCCCGTCTTCTGGGGCTGGAAATAGGATTGAAGACGGCAGGCAGCTCTGCTCTCCAACCCGTCTCAAGGGGAGAGAGAGAGAGAAAAATAATATCCAGTGCCTTCAGCCCTGCCTTGCACACACACTCACGTCTCCGCCGTGAAGCTGCTGGTGGCTAATCCCGGTGCCGAGCGGGATCTGCCAGCAGCAGATCTCCAGGACAAAGCCCATGCGGGGTGAGCGCGAGAGCTGCCTGGCACCAGCAGCAGGGCGCAGCCTCTCCCTGCGTGCCTGTGGGGATTTTTGTCCTTTGGGTGCCAGTCTGGGGAGTGCCCTGTCCGGATGGTGAGGCCAGTTGGTTTGAGGGTTCCCCAAGTGGCCCTCGGTGGCCCCGAGGACAGGAGGGAGCCGTGCCCTGCCCTGGTATTGCCGTGGGTGTGCGGGTGATAGGGGTAAAAACTGCAGCTGCCTCTTGCAGCCACCGTGGGGATGCTCCTTCACATCCCCGTGTCCTCCCCACCTTAGCTGGAGGCTGATTGTCCCGAGCAGAGCCCAAGGTGGGGACCTGCCAGCCCTACCTGGTTTGCCCTCAAAAGGCAGAGCGCAGTGGCTGGGGTGAGCTTTGCACCACCAACCAACTGACTTTATTCCTTGCTTCGTGCCCCAAACGTCTTGGTGGTGTTGAGCATTGCCATCCTGCCATTTTTTTCTCCCCTCTGCAAGCCTTTTGTGATCCTTTTGGGACCTTTGGACCCCCGATGCCACAAACCACCGTGCTGCTGGGAGCTGCTGGCCTTGCTGCAGGGGTGTCGCGTGTTTCTATCGTCACCTTGCCAGCAATACAGGGTGACGTGGGCTCTGCTGCTCCCACCTCTTTTTCCCAGTTATTCCGCAGAAATTAAAGCCACCAGGAGCATCCCAAGGATCTTTCACCTCCAGAAGGGGTGAATCAGGACAAAGAGAGTTGATCTCCCCATCTCACATCAGTCTCAGGACACGTTTCTTCCAAGTTCTTCACCCCTGCAAGTATTTTGGAAAGCTCCTCCTTTTCCTCTTTCCTTTTCCTTTTCCTCTGTGCCGTTTTGGTTTGCTGTGGGCGCAGCAGCGATGCACAGGAGTTTCCAAAGTGAGGTTTGGCTTGCCCATGGAATGACCTGGCCTTGCTGCTCCTCATTGCATGGGTCTCGCTGCCAGCGCAGCAGATTCCTGCATCCTGAGCTCCAAAGGAGCAGGCTGACCCTTCAGGCTGGTGCCTCGAGCTGCAGCAGCCCAAATCCCCCATCCAGCATCTCCCCCGTCAGCCCTGTCATTTTTGGCTCAGCAACAAACCCCTTCCTGGGCTGCGAGAGGCAAAGCGTCTTCCACATCCCGCTGCTGCTTTCTCTTTGCTGCGATTCTGCACCTTATTTCTGGGCACCACTTCCCCAGATTCGGCTTCTCGGGTCTCGCTTTGCCGCTCTGCGTTAGGTCAGAGCGAGGTCTGGCCTCCAAAATCCTGCCTCGGTGCCGCCGTTTGTCCCAGCAATCAAGTCGCTTCGGAGCCACCTTCTCAATCAAATAGGTGCAGTAAAGTGGAGCGGGCCTCTTGCCCATTTTGTGGGGTTTTCAGGTCATTCTTCGTGCCTTTGTGGTGTTCCAGGAAGAAGCGAGGCCCCCGCTGCCAGCAGTGGGGTCGGTGATGCTGCCGGCTGGGATCCCACCGCCCAACCCCGACCGCTGTCTCCGAGCTCAGTAGCTCAGAGCTTAAATCTTTTTTCTCATTCCCAAGCACACCTCCTCTTCAGCCTCCGGCAGGAGGGTCTTATATGGCGAGGGAGAACCCCTCTTGGATTCTTTGGGGTTTCATGGCACCCCACGATGCCTTGTTAACGCGGGAGCTGATGCTGAGGGGTGGCTGCAGAGCCCACGAGGGTGTCAGGGAGGGCTGTGGATACAGGGACTTGTCTGCAGCAAGGTGGGGAGAGAAGCCCCAGGAAGGTTGGTCGGCTTTGGGGCCGCTAATCCAGCCTGTCCCATGGAGCAGGGACCGTGGCAAGCCCTGCATCGGGGTGGCTGCACCAATCCTGCCACCAGCAGCCTCTTTCCACCCTCATTTTATAGGACGCTGACCCCCGGGGGCCATAGTGCCAATCCCCTCGGGACAGCAGGGCGCACAGGCACCCTAAAACCCTTCAAACCATGGAGAGGAACGGATCCCATCTGCGCCCTGCACGCGTTGCAACCTCTGGGCTCCCCTCCAGCCCCCCAGCACCCCCTCCCCAACCTCGTCCCTCCCCGTGCTCACCTACAACCCTCGGCACCGCACGGATCCCCCCTCTCCTTGCATTTTTTTTCCCCCTTTTCCACCGAGCGACATCCGCAGCTGCGGCCACGAGCTCCAGCCCGGGGAAACGTCGGCGAGGAGCGAGGCGGCGCCGCCTCTCTCCCGGGAGCCCGCGCTCCGTGCAGGGAAGGTACGTGCTCCCAATCCAGCTAAATTGCTATCGACTTGTGTTCTCTGCGCTCCGCAAACATTTCGCTCAGCCGTCACCAGCGGGGCTGGCGGTCTCCCGCCAGGGCTAACTTGGGAAGCCAGCTGTGCCGGGCCGTTTTTTCCTGCTCTTTCCCATCGATCAAAGAATTAAATTGACAGATGGGGAATTTTGCGCCGAGCGCAAGGGGGAAAAAAAATAAAAAAGGGGAAGGGACGGCTTGGTTTTGTTCTCCGAGGGGTGGAGCGGGCGGTGAAACGGGGGGAGCCACCTCTGATTTGGGGTGGGAGAGGGCGAGGAAGAGGAGGGCAGCGAGGCGGGAGCGTGCACCCCCTGTCCCCTTGGGGTTTTGTAGGGGGAAGCCCTGCTCTGTGCTTGGCCTGGCCCTGCGGGGTGAAAGGGAAGGGAACGGGAAAGGGAAAGGAGTGGAAGGGGCTTCCCCAACCCCACAACCTTTCCCCCGTTGCTCCTCCTTCGCCCCGGCCCCCCGAAGCGGCTCCTTTTTCCTTTCGGCTGCGCTCCCACCCTCACCTCCCATCCTTTTGGGCTCTCTTTGTGTTTCCTTTTTTTTCCCTTTCTTTTTTTTATTTTTTTTTTTTTTACAGAGCATCTGTAACTAATGCAAACACATGCCGTAGCCAGAGAGTAAAACCCTGCAGGATTAGCGTGGCATCCGCAACCCTGCCACGTTCTAATCCCGTGGTAATCCCCCTCCCGGCCCACCCCCGCCGGCTTTGGCTATTGTTTAAAGGAAGCAAATGGGATCGTTAGCGGGCAAACCTTAACCAGCTTGGAGCAGCAGAACGGAAGTCGAACCAATTCGCTTCCCCACCCTCCTGGGTTTTGTTGGATTTCGTTTTATTTTCCTTTTCTCCTCCCCGTTAGGCAGGCGCCGGATCGCTCTCGGGGCTCCCCGGTGCTGGGGAGGGGCATTGGGGTTGGGGTTTTCCCCATACTGCTTCTGGGTCTGATGAGTTCAGGTGCTGTGGTTGAGGGGATTCACGGTCTCCTTCTTGGCTTGGGGTGGGTTTAGGGGTAGGAGCAGCTCTGATCCCAAATCTGGAGCCACCCAACCTCTTCCCATGCTCATGCTCTCCTAATAAACCCATACAGTGCGCCTGGGGTGTGATAGGGGCAGCCAGCAGACCCTACAAGGGGCATTTGGGGTCTGGTGCAGAAGGGCTGCAGGTGGAGAAACAAACCCAGAGCTGCCCCGGATTTGGGGAATTCGCACCTAACCCTATTCGCCTCCTAACCCTAAGCACGAGGACGGCCCGGGGAGCAGGAGCCTGGAGGGCAGAGTAAGGGGTAGGGTTGCCAGCGGGGTCTGCGCCTTCCTCCGGCCTCGACCGTCCCCGTTTTTGTGTTTTTTGGGTATCTCAGCGGGGCAGAGCCGAGCACCTCGGGTCTGGGGGGTGGCAGCCGGCGCCCCCTTCCCCTGCCCAGCCCCGCAGCCCCCGGCGGGGAGCGAGGCCGAGGCGGGCTCTGGCGCTCTGTCAAGGAATTAATTGAAAAATAAAAATCATTAGATGGGAACTCCAGAAATGCAAAACTGTTCCGAGCTGGGGGGGGGGGGCGGGGGGGAGAGGCAGAGGAGGGGGATGTGAGCTTTTGTCAGGTTAATTTCTTCTGTATTGATGTTTTGTGACATTTACTTGTTGTTTATCTCCCGCAGCAGCTGTAATACTAAAAGAAAATGCACAGCTTGTTCCATTTATTTATTTTACACCTTTTCTTCAGTCCTATGGTATGTTTGTTTGTTTGAGAAACCCAGCGAGGCTTTTGATGTCTGAAAGCAGGATTTAAACAGCTGTTCTCCATGTGCTTCTCGCGAGCCAGAGCCGCTGGCTGGGGAGCGCGGGGGGAGCGGGGGCTGCGCGGCGGCTCCTGCCGTGCCGCGGGGGCATTTCGTGCCCGGCGGAGACAAGGCAGTCCCCGGCCTCCCCGGCACAGGGGACAAATGGTTTCGGCGCCACAGGGGCTGGAAGCCCCCCGGGGGGGTTTGGGACCCGCTGTGGTGTCGGTGGTGGGGTGCGGAGAGGAGGTGTCCCTTCCCCGGGGAAGGGTGTGCGTGGCGGTGGCCGTGTGTCCGCATCCTGCCGTGCGTCTGGGGGGGCTTCTGTGAGTGTTTTTGGGTGTGGGGTGGGTGATTTGGGCTCCATGGGAAGGGTTTCGGCATCGCTGGCCTCCAGAAACGGCTTTGGAGTAAAGGTATGGGGATTTACTCCGTGGTAAACACCAGGGAAAGCTGGGGAGATGGAAACGGCAGCGCCGGGGGATGAGGAGGGCTGGAGCTGGTGGCGGTCATGCGTGGGCCTGGCTTGTGATCCTCGCCTTTCTTTTTCCTCTCCCCAGGTTCCCTGAAGAAGAGGAAACGCTCGGAGGTTTTGGGTGAAATCCTGGAGCAGCTGGAAGAGGAGGAGAGCAACAAAGACGAGGCCATCTAGCCCGTGTTCGGCAGCTGCCTGCCATCCGCCGAGGTGGGTACGGGGCACAGCTGGCCCTGCGGGACAAAACGCCTTGGTTGGAGGTGCCAGGAGGAGGAGAAGGCTCCTGGGAATATCCAGGGATGTGCTTGTGGGGCACAGCTCAGATCTGTGCTCAGTTCAGGCTCCAAGTGAGAGCACACGCTCACATTTCAGTGCACCGCACACCGTGTTGGCATTCCCTCGAGGGCTGGCGAGGTGCGAGTGGTCCCTTGCCCTCCGTGGGGCAGAACAGGGGGGCTGCTCCTCCTTGCCTCGCCACCTGAGATGGGCACGGGGCAAAAACAGCCAAAACAGTTCCCCCGCCTCCTTTTGAGACCCGTGGGCAGATCCTGCTGGGGTCAGGAGGGTCCGGAGGGCTCCGGTTTTCAGGGTGCTGCTCAGGCCGGGTGCCGAACGCATGGCAGTGACCGGGAACTCGGGGCTGTCCCCGTGCCATCGCCCTGTGCTCGCCCACGTGTGCCTGCGTGCGTGCTGCACATCAGTGCTGCCGAGGCTGTTTTCCTCCCGGCACCGTCTGCCTGTTGCTGCGAGGCGGTACCAATCCGCCTAGCAGTGGGATGCTCATCACCTCGCCTATTACCGGCCTTTGATAAACCCCCGGCACCGCTGGCTCCTGCCTAGCGAGCGCGTCTGGGCCCGGAGCCGACCAATAACCCCGCTAATGCATCCTCCTGCCTCGTGCCGTGGGCACAGGCACAGCACCGGGGCCCTCCCGAGGAAAGGGAAGGTGCTTGCGTGACCGCGGGAGCAATCCGAGCTGGGTTAAATCACTGCCTGCCGCACACGGCGAGTCGGGGTCTGGAGATAACGTTTGTTCCTGTGGAACAGCTCTGATTTAAGGATGCCTCCGCGTGGCCGTGCTGCCAGCACCTTCTCGAGACGCCAGGAGGAGGAAGGAGGGGATGGACGTGGCCTTTTGGGCACGTCCTGCCTGCCCTGCTCTCCCCTGGCTATTTGGCACAGCTTTGGGATGGTGTCTGCAAACCTCCCCCAGCTGGGCTCCTGGAGCCGGTGCTCCCTGCTCAAGTGCTCTGCTGCTTCCCAGCCCCAAAACGCCCCTTTCTAACCCCAAACATTGCCCCATTTCAGGGGAAACTGAGGCACACGTGGTGGAGCAGTGCCAGGAAAGGGGCTGTCGGCTGAAATAGCCACACGCCTAACGTGGAGTGAGGGAATCTTGGGTTTTGTTTGGTTTGTACCTTTTTTTTTTGCCCAGTGTTCCTGGTGGGGGTCCTGGGGTGGCACCAGGGGGGCGCAAAGCCTCAGGGTGAGTCTGTGATCAGCTCAGAGCAGGCGGCTCTGCATCTTCGGACGAGAATCAGGTCAGCTGATGGGGACGGATGGGAGGTGCGCAGCACCACCAGCAAACCAGCCCACGATCCATGGGAAAAAACGCTTCGAGCCAAAAGAAAAAAACAAATTTATATATATATCGATAGGTACAAGAGCAGGGGGGCAGGATCAGACAGCAAGGTGGCTCAGCACCCTGCAGGAAGGAGGAACAAACGTGCCCAGCTGGCCCCGGCTGCCCCGAGGACGGAGGAGCTGAGCGGGTCCCTTCCTACGTGTGGCCCCCAGCCCTCGATTAAAGCAGAGCTTCGCAGGGTTGCAGGTTGGGGTTGGATTTTCCCGTGTTTTTTTTTTTTTTCCTCTTTTTCCTCCCCTTATTGTCTTTTGTGGCGGGGCAGGTTCCTTGCTGAGCGTCTCTGAGGTCTGCAGCAGCGCCGAAAAGGATTAGCGCAAGCAGAGCATGTAGGCTTTAGAGAACAGAGCAGAGTTTGGTTTCAACATCTAATTCAATTTGTTCTGCCGAGATTGAAATATGAAATGGTTGCCAGTCAAACGTGCGGGGGGGGGGGAGGAGGGAGGAGAGGAGAGAGAGAGAGGGAGCCTTCTCAAATTTAAATTTTAATGAAAATTAATTTAACCCTTTGATGCGTCGTCCAACGCCTTATTGCCGTGGCTGGGCTCGGGCTGGAGGACGTCCACGAGGGGCTTCCTCCGCACCTTCAAACGTAATGAAGATTTCCTTCCTCCCTTAATGATACTTATCTCGCCGAGCAGTTTGACATTGGTTAATTTTTCAGGCAATTTGGTATCGAGGAAATCTGTTTGATGTGTGCGGGGGGGGGGGGGGGCTGTGTGTGTGTGTACAGATATCTGCCCGCACGTTCGTTATGGAAGTGCTGATGGCAGCGCCGGAGAGCGGCTGGAGTTAATTCCTGCTCCTCGAGCACAGCCTCGGCTCCTTTGTTACGTGGGAAGAATCCCACGTCCCGCACCCCAAAATTACAGCGGGTTTAACGGGAATTTTCCGAGAACGAGCGTCTAGCTGCTAATTAACTTGAATTAAACCAGAAGCCTCAGTAGGTCTGCGCAGAACTCATCACTCCCCGCTGCTTTTTTTTTTTTTTCTTTTTGGGATCCGAAACGATCCTAACGATAAAATAATGCAAACTCTGTAACTGTCCACGTAGTTATGGGAAATGGTCTCCCCTGGTCTTTAGCTTGTTTGGAGCTGGACGAGGACGCTGTTCCAAGGCAGCCTGTTTGCTGAATCGCAGGGCTTTGATGGAAAACCAGCTTTGCTTCGGTGCTGCCTGCTGGCAGAGGCCTCGAGGAGCTGTCAGCTCCCTGCAGAGAACCCCAAAGGGGCTGCGTGCTGCTTGTCCCCACTCCCAGGAGGGCACAGCAGCCCCGTGCCCGCATCCAGCTGGTTTCCTCCCTGCCTCCAGCTCTCCTCCTCTCCTCAGTCCTGCACCACCTTTACAAAAACCTTCCCCAAAGGCTGGCAGACGGAGCGGGACTCCAGGACTCGTTGCAGGAGGACAAGCAGCACGTCTCCCCGCCGCACGTTTCCCAGCCCTTCGCCAGCTGCGGGAGGAGCTGGGCTCTCCTGCGCCCTGCTTGCCGCCGGCTCCATCGCGAGCCCCTCTCCAGCTTGGCTGCCTCCTCGCCCGGCGCGCTGTCTGCCTTGGCTTGCTGAGCAAAACGTGGCAGGGAGCACACGGTAAAGGTTTGGGCTCTCCAAAACCCCTTTCAGCTGCTGCTCCCTCGGCAGAAGCAGTGCTGGGGCAGAGACCTCCCCGCGCTGCCTCGGTTTCCCCACTGCAGAGCTCCCCGCTCTGCGTGCAGGTGTGCTGCAAACTTTGCTACCTGGCAGCCAGGGCTTTGCTTTTGTTCAGCCCCTGATTTTCCTGCCTCCTTCTGTGGCCGATTGCAAACCTCTTTTCCCCTTCCTGCAGCCGGCACTCAAATATTTGCACCATGCCTACGGGCTCTGCCACCACCCGGGTGACTCCTGGTGCCTGGCCCCCCCTCGGAGGGGACAGCAGCAAGCCCAAATTGCCGTGGGGATGCTTCTTGTGGATGCTGCTGGAGATTTGCTGGGATTTGGGGAGCGTGGATTTCTCTCCTTAACGTTAAGCACATCTGCACCTTGTCCTGGGTCTCGCTGCTCCTTGCCCGGTTCCGTGTTCCCGAACAAGTCAGTGCCAAAAAAAAAAAAAAAAGGGGGCAGCGAGGAGCCCTGCCCAGCTCTCCTTCCTCCGGAGCTCGCTGCTGCGTGACACGGACACGCTGCCTCCTGTTTTCCCTAAATATATGCATTTGAGAGGGAGAGAAATCGCATGGCAGGGCTTGAGATTTCAGACTTAGCCATTCATGAATAATAATCAGGCTCAGTAATTCACAGTAAATGGGTATCCAAATTGGCTAATAAGGGAGGCTTTCACCCCAAACTGGAGCTAGGGAGAGAGGCAGAGAGAATATCAACAAACGTTGGCTGAGGCATATGTGTGCACGATGTGACCGGAATGGGTGAGATATGCAAAGCAGCCGGCGCAGGAGCGAGAGGCTCCGGCAGCGGGGTGAGGGAGCAGCCAGGAGAGAGATGGCCCAGGGCACCCCAAATCCCCTAAAGCTGGCTCTTGGTGGCCAGTGTCATCCCGTGGGACGGTTGGCACCCTGGGCTTGTGCAGGAGCACGGTCCTGCAGAGACCCCAGCGTGCCATGGTGCGTAATTTGTGCCACTTAATTAGGATCAGGGCGCAATTAGGATCAGGGCGCAATTAGGATCGGAGCGCTCTTGTAGGCTCAGGACCTTGCTGGTTCATTTTCTCCTCTGCAGCCTCTCGCCGTGGGCAGGCTTTGCCTCCTACCCTGCTGCTGGACCCAGGGGCTCTCAGAGAACGGGGTCAGTCCCTTCTCCCACCCGCACTGGGGCACGTGGGGAGCTCCGGGCTTTCCTGAGGGCTGCTTCAGGACCAGAGCAAAAGCAGCCAGCAAATTCCAGCAAGGTGGGTTTCAAACCTTTGCCTTTTTGCAGAGAGGTGCCTGGCTCCTGCCCGGAGGGAGGAGAAGCATGCTCATGAGCATCCCCAAATGGGTGAGATCCTTTTCTGAAAGTGGCTGAAGCACTCAAGGGTGTTGGTTCCAGGGTTGTGCCGCTGCTTTTTGGCCTTTTTGTCATCGTTGCCACACACATTTGGGATCTGCTCCACCTCCAGCAGCGCTGGACAGGGAAGAGTCCCCTGTCCTCGCTCATCCAGCACGGTCAGTCGAGGTGGGGGTTAGGTTTCCTATAAAGCATCAGCGCTTTATAGGAAAAACCTGCGCTGGGTTTTATGGCTCCTGGTGCTGAGAAGGAAGGGAACCACTGACAAAGAAAGAAAACAGAGGAATTGTGGCATTAAGATGGAGAAAGAATATTGAGAAGCACCTCTGCAGCTCTCTGGGTGCCTCGGTCCATAATTAGTGCTATTTAAGTCCGCATAATAGAGTCTCGAAACCCAGCCGCTGCCTGGTTAGGGGCAGGATGCCCCTCCGAGGCCCGGCTGCTGGCAGGCAGTGCTTTGCAGCTGCTAAATGACTTTTTAAATTGAGGAGAAACCCACAGCCACTTTTACAGGCCCCTCAGCTCGCTTATATAGGGCAGCACGATGGCTGGAGAGCTGAGTTACCAGGTACTGTGATCCCAGCGTCCTACAGCAAGGAACGGTGACGGACTCAAACCAAACCACAGAAACTCTTCCCGAAGGCAATTTTCCCCCTTGCCACCTCTGCCATGCCCCTCCCTGCTTTCCTCTCTCCCTTTCCTCCTGCTTAAACCTTTCCTTGTGGTCCGAAACCAGAGGTGGGATTCCGCAGGTGGAACGAGGACATCCTCATAAGCCACGGGAGATGGAGAGGCATGTGTGCTCTTGCCTCTCCAGCGACCCAAACCCCAGTGCCCTGGCTCTCTCGGGGGATATTTTGGAGCTGGTGGAGCCTGGCCTCAATCAGCATCGCAGGACAGCCCCGAGGCCGTCTCCCACCAGGCATCAGGCTGGGAATTCCCTGCTCAGCAGCTTTGCAGAGGCTCCACGTGCTGGGATGACGCCAGGGCTGTTCCTGGTTTTTGGGGCAGGTAGGGTGCTGTGCCTGGGAGGCGGTGCCCTGTTTTGGGGCAGTTTGCTCCCAAAGAGCCTCCAGGCAATCGCAGCCAGTCCTTGGCAGCCCAAAATGGCCGGGGCAGCCACCGCAGCGGTATCGGGGCTCACGTGGGTCGAGCCAAAATCCCCCCACAAGGGCAGGGGACGGTCCCGTGGGATCGGCCACATGGATCCTTCACCCACGGTCAGGGCAGCGAGTTCTGGTGGCACCTTGGGCAGAACTCAATTTTGCATTTTGTGGCCTGGTTTCTAACCAACGGAGTGGAAAACCCGTTAATTTCTCCTCTCCCTGGGGCTCCAGGCAGCTCGGTCCGTAGCAGGTCCCGGTCCCCGGAACGGGAGCAGCCAGGTTTGGGACAACCCCGCTGGCGTCCGAATTAATTAACCCAGCTGGTTTGGGCAGACAACGGGGTGGCAGGAAGGCAGAACCCACCCTATGGGCAATTTTTAAAACATTTCAGCAGGACTGATGAAAAACACCCACCTCTCAAATTCTTTTTGCATCCCCCAACAGGACGGCCGGGATGGATTCACCAGCGCTTGGCGGCCAAAAACCAGGGCAGGCGCTGCTCCTACTCGAAACTGACCCAAAAAAGGAAAAGTGGGCAGTTTTTCTGGGGGAAAATAAATATATATAGCCTCTGCGTTTCCGCTGCTGTGCCTCGAGTCCCTCGCAAGAGGCTGTGAGGCGCGGGGCGGCTGCAGGCAGGGGCGTTGGGCTTCGTTAGGATGCAGCCCTCAGATCCCCGCTCTCCCTCTGATGGCTGAGTGTGATTGACACTTACAAATTACCCAGCCAAAAGTGTCGAGTCTTTGACCCCTGAGTAACATCTTTGGCAAGCCTGAGATTTGCCAGCATTTTGTCATCTAATTACTACAAATCCCTTGAAAATTCGCTGCCTGGTGAATTTTTAATGCGGGACAATTTCAATGTGATGCAGCGCCCAGATGGGCACGCGCGCGTGCTCCTTCCGTCTGCCCCCCCCTCGCCTCTCCTCATTCCCTTTCTTCTTTCTCTCCTTTATTTTTCCAGCTCCCTCCCCCAGCCCTTTTGCTTACCTTCCTCAGCCCGGCAGCATCAGCACGTGTGGCTCCTGCCCTCCCCGGGCTCTGCGTCCCCCCGGGGGACCGGGCTGGGCGCCTGCATCCCCCCCAAACTCTCCCATCCCCATCCCCATCCGTGTAAATCAAACTCGAGCTGCGGTCTGTGTCTCGCCAGGGGTGACGGGTGGCTGCTGCACGCCATTCATTTTATTTCCCTCTTCTCAGGGCACTCGCTGATGGATGGAGAGGGAGGAAACCGCTGGATTTTCGGCGGCGAGCACACCTGTTGCCAGCTGAGTCTGCTCATCCCACAAAGCAGAGGGCTGGTTTTAGCCCTCAGCCTTTTAAACAGACCCTGAATTCGGAGCAGGAGGACGAGCTTGTGCCCCAGGATCTCCTCTGAAACCAGCAGCAGGTACGGGGCAGCAGCGGGACCCTCCCAAAGCAACACATTTTTTGGCACAGCGCCCCGGGGACACGGACGTTTGGCGCAAGGTCCCCCGCCGACCCTAAAGACTGCGGCAGAATTTGCTCTTAATCTTCGAATCAAATCGCGGTTTGTACATTAAAAGCCACGCGTATATTTTTAAAGAGTTTTCCAAAACTGACCGAAGCTGGGGTTTGTTTGGATTTGGTTTTGAATCCGCGCTCCCCACAGCCTGGCGGTTATTTCAGCCCGATAGGGAGATAAGCGTATTTTAGGAGCGAGGCCTGGGGTTTGCCGCATTCAGCTTTGTGCCTGTGTCATTTCTGTCCCTGCTCTTAGGCAATTGCCTCCCGTCTCTCCCTGCCTTGCTTTCAAAGGGAAAGAGGCTTTGCTTTTCAACCAGGGTACCGCTTTACATATGTACGCAGCTGATAAAGTATTTTCACTTCGCCCCTTTCCCCTCTGGGAATCGCTGTCTTACGGCAAAACTGTTTTGTCTGACAAGGACTGCAACAGATTACACGTGTTGGCTGCAAACACTGGGCCTTTTTTTTTTTTTTTTCTTTTTGAGAACCGCATACCTTAAAAAAAAAAAAATCCCTACAAAACCTCCCGGTCTCTCCAGTGCCACAGTGAGCTCTGCCTTCTGCCTGGTCTCCCCAAGAGCGAGGTACGAGCCTGGCATCCCGGGACTGGTGGCATAGCACCTCTCCAGGACATGTCCTGGTTGCTTTTCTCACGTGCCCAAATCTGCCACAGATGTCACAGTGTTGGTGTGGCCATAAATTTTGGCTGCAGTTTGGGTTGGGATATCCCGAGACCCCTCAGCACCAGAGTGACGATGCCCTCGTGCTGCTGAGGACCAAGCATTGAGTTTCACATAAATATTTGCTAGTAATTCCTTAGGAATTACAATTTTATATGTCACTGTTAGCCCTCCTTCCATAAAATCACTTTGCCAGCTTTGGTGTCACCTGGTGGGTACCCGGCCCTGGTTGGTCGCTGTCCCTGGCGCTGCGCTCCCTGCTGCCTGGTACTGGGGGCAGATCCAGCGGTGGTGCCGTGTTCAGGTGTTGTACACCGGGGCTGAGATGTGCCTGGATTTCAGAGGGAGCAAAATCAGGGCTTTGTGCAGCGTTGCAGAGGGCACCCAAGGCTGGAGGTGCCTCGGGATGGCGTGGAGGCGAGGAGCTGTTCTGCGTGCGCGCTCGTCACCGGCTGATCTAGGCGGTGCCTCGCGTGCTTTAAAGGGAAAAGAGGAAATGTTTAGCAACGTGTGTGAATAATTACAAAGGGTGCGTCACTGGGAGGCAGCTCAGAAGGAAGCTGGCCTCCTGGAGGGGTGATAGCTGGGTGATGACATCCGAGGCAGGGAACCCAGACGAGTGCGGGTGCGGTGGGGGAATGCAACCTGCCAGAGGTGTGAGGCTAAGGCACGGGGTTCAATTTATCCACGAACAAGCTGAAACCAAAGCACATCCTCCTGCACTTCATTTTGTGTGTCGTGGAGGAGCCAAAACCACGGCAGGGTGCCTGGAGGGGACACGTGGGGGACAGCTCTGCCCATGCCACCACTGCTGGGCTCCTCCAGCCTGCCCTCGGAGGTCTCCGGCGATGCAGCTCCAGGTGTCACCAGTGGCCCAGGGATGCTTAAGCCAAGGGAGAAGTTGTGTTTGTCCCAGGTGATGATGCTCCCACCAGGTATGGCACCAGGGGGCTGTTTCTGGGGGAGAAGATCCCACAAACCAGTGCGATACCAGGGTGAGGACCTGGTTTTGGACACTGGCAATATTCAAATCCAGTGATCCCTGGTGAAAACTTCACGCCCAAAGGCACCCAGAAGTGATGGGAAGCATAACCTGCCCTTTTCCCCCCCCTGCTCACTTCCAAACCCCCCCACTTCACAGCATCGGACGTGAAATCCCACTGAAGCAACAGGTCAAGGTCCGGGGAATACTTCGCTTCCCCCGAGTAGTTTGTGGAGATAATTAACTCTGTGCTCCCTCAGCTGAAACTCGGCGTGGCTGCGCTGAGCGAAGGCAGCCCGAGGCGTGCGGCATCGATGGGGAATGGAAGGACAGAAAATAGGCAGGATGAACGGGTGGGGAGCAAATACTGCTCATGGTGGCAGCCCAGCTTGGGGCTGCACCGACTGGCACCCCTGGTGTCTAACACAGCAGCCAGGGCAGCTTTACGTGGGGTTCTCGTTGGGCTTTGCAGACCCCTTGAAAGCCTTTGGGCAGGGGAAGGAGCTCCACCAGATCCTGGTGCATCGCTCGCTTCGGGGTGGCTCGGCTTCTTTCACCCAGCTCCTCATTCTCAGAGAGCCAAATCTGGTGATCCTGAGATGCTCCTCGGGCCACAGGGGCAGTGCAGGAGCTCATCCAGCACTGCTTCCTGCACGCTGTGGCCGTTCAGCCCAGGACCTGCCCCCTTGCACCTCCACGAAGTCCCCTTGGGAGGTTTTGGAGTCATCAGCACGAGGACAGCCCAAACATCAAACAGCAAAGCTGGTAAGACCTGCTGTAACTCAGCACAGTGGCTGAGCTCCACACGCGCTGACATTTCGGGGGATCCATCCTTCTCCTGGCTGTGCTGGGCAGTCATTCCCCTCTCCATGCCTCAGTTTCCCCTCCCACCCCTCCCAAGCTCTTTGGAGGGGGCTCTGCCATGCGCAAACACTTGGGATCCTCTCCAGGATGCATGGCTTCAGCCTCCTGCAGAGGGCATTTATGGAAAATCTGAAGCTCGGGGGGGGTTACAGCTTTTAAAAAGAAGCAGGGGGAGAGGGTAGCAACTGCTGTGTGCTGTCCCTGCCCTGGCATTGCTTCTGGTCAAGGTGTTTTACCCCAAGAGAGGCCCTTTGGAGAACATTTAGATGAAACAAGCTGTAGCTCCTTCTGGATGATTCACAGCTCAGAAAGAAGCTGCTGCGCAGCACCCGGGGCTCCTCTGAACCCATCTCAGCCCGAAACCCACCCCTTGTGCCCCTGCTTTTGGTGGCTCCACTCCAGCAGGACACCTCCAGGTCTGCCCCCACCACGGGAAGGCCAGCGGGATCCCTGCAGCCGGCACGACGGGGACGAGCAGCCCCGCTTCCCATCCCTGCACCGAAAGGGAGAGGGAGGGAGAGAGAGAGAGAAAAAACGGGAGGGAAAGGACATGTCAAATCAATCATATTTAAACAAAAGCCGCTTCGGCCCAAGGGCCCTTTTAAAAGCTGCTTATTTAATTAAAAGTCCCATTTTCCATATTTATGGCCCTTATTCAGTTAAATATTAACCGCCTGGGCCAGCGCTGGTTTATTCTTTGGGAAGAGGCGGTGTTGGGAGTTCATTAGGGGTTTATCAGGCAGCCGGGGCGCCCGGCAGATGGATGGATGCAGGACAGCGCACGCGGGGACGGCACCGCCACCAGCCCGGCTCGTCGGGGACACCCCGTGTCACCTTCCCAGCCACCATGCTTAGGGCAGGATGCAGGGAAATGGGGGAAAAATAAGGGATTTGGGGCCGTTTGGCCAAATTCTCCTGCCCTGGGTGGGGGCTCTCTTGGGGAGTATTTTCTGGGCTCCATTTAAAGGTGATGGAGAGCTCAGTGCTGCTGGCAGATGGGCCGAGGAGCTCAGCAGGGACAGCACGCATGGTGCCATCCCAACCACCCCACACAGCTGATCCCCCTGGTGCCCCTAAGCGGTGGAAGAATAGTCATGGAAACACCCCCATTTCGCCCCCAGCTTCTTGGAACATTTCTGTGCTCCCCACCAAACCCCTCCTGGGGCTGTAAAACCAGCACTGGCTACAGCCAGGACCAAATTCCCAGCAGCTCAGCCAGTTGTCCCTGATGGCACGTGAAAGCCACGGCTGTGTTGGACCCAGCTCAGCTGGGTTTGGAGAGCTTAGAGCTGAGCCTCGTTAGAGGCTCATCAGCCAACCATGGTTTTAATTACTGGCTTCTGGGAGCTGGAGGCAAGGGTTAGGAACTCTGTGGGTGGAGGTGGACCTCAGTGGGATGCACAGTGTGGAGGAGGGCCAAAGAAGCACAGCTGGCTGCCAGGAGTTGGCAATGCCTGCAGAAAACATGGGAACAAGGGGAGCCTGAAGGTTGTAGAGGCTCTTGTAGGGTTGGGTTGGGTTGGGTTGGGTTGGGTTGGGTGAGTTGGATTGGTTTGGGTTGAGTTGTGTTGGGTTGGGTTGAGTTGGGTTGGATTTGTTTGGGTTGAGTTGGGTTGGGTTGGGTTGGGTTGGGTTCAGTTCGGTTGGGTTGTTGGCACCCCAAGGAGCCACAAGATGTCCTGGCTATGACGGAGTGAGCGGTGTGAGCCCCACGTTGAGGTGCTGAGATGGGGACAGGCTTGCCCTTTCTGCCCATAGGGCTGAAGACCACGTGTAGGTGGTGGCTCTGACCTAACTCCCGCAGCGTGAAATGCCTGGGCCTGCTTTTAGCAACTGCTCTCAGTGCCTCTTGGTGGCTGCTCCACCTGGCTGTGCCAAACGTGGTTGTGACCAGAACAAAAAGTGCCTGCTGACCTCTGGCTGCTTTAACCTGCCCACGAGGAACCGTGGGTGGGGAGAAGCGGTTCCTCCTTCACCACATAGTTAGCAGATCGTGGTTAATTGGCTCTTGTGTGTGCCAGGAGGTGCCCTCAGGAACCCTTGGGATGGCTACGGGAGACTGGGGCTCACCTGGGCACACTCAGGAGCTCGGTGCCAGCCCCTCTGGGTGGCTTTTAGGGCATCCTCGTGGATCCCCGAGGTACCCCAGCGGGCCGGGTACCACCGTGCCGACACAGGTACCCACTGGGGGGTGAAGGCAGCATCTCCCCTTCCACCCCAACCCCAAACGAGCCCTCCTCTTCCTCCCCAGCAGCAATAAAAACGAGAGCGGACCGCACCGCGGGGGTCCGACGGGGGACCCGGTGTCGGCGGGGCGGGCAGGGCGAGTAATGAAACGGAGCCGGCGATTTTCTCCGGGGACGGCGGGCGAGGAGGGGGAAGGCTGGCGCGAGCCGCGGGGACGGCGGCGGGAGAGGCAGAGACACCGGGTTATCAGAGAAGTGTGAAGACAATAATGCAATCTGACATTTCTGAAATGAGACCCCCCGGTTGCCCTGGCAACGGCTCACGTGGGAGCAGTTCCCGGGAGACGGCTCCGAGATGTACCATAAATGATGTTTGATTAGAATTTAAATCATTTAGGCGGAGAGAAGATAGGCCTTTTGTCAGCGAGGGGACCCGTGGGGGTCAGGCGGCTCCGAGCGCGGGGTGGCCGGGGGGGGACGGGGGGGACGCTGCCTTCGGCCTCACCTTCCCCACCGGGCGCTCGAGGCCGAAGCACCCACGGGGTCTATGTGTGTGTGTGATGGGAGGAAGAGGATGCCTCTGCCTTCGTGTCCTGGGAGCAGAGCTGGCGTCTCAGCGGTGTTTCCAAATGTTTTGCTGGGTTTATTTCATTTTTTATTTTTTTTTCCCCAGCTGGTACGAAGCCACCGGGTCCCTACCGTGGCTTGTGCAGCGGGAGCAAATGTGTGCTGTAATTAGGATAATAACACTTAAAAAGCCGTTCTCCCTCCCCAAAAGTTTTCCCCAGGAGCAGGGGACTCAGCGTGCCGCTACCCGGAGAGGAGCTTCGTTCCCCGGAGAGACGGAGCCGGGTGGCTTTGGGGGCAGCTGGGGATCCACGCACGGCCCCGGTCAGCTCTCCAGCACCCAGCCCTATTTGGGGCCCCGCAGAGCTGTAGGGTGGGCACTTCCCAGCTCCGTGAGGCGTGTGGTGAAGTCCCCTTTGCTGGACCGAGCCACGCACGGAGCAAAATCCTTCACCTGGCTGCAGGGGCTCGGCGGATTTCATGGAGTGACCGTGATGGGGACGGGGACGGTGGCTGCGGTTTGTGCTGCTGCCGCGCCGGAGCTGCTGCTGCGGGGTTCATCGGGTGAGGTCCCGATGAGGTGGGAAGGAAAGGCAGGAATTGGTCAGCTCGGGCACGAGGGCTCGGCTTTAAGCGAGCTCCTACAGCTCAAAGGCTCTCAGCCCCCAGGGGACACCGCTCAGCGCGCCCCTGCCGTGCCCAGCCAGCCCCGAGGGTGGGTTCAGCACACCCGGACCTTATTCTGAGCTCCTGGGGGTGTGCGGGGGTGGCCACCACCAAAACCAGGAGGCATCCCAGCTGCGGGAAGGCTGGCTCCCTGCAGAAAGCTGCTGTGCTGCCGTGCTACCTGCCCGCGGGAGGTGCTTCAGTCACCTTGAGCGGGGACCTGCGGAAGGACGGGGGCTCGCTCGAGTGTGCAGGGGTCTGCGCCTGGCTGAGATGCTTCACCAGCTCATTTCCCCGTTCGGCTGAAGGAGGCAGGGCTGGAAAGGCACCGGCTGGGCAGGACGGGGAATTACAGGGCCCAGGAAGCGGTTGGCAGCAGCAAGACCAGGGGTTTAAGTCACAAGGGGGTTCAGCCACAGTGTTGCCAAAGGGGAGCAAGCTGGGGGGTTTTTCCCCAAACTGAGCAGCCCCAGCTGGAGGAGCCACTTGTCCCTCCAGTCCTATAAACCCTGGGCTGTGGTGCGAGGTGGGGTAAGGTGGAAAAGCTGCTGCTCTCCGTGCTGCTGGGGGAGCCAGGCTTTGTGCAGCCTTTCCTCTCGGAGATGCTTTGCCCTTTAGTGCCGTGGTTTAGGTTCGGTGAATCTTCAGCACCTGCTTTTCAACTTCCAGAAAATGCCATCTGATCATGAAATTAGAGCTAAACTAATAAGTCTCAACAAATATTAATCTAATGAATTTAGCTTCTTTCTGTTTGTGGACTGGCAATGAGGGAGTCGCGGTGTTCTCGCATGTATTAATTATCTGAATGTATTCAGCAAACCTTTCCTGCCTGTTTTAACCGTGTGCCTCGACCAGGAATATTCCAGCTCCAACTTTTGTCTCTTGGTTGTGATCTCTGGAAATGGAGCGACCGTCGCCCATCGGCTTGAGCTAGGAATTCAGCGAGAGGAGCGCCGAGCCGTGCGTGCCGAGCGTGACTTCTGGAGGTGGCTTTGCATCTTCCAAAACATCCCTGGGTTTGTGCTTGTGAGCCCGGGCAGCCTGGGCAGCCTTCTGGTGGCTCTGCTGCAAAAATAAAACACATGGCCTGGAAGCTGGGTGCTGTGCAAGGTCCCCCGGGACGCGATGGGGGATGAGGTTACAGGTGCCACCCCGGCTGGGTGTCCTCTCTCCATCCCGTCCCTCGGGCAGCGCGCACGGGCAGCTTTGTTCCTCCAGCAGTGCCCAAGGAAAAGCTTCCGCGGAGGCAGGGGGTGCCCTGAGAGCTCCGGGGACCCAGCTGCAGCTCCGACGGCGCCATCCCGTTAATTGGCACACGCCAAGAGCGCAAACCCCTTACAGGACCGGGCTTGCCATCATCAGGCGTCACCTGAAGGCGTCCCGCGGCTCCAGCCAGCTCTCCAAACCCCGTGGTGGAGCTGCCCGTGGAGGAGCTGCAATCATGGTGCTCAGGACCCCCCTTCCTCCCCGCTGGGACTCCGCCAGGCTGGTCTGAGCACGCCGGAGGAAGGGGGCTCGGCGGACGTGTTGCTTTTCAAATTAGCACTGAATTGATTTGGGTTGGGAAGCGGCAGCCGGGGGGGCTGCGCGGGAACGAGGATGGGTCCAGAACAGAGGTGGGAAGCTGAAGGTATTGCTGCCCAGAGAAATGATTTTCTGGCAAACGTTAAGGACTTCAGCACTTCTGGGGATTGGGTTTTATGTCCTTTTTGGTCTTCAGCTCCTTAAACCCCCTGCCTGATCCCCTCTCGGCACTGTGCCGGGAACAGGACGGGTGGCAGCGGGATGGCGTGGCACCGGCAGCACCGTGCTGGGGTGTCGTGGGGGACTCCAGACCTCGTCCAGAAAGCACCCAAGACCTCGGCCTCCTCCCAGGGCTGGCCTCATCCCCGCGGTGACCTCCGCAGCAGGAGGCCCGGCCGTCCAACCCCTTTGTTCTGCTCCTGGCAGCCGCAGCTCCGGCGGCGCAGAAATGACTGATGGAGTGGGGAGGGCCACGGAGGAATGCTGCGGGGTGGGCGTGTGGGTTCGTGGAGCTCCCCTGCCTCCACATTTACCCCCCTGTCCTCCTTGGCCTTCCCCAGCCTTGCCTGGAGGCCGCCAGCTCTGATCCTCCCTCGCAGCCTCCTCCCTTCAGTTCCTCTCCCTTCTCCCGGGGACGCACGTCGTGGTGCCGGGGGGAGAGGATGGAGGAACCGGGCACCTTGCAAAAAGAGCTCAGGTTTGCACAGCAGCCTCGCAGCTCAGAGGATTAAATCCCCTCGTTCCTCTGGGGGAGGCCAGGAGCTGGCTCTGTGGTGGCTCCAGCAGCGGTGACATTTGGGGACGCTGCCGGGTTTGCGAGCATCCCCACACCTTGCTGGGGGCACACCAAGCGCCGATGTCTCCTGTGGGATCTGCCAAAAAAATCTCCTGGCTCTGATCCTGCTCCCTGCCTCCACCACGGGTGATGAGGGGACCGTAATCCCCCCTCCTCCCTTCCCAGCTCTTCTTTTGCGTCTCCTCCCCGCGCACACCATTCGAGTGGCTCTTGGCTGCTTATTTCCTCCGATGGCATCAGCCTACAAGTGGCTGCGTGGTTCAAATGAGCACCACCGGGCTTTTTTTTTTTTTTTTTTTCCTCTCCTTCGCTCTGGAAAGGGGGAGCTCCACTCCTGAGGGAGGGTGCCGGCCCTTCTCCTGTCCCTCTGCCCCCCGTTGAGCCCAGCAAGCCAAACTCTGCCAACCAAGACGGACACAGAACACATTTTGGGGCATGTGGGATGGGGTTTGATAAGGATGGGGTCCGTGTCCATGTAGGACAAGCATCGTGGGGCGCACCCTGCGCTCTCCAACAACCCCAAGCCAGCACCTCAAGCAGCCCTTGGGGTGCAGCTGGGCTCCTCCGAGCTCATTCCTCACCAGGGGCATCCCACAGCTGGCTCCTACCACCCCTAAAACCCCTTTTCTTGGGGCCTTGAGACCGGGGAAAGCACCGAGGGTGCAGTTGGTCCCCACATCTGGAAACCCCCCAGTTGGGCACTGTGGTACCGTGCAGCATCACCCCCAAAGCCCTGCGCATCCAGCCCGTCTGCTGTTTTTTTTCCCCCCATTTTTCCCCAAAAAAAACCATCAGCGATGCCCCAGCGGCGGGATGTGAACACCCTCAAAATTCGGCTCCAGCACCCCCGGCAGGATCCGTCCCCGTCTCCCCTCCCTCCTCCCTCACAGCTGCTTTCTCCTTCTGCTCCTGCTCCCCTCTCGCTCCCTCCACTCTGCCTCAGAGACACACATAACTCTCCCGTGAAATATATACAGTGTAAATATATAAAAAGCCGGCGTTTGCCTGCTGCTTATGTATTCATGAAATAGTAAATAAATTTTATGGGATAATGTGAAGGCTGCCAGGGAGCAGGAGGATGAAAACTAACCCCTAATGAGGCTCCGTGTCAGCTCGGCACACGCGGGATCGATCTGCCGCTTCCATTTAGCGCCCGAGCACGGGGGTGCAGGAGGCGCTTCCTCGGCCACCGCCGCGGCCGGGGGACACGGGGACACGGGGACACGGGGACATGGGGACACGGGGATGGGGAGTATGTGGGGAGGGTCCTGCAGGGGCTGTAGGGCTCAGCACCGGGGGTGGGAGGGGGAGAATGGGGAAGGATGCCTGGGGGGGGCTGCAGGGGGTGAAGGGGGTGCAGGGAGGGATGCGGGGAGGGATGCAGGCTTATAGGGGAGGGATGCAGGAAAGGATGCAGGTTTATAGGGGATGGATGTGGGGAGGAATGCAGGGAAGGATGGAAGCTTGTAGGGGAGGGATTCAGGGAGAAATGCGGACTTGTAGGGGAGAGATGCAGAGAGGGATGCGTGCTTGTGTGGGCAGGATGCAGCAATGGGTACCGGCTTGTAGGGGAGGGATGCGGGCTTGTAGGGGAGGGATAGAGGCTTATAGGGGAGAGATCACAGGAATGAATACAGCCCTACAGGGAGGGATGCAGGCTTATATGAGAAGGATGTAGGGCAGGATGCAGGCTTGCATGGGAAGGATGAAGGGATGGATGCAGGCTTGTAGGGGAGGGATGCAGGAAAGGATGAATGCTTGTATGGCAAGGATGCAGGGATGGATGCAGGCTTTTATGGGAAGAATCCAGGCTCATAGGGGAGAACCTGCCGGGAGGAACGCAGGCTTGCATGTGAGGGATGCAGGCTCATATGGGAGAGAGGCAGGGAAGGACGCAGACTTATATGGGAAGGATGTAAGGAGAGATACAGGCTTGGATGGGAATGACACAGGGAGGGCTGCAGGCTTTGAGAGGCTGCAGGTTTCAGTGAGGATCTCTTCCTCTACCAGCCGGGGGAGGGCTGGGGGTGGGTCTCCTTCTGCAGCTCCTCAGAGGCCACCAAGAGCTGCCACCCCCTTGTACAGGGGTTCGAGGGCTCCGTTAGCCCACCCCAAGGGTCCCTCAAGCAGGACCCGCTCACCTTGGCCTCCCCCTGCGCACCCACTGCCAACCCCAGCCTGGAAAACCCCACAAGGGACCCCATGCTCTGCCCCGAGGGGCTGGGGCTGTCCCTCCTGCCCTCAGCCTCCCCAGGCAGCAGCTCAACCCCATCACTGCTTGTCCTAATAAACACAGGGAGCATTATTCCCTTCCTCCCCCGCAGCAGGTTGTGCGTTCAGAGGCATCAACCTCCCCATTTGGGGTAATTTTCGGCGATATTTGAACACGATGTGGAAAAACACAGCAAAATGGTGGGATATGGGAGGGATACAAGTCCCACACGCAATGCTGGGTGCTGAATTGCATGATTTTGGAATTCCATGGTGGGAATTCCATGATTTTCTGCCAAAAAAAAAAATAAAAAATCGATTCACGTCAATCGAGTTGCTGATGTCATCAGCGCCTTGGCGAGCTGGCGCTGCCGTTGTGCCGGGCGGCGTCGAGCATCTCGCCTCCGTCATCGCCTGCCGTGCAGTGAGGGAAGAACGCACGTGAGGGAATAACAGCAGCTGAGATAAAGTCCAGGTACCGTGCTTACCAAATACCGCGCTTACCAAAGAAATGCCGTGGTTTCTGCCTCGGATGTTCCCTTTCCACCCGGCACCGGCGCAGGCAGGTGCCCGGTCCCCCCGTGCCCACCCATGGGTGCCGTGCCCGGGGCTGCCGCAGCCCCCCCGGCTCAGCGCCTCCCCCTCCTCCCCCCTCGCATTCTTTTTTATGGAGGGAATGAGATGGAGAAGTAAAAATTATTAACCCCGAGGTCAGCACTGGCTGCCTCATTCCTCTCTAGCTTCAAGCACTTTCTCCCTCATCTGTTTCACAGACAGCGATGTTCGGCTCAACACATTTGCATATACTTATTGCTTTTTTTTTTTTTTTTTTAGTCTTTATCTATTTATTTATTTTTAAAGAGACAGAGCCGAGCTTCCCTCCTTTTTTTTTTTTTTTTTTTTCTTTCATTTTTTTCCCCTCCTGCGAGCTGTAACCAACTGCCAGGCTGGGGATTTGCGCTCCCTCCTTCCGCAGCGCCGGCCGAGCGAGGCAGGGGCACGCCGGCCTCGCCGTCTCCTCCTTCCCCTCGATGTCGCCGCTGATTTTTGGGGTCCCCGCAGGGCACCCCGATGCCGTAACCACGCAGGTTTCGGTGCAAGCCACCCCGATGCTCCCACGCACCAGGCATCCGAAGCCATCACCGGCAAAGCCGTGCCGTCGTTTGGGCACGGAGCACGTTGCGACGGGCCAGGAGCGTTTTGTCTCCAGGGACTGACCACAGCCAAGGCTTTCCTCTGCCACCCAGCCTGACAAGCACCAAAAAAAATATTTAAAAAAAATAATAAAAAATGGAGCGTGGTCTATCTGAAGCTGAGCATCTCCAAAAAATCACTCGCAGATATTCATAATGGTCCGGCAGCTATTAGAGGCGCGGGGAAGAGGGAAAGGGAAGGAAATGAACGCCGGGCGAGAGGAGAAAATTCATAGCCCCGCCGATACGCCATGATAAATAATTATGAGTTATTAATTTTAAATTACATCTTTAATGCGTTGCATGATTTTAATTCCCACCGCAGTATTAATATAGGGGCCGTGGCTTTGATTAATTCCAAGCGGAACGGAAAGGTGTCGATCCCCGGGGCCGCCGGGGAGGGCATGGCCGTGGGGTGCTGGGTGGGGAGCACCCAGAGGTGGGGCGGGGAGCACCCAGGGGTGGGGTGCAAGCCCTGGGGATGGTGGCAGCGGGGTGTTTTGGTGCTGTGGTACTTTTTTGGGGGGGAAACTATGTCGGGTGAGCATCACGGTGCTGGGGAACCCCAAGCATCGCCGTGTCGCTGCACCAAGGGCTGAACCATGCAGAGACGCACCAGTTCCCATCCCCTGCACCATTTTATCCAGTTCCTTATCACCCCCAGCACCTCCTCTCCTCGCTCCGTGCCCAAAAACCGCTCACTGCATCCCTCCGGGTTGGGTACCACTGCCCCACTCCCGGGCTGGGGAGGGCGAGCATCCCAGCCCCCTGCCACCCCCGGGGCCGGCAAGCCGCTCTAAGTTTGCTTTCCGAGTAAACTTCCCTAAGTGTGACAATCGCTTTAGCTTCCCAGCGAGGATTTGCCGGGCTCCTGTTATCTCTTTGAGAGTCGGGAGTTCTCCAAATGGGCATGCGAGAGCAGCCGGAGAGGTCAGAGCCGGTTAGGCTGCACAGCCGTTCAAAGCCCCCTTCCAAGCGGCATTAAAGACGGGATTAAGTCTAAGAGGGTTATGGAGGGAGGAGTAAAACAGACTTGTCCTGCACCGAGCGCCGAGATAAGGCTCTGTTCTGGAGGTGTGAACCCCCGCGTGCGCCAGCCCAGGCGCTCGGGGGCTGCGGGATAATACCGCAGGCGGGCGGATCAAGCCGCAGCCCTGCGGCCCCCTCGCCGGGGCGGTGCCGCCCGCAGCTGGCCCCTCTTTATGGGATTTTTGAAGCTGGGGAGCGAAGGCACAAGCAGCCCCGATTTTCTGCTGGCTGGGAATGGGTCGAGGCAGCGGCTGGGGCTGTGGCGTGGCCCTGATTTTGCGTCCTGGGTTTGGAAACCCGCGTCCTCCTGCACCTCCATGGGCACTGGAGCCAAGACCAACCCCAAACTCGGGTGTCACCAACCTCCAGTGTCACCAACCTCCAGTGCCATCAACCTCTAGTGTCACCAGCCCCTAATATCACCAGTCTGTAGTGTCACCAGCCTCCAGTGTCACCAACCTCTTGTGTCACCTCTTCCCAACGAGCAGCCCCAACCCCATCTTCCTGCACAAGGAGGGACCCTGCCTGGTTTGGGTGTCACCGCACTGCCCTCCAGCCCCAAACATTTGGGGCCAGGCAGATACTGGTTTAACCCCTCTCAGCATGCCCAAGAAGCAACGACACATCACCATGCACCTGGGGAAACCGAGGCACACGGGACACCCGTGCAATGCCACCAACGGGGTGGAGAGGCTGTGCCAAGGCTGCAGGAGCAGGACCAGGGGATGTGATGCTGGGAGCATTTTGGGATGGATGCAGGCACGGGAGGGGGGCAGGATGCTGGCTGCCCATCCCTGCCCACCCCACAGCTCCTGAGGGCAAGGTTTGTGATTATTTTTTTTGGCTGTGTTGGCTGCGTACCCAGGCCACTCCGCAAAGAGCCAAGGTGCAGCGTGATGTCTGCATGTTCAGGGGCTGTTAAATTAAACAGCTCGGGGAATTAACGGCACGCTGCGAGCTGCAGCGAACACGCTCGCAGCCAGAGATGGCTGAATTTGCTTCTCACCCCCCCAAAAAAAATAAATAAAAAATAGGAGAGAAAAGCAAAAAGAAGGATAAGAGAATCCTCGCCTGCTGCACGGAGGCTTTTATTTCTCCCTCGCCCATTCCTCCTCAGTTTATTGCAGTGGTTTGGAGGACTCGGTGTTGGGGTTGATGCTCCCCAGGTGCCCCCATCCCCTCCATTCTGGGTTTGTGATGGAGCTCTGGTTTTTGGGGTCTCCAGGTGCTCTGGATGCCAGCAGTCATGCCACCGTACCATGCTTGCTCAGCACCATTGTGCTTTCTCTTGCTTAAAGGATAAAAAACCACAGCAAGGAGCTGCTCTGAGCTCTTTTGGGGAGCCCAGCCTGTCCCAGCTGCCCCCAAACCCCAAACCCCTGCTCTGTGCACCCCCTCGCTGCTTCCCAGGAGCATTTCGGTGTGCTGAGCATCCCTGCAGGATGCTGGCTTATTTTTGCCAGGGAAGTTGCTGGCCCTTCACTTACACTCTTTATTTTATTATTATTTTTTTTTTCTCATTCTGCACATGCAACGAACCCAACTGGAGGAAAAGGAGAAAAGGAGGAGGGTTTTCATGGGCACCAAGCTAAAATCCCATGGTGCCGGAGCAGAGCCCCTCCAGCAGCCTGCCTTTTGCTGAAACCCCTGCAGCAGGCGTGCAGCCCCTCAGCCTCGGGGAAGGACGGCCTGGGGGGGGAAAAAATCTTCCTACTCCATCCCTGTGCTGCCATGGAGAGCCGTGGCAGCCCCCTGCCTGCCTTCCCACGCCCAGCCGAGGATGCCCATGGATTTGGGGCACCCCCTCCGTGCTGGCTGGGCTCCGAGCCCCCCGCCTCGCCATCCCCAGCATCCCCGCGCCGCTGTCGGGGAGGAAGACGTGGAGCAATCACGGCTCTGTGCTGCAAATATTAATTATCCGCTAACTGCTCTCCAGGCAGCCATTAGATCCCGGCTCTCCGACAGCTGTTCGCGGCCGCACGCCCGAGGGACGCGGTGGTGGGGAGCAGCCGGGGGGACAGCGGGGACCTGGGGTGGCCGTGGGGAAGGGTCCCCGTGCTGTGCCCTCCCCCCCCAGGGTGGGGGATATGGGCGAGGGGAGCGAGGCACTGGTTTTTTCCATGCAAACTGGTTTTATTTTGGGGGGGTTCCTCCTTCCAGCGGGGCTGCGGGGTTCGTGCATCCCCTCTGCACCACCCTGCCTGGCTTCTCCTCCGCCCCGGCGGTGGGAGAGGAAGAAGTTGGAGAAATCCGGCTTTTTTTTTTTAATTGATTTTTCCCCAAAAAGAAAACAAACAGGCATGCTGGTGGGAAGCTGTTTGCTGCAGACAAAGGCGGCGCAGCCGGTGTCACCGAGGAGGGATTTAAGGGCAGGCGGCCGCTACCTACGGCCACCTCCCCACATTTCGGGCTGCAGACCCCACAGCTCAGCATCCCTCCTCCCCCCATCCCCCGGGTGGAGAAGAAAAGCAGGGAAAGCCGTGCCTGGGGTGGAAGGCAGAGATTTTGGGGCTCCCTGGGCGCACATAAAGGGCTGCTTCATGCCCACAGAGGTACCCAAGCCCCGCCGGGTGCCGTGCACGAGCATCCCTTCCTCCTGCCCACCGGGATATAGCGAGCTGCTTAACGAAATAAATGAGCGAGGTAGGCCCGCACACAGATAAATCTCTCCGAGAGAACATTTAGACGTTCCGTATTTGAGCTGGCCATCATTTAAATTACCGCTCTGCCTCCCCTCAACGCAGCCCCTCATTACCGGGGCTTAATTGCGGCGGCTCCTGGTGGGAATCAGCTGCCTCTGCCCACCCGGGATCCCGTGGTCCAGGAAGGTCCTGGGGGGCTTCCTGGGAAAGCCCCTGGCTGTGGGGATTTTTTTTTTGTGCTTCCCTACAGCAGCCCAGGTTCCTGGGGCTGGAGAACACCTGGAGAAAGCGCTGCGAGGAGGATGGGTCCTCTCCAATGTGCTGAGCTGTGCCGGTGGCTTGTAACTCCCCCTCTTCATCGTGCACCCTCTCATCCATCCCAGCCCTACAGGGATCGGGACACATTCCCCTTCCGTCATCTATATGAGGCATAAGTAGTTTTATAGATATATAGAATAATATGTAATAAACTAGGTAGGAATATGGGCAGGGTCGGTGCCACATCGGTGCAAAATCAGGAGTGGTGAGCGTGCTGGAAGAAGGGCGAGGAGACCAAACCAAGCTTTTCTTCCAAAGAATGAGCCAAAGGATGAACCTACAAGAGATTTCAGCAGGGTGTCGAGTCCCTGGGGGGGCTTTACCGTTCCCCCAGAGGTAAAACCTAAAGGTGGACACATTCAGGGACTGGTGCACCATACACCTATCCACCTCTGCCATGGCAAGGGACCCAGAAAAACACCACAATTTAGAGTAAATTTCTTAAAGGGGGGACCCAGAGAGGGATGAGGGGACTGAGGGGACCTGGTGGGTGGATGGCAGGGCGCTGGGGGCCGGGGGCAGAGCCGTGCCCCCTGCGTGGGGTAATTGGCAACCCCTGCCCCGCTGCCCCTTCTGCCGCGCGGTGTTTAATTGCACCGGCTAACAGTTCAGGGGCAGAGCTGCTCGGGGGCCTTATCTCCGCTTTCACCATTTTTCTTTCTGGGAAATGAAGTTAAAAATCCCTTCACAGCAGCTCCAGCAGAAAAAAAAAAAAAAAAAAAGAAAAAAAAAGAAAAAAAAATTAGTCCCCTATCACTATTTAACATGCACTGCTAAAAACTAGATAAACACAGGCCGTCACTTGGAGATTAGCTCCTCACATGACTAAATGATTTATTTAGAAGATTCCTTCTTTTCTCTCTCTCTCCTTCTCCCTCTCTCTCTTTTCCTTGGCTAAGAACATATTAATCAGAAATTAGAGGCAGGCTGAGGGATGGAGAACAGCCTGACAAAGAGCAAATGGGGAGGGGAGAGGGGGAAGGCTGGGGGAGAGGAGAGGGAGGGGAGGTGGGAGCAGGGAGAAGTGGGGACGGGGGAAGGTGCTGGGGGGGGCAAAAAATATATTTGTGGGGTGGAAAAATGGATAAAGAGGGAAATAAGGGGTGGGGGAGAAAGGGGAAAATGTGTGTGTGCATCAGGAGGGGACCCAAAGGTTTTGGGGCTGGGAGGGGGCGAAGCACCGGGGGCGTCGTGTGCAGCAGCGATGCGCAGGGCTTATCCCGCTCCCTGGGGGGGGGCTGGCAGCAGTGATTAAGGTTTTTATCTGGCAGGCAGCCCAGGGGGGCACAGAGGAAGCCCCCCAGCCTCTCATCACCCCTGTGTCCCCCCCCCCCAGCCCTGTTTTCCCACCGCAGGTGCGGGCGATAAGAGGTCCCGGTGCTGCTCAGGCGTGGAGGGGCGCGGGGGGCCGGGGATTTGCGGAGGGGGATAAAGGGAGAACGGCCCCGGCAGGATTAGCGGGGGGGCCCCGTGGTGGGCTAGGTGCTGTGCGGTGTCCCTCTGCCTTTATCCACAGAGATAACCAGCCCCGAGGCTGAGGCCGGCAGCGATAAGGAGATTAGGCGGCTCGGCTCTCCGCGGGCCCACCAGGAGGTTATCGAGAGGGGCTGGGCCTGAACGCGCCCCCAGCCCTGCCCCGTGGGACGCCTGGCATCCCAAAATGTGGAGGGTGCTCCCCGCCATACAAAGCAGGGGTTGGTATCCATCCCAAAATGCAGGGGATATTCCCTATCCCAAAATGCAGAGGATTATCCCCGCCCATAAAACAGGGGCACGCTCCCCATCCCAAAGTGCAGGGCATATTCCCCACCCCACAAAGCAAAGGATGCTCCACATCCCAAAAGGTAGAGGTTATCCCCATCCCACAAACCAGGCATGGTCCCCATCCCACAAATGGGGCATGCTCCCCATCCCAAAACACAAGGGATGCTCCCCATCCCACAAAGCAGGGCATGCACCCCAGCATATTGAACACAGGTGGGGTGGGAACCAGAATTCAATTACAAATTCTATGTACAGAAACAGGATTTTTTTTAATTATTTTTTTAAATACACTAACAAATCCTAACTAAGCAGAACCTATAAGAACAAAAGGTTTTGCGTTACCCAAACACGATTTTTCCCTTTTAAACCAACCCTGGGACGAGCTGGAGGTACCTGCAGCGAGCCCATCACCTTGGGCACCAGTGACGCCAGGATGACAAAAACCTCGTGTTTCTGCCTCAAAACGTGGGCAGGCTGGGTGCTGAGCACCGCCACAGGGGAAAACCAAGCAGAAAAGGAAACTCTTGGCACTCTGATAGCAAAACACACGGCAGCACTTTGAGGTTTAAGTTTTTAGCAGCAGACTTTCAGTGGAACTTTCCTTAAAACTCCAACAGCAAATACGTGCAGCTATCTTTATATGTACATATATATCACTGTACATATGTATTTAATTTTAATATGAATAGATCTTGTTAAATGTAGGCTTTAACATAGGTTTGCCATAATTTAAACTTTAAATTTTAATTCAATTAAATTTTTGAGGCCAAATGTAATGCATTCGAATTAAAAACCCCAGCTTCTGGGGAAAAAAAAAAAAAAAAAGTTTAGATTGTAATTATAACAGGCACCTTTTCATTTATTTTTTGTAATTGATTTTGATCCGCCCTTTGCTCAGGATGACAAGTGAGCACCCCAAGTGCTGTGTGTGACCCCTTGGTGGGTGTTTCCCAGGGCCATGCACCCATGGGGCCACATTTTAGGGGGCCCCGAGGAGCTGGGAGCTGTGGGGAGCTGGAGGATGATGGTGAGCAGGGTCAGGGGTGGAAAACTGAGTGCACTGTGTGTGCAAACTCCTGCACACAGACCTTTGCATGCAAATTCCTGCATGCAAGCCCTTGCACAAACCCTTGCATGTAAAGCCATGCATGTGAAAAATTACCTGCAGATCTGCGTGCAAATGCTTGCATGGCAGCCATGGTGTGCAAACCTTTGCATGCAAACATCTGCGTGCAAATCCTTGCATTGCAACCCGTGGTGTGCAAATCTTTGCATGCAACCATTTGCATGCAGCCCCTGTGTGCAAACGCTTGCATGCCAACCATGGTGTGCAAATCTTCGCACGCAACCCATGGTGTGCAAACCTTTGCGTGCAAACCCCTGCGTGCAAGCCCTGTGGCTCCAGAAAGGAGGCAGGCCGGCTCCCTGCACTCCCTGCCAACCCCATCTTTACTTTCAGAGCCCCAGAGCCGCGTAACCCATCCCTGGAAGCCTCCAGCTCCCCACCCCGTGCACCCCTCTGCTCGCAGGGGATGTCAGCGGGGACCCGCTGCGCTCCCTGGGCACGCCGCAGGAGGGGTGCTCGGTGTGACCGTGACACCCCCAGCTGGGACAAGCCCCCTTTTTCCCCAAAAAATCAAGGGAAAGGATCACAGGGACCAAACGAGGCCGGGTGCATGGCACAGGGGAGCAGAGGCACGGCAGTTGTGCTCCTGCCGGCTGCACACAGGCGCACCCCGCCATACCGGCGGCGACGCAGCCCCAGGAGCCCTTCCCCAGCCTGCCAGCCTCGGTGGCTGCGCTTATCTGCACCCACGACACCGGCAGCCTGAAAATGATTTCTGCATTTGATTTTTGCCTTTGCATTTCCTCTCGTGCTGCTTTTCCTTCCCCCCACCCCTCCATCCCTGCAGAAGATCAGAGCGCCGCGATGCTCCCACGGACTGACAGCTCGCACGCTGCCTCCTTCCTCCTCCCCCTCTCCCCTACTTTCCCCCTTTTCCTCTGCACGCTTTTTTTTTTTTTTTTTCCCATACACTCCTTTCTCCTTCCTCTTTATTTTATCTCGATTTGCCACAAATCTGTTCCCCCTACAAAGCAGCTGCCATCTTTGTTCGTTGCCATTATCAGCTGCGGCACACGGGCCCGGCCAGGCTGCCTGGCAGACAATTGCTGACTAATAGACTGTCTGAGAGCTATTGTAGAGTGTGTCCGAGGCAGATCTATCACCGTGTCCTATCACCCGTGCCGCATTGACACCGGGGGAGAGCGGCACGGAAGGGGGAACGGGGAAAGGGATGGGAAAAAAAAATATAGAAGGAGGAAAAAAAAATTAAAAAAAAAAAAAAATAGGCACGGCGGCATCGCTGCTGCCTGGACCCGGCGGGAGCAGATGTGGGCAGCATCTCCAGCGGGCTCCATCCTGCCTCCATCTGCCGAGGGACGGCAGCAGGAGGCTTCCCCAAGGCTGCTTTGTGGCCGAGAGGTTGCTGCCATCGGCGGTGCCGGCGGCTGTGGAGGGCGAGCTGCGGTGCCGGGGGGGCAAAGGAGTGGGAAGGGGAAGGATTGGGGGTTGGAGGGGCTGGGGTTTTGGGGGTGGGGGGTGATGGTGATGGGGTGTGTGGATTTTCTGGGGGATGAGGGGTGCTGGTGCAGCTTGTGGCCGTGGTCTGCGGTGTGCGGGGGCTGCGGGAGCTTTGGGGAGGCCATGGGGAATGGGGATGCACCCCCGTGGAAATGGGGACACAGCTGGGAAATGGGGACCCAACCTCAGAAATGGGGAACCCCCAGGAAATGGGGAGCCAACCTCGGAAATGGGGAACCCCCCCTCCTCCCTCAGCCAGGCTCAGAAATCAGCCCTGGGGGTCCTTGGGCTCTGATTTATGGGGAGAAGATTTGGGTATGGGCCCATGGTGGTAGGGGTCCCCCGCCCATCCCCTACAACGCTCACAGGTGATTATCCCGCTGCCCTTAACAAGGCCCCAGGCTCCTGGTATTAAAAATGTGTGGCTGAAAAATGTCAAAGGGCTGGAACCTCAATAACCCCCCCGTGGCCCCATGCTGGGAGCTGGGAATGGGGACGGGGTCCTCAGGCAGGTGGGGACAGTGGGGCTGGGGGCTTTCCCTGCTGCAGAGCTGCTCCCATCCCATTTCCCACACCCTGCCACCCAAAAAGGATGTGAAGGAGTGGGAAGGGGACTTTTGGGTTGAGTTTCTTTGAGTCTGGCCCTTTGGGTTCTCCTCCATTTGCTGTCTCGGTCTCGCTCTGGGGAGGAGACCCCAAAAAAGCCACCGGTGCTGCCAGCAGGATGCACCCACAGGACTCCATCCCCAGAGGGATGGGGACAGAGGGGGCACAGCACCAGGGAGGGGGCTGCTGGAGAGGGGCGATGGGGTGGGGAGTGGCAGGTGACCCCCTCCAGCCCCAAAATGGGACCCTGAGGCTGGGGCGAGCTGGAGCCACGAACGGCAGAGGGGGCTGCAGGTCAGCAGGACATCAGTGGGGACAATTTGGGGACACGGAGCAGACCCCAGGCCACCATGGGGGGGGCGAGGGGATGCAGCCTGAGTCTGGAAGCAGCCACAGGGCATGGGGATGCCCACCCCACATCGCCCCTTGATGGGAACCATCCCTGTCCCCCCCGTGCCAATGTGTGTTCCCAAATCGGGACCCCAAAAGAGGCGCCCACCTCCCCGGGGAAGGCAAATACAAAGAAACACCGGGCAGGAGGCGTCGGGCTTTATTTTCCCCGGGCTGTAGAGCCTGATCTATGCGTGCGCACACAAGGTGAGATGAGCTGAATAGTTAATGTCCCCAGCGGGCTCCGCTCCCGCGCGCCGCAAAGTTGGGAACAAAATGACCGGCCATGCATTGAGCTGGCTTACATCGCCCTCCATATGGAAATGAAGATAATCCAGGTCGCAGCTTTGTGTGTGCTGCAGGGGAGGCAGCGGGGGACGAGGGGGATGGGGATGGGTATGGGGATAGATCCTGCCCCGGCACGGGGAGGGCGAGCGGATCCCAGCGCCGGGACAGCCTCGGTGAGCCTCGGGCCCGTCCTTCTGCAGGGTTCAATCCAAGCCTTGTGCCCCGGCAGGGCCAGGTGCTCCCTCTCACACAGCCCACCTCTGCTCCTTCCAAATCCCGATGAGAAAGGATGGTTTTTCCCCAAGTATTACTGATTACACAGACTTTTTTTATTTGGCACCGGCAGGAAGACCCTTGAAGTGCCGTAAGCAAGGTCTAATTTAAGGGGGGAAAAAAATAATAAATAAAAAAAAACAAGCAAAGGATTGCACAATTTGAAATTATCCCCAAATAAAATCCTTCCCCACTAGGCAGGTTTTAAGGCTTTGGCTTTTGTGCCCCTGGTGTGGGGTTGGTTTGCTTTTTGGGGAGCGGGGTACCGCAGCGCCCTGCAGTCATTGTGCTGCCTGTAAGGAATTTGTCGTTCCTGCAGTCCTTGCCTTTCCATTCCCCTCTTTTGTTTCTCTTTTTGCTGCACAAGATGCACGGGCAGCTCCGGTAGGTAGTGGGGAGAGGGGCTGGGTGATGCCAGAGGTGGGAATTTGGGGGTGCCGAGCAGGGCACCAGCAGCTCCGGCTCCATCCCCAGCCCGGGCCGTGCGTCCTCTGCGCTCCTCCTCCGCGCAGGTGGCTCGGGGACCCCAAACCTGTCGGCGGGTCCCCACGGCAGCCCCGTCACCATCTGCCTGGCCGACCTTCGTGCAGGGCTTGACGTGCGTCTCGTCTAGCTCGATGTCTTGGCTCCCCCTGTAGCCGGTGGGGAGAGAGGCACGGGCAGCCTGCGGGAGCAGGGGGGGAGCCCAGGCTGCGCGCAGCCAGGTGGGCAGGGGGCTCCGGGATCCCCCCCAGCCCAGAATACACCGGAGAGGTCCTCACCCTCTGGGCTATTCCCCTGCCCTGCTCTGGGGAGGCTATGGGGTCAGATCGTGCCCCAAAAGCCACATTTTGGGACATCCTTCATGTGCCCTGGTGCAGAGCATCCTCCCTGGGACACTGGCACCCCACAGGGTCCCCAGAGCTGTGCCCAGCCAAGGGCAACAGTTTGGGGATAATTACACTCCTCCAACAGCCCAAACTGTCCAGATTTAACACCAAACTGCGCTGCAGCTGCCCCACGGGGCGTGCCGAGGGCGATCCCACTCCTGGGGGTACCCAGGGAAGCGGCGCGGTGCTGGCACGATGCTCGGGGAGCCCTGGGTGGCGGGGACACACGCAGCTGGTGGAGAAACAGGGCCAGCCTCTTGATCACACCACCAAGAGCTGGCAAATTGCCGTGGCTTAACGAAGTCCCAGTGCCGAGCCGAGCTGTGGAAATCACTCCAGAGCGCGCCGCCAGCCCCTGCGCATTTTTCTTCACCACCAGGTAGGGCAGGAGCCAGGTCCTCATCTGACCCGGCTATTTTGGAGCTGTCCCTGTGCCTGGAAGGCTCTGCTGATTTGGGGGCAGAACTCCCACATCCTGCTCCAGCTGCTGTTCCCTGTGGGGGCTGCAAGCCCCGATGTCCCCCGCTGTGACCACCGGGGACGAGCCCACGCTGCTCCATCCCCCGGGGCTGGGAGAGGAGCAGCAGGCGGCCCCGTGCAGGTGACAAATTGCCTCTGACGGGCGGCATCAGAGATACTCGCAGGAGCCATTTGTCCACGCTCCTGCCAGCGACGCTGCAGGAACCAGCCGGGAACCGCTCCCGCTGTGCGCGGGGCTGACGGAGAGGGGCTCGGTGGGACGATGCTCACAGGATGGGTTTGTACAAGCCGAGAGAAACGACCTCATTCTCCAGGGGCTGAGCACAGCAGGGAGCAGGGCTCAGGCCCCGATGATGCCCCGACACCGAGGACACCCGTGATGGGGCCGGGCTGGTGCCCGCAGCCGGCAGCGCAGCAGCGTGGCGGCGCATCCAGCCTGGCTGTGAAATTAAGCCCTGCTGGTTAATTAAAGACTTGGGCCCCGAGACCTGCTCGCTCAGCTCCGCAGCAGCAGGGCCATCAGGCTGTTACGCACCGCTTCAGCCGCAGCGGCTACGACCACGGCTAGAGAACGGGGTGGTTTGGGGCAGGAGCAGCTCTCCTTATTCTCCAGGTGCCATTTCCCACCAAAAAAAAACAAAAACCATGGACAAACACGTGCTGGATGAGCCCATCCCTGCAGCAGCACACCTTTTCCTACCTGTGCCCATTGACCCGGAGCAGGGGGGGTGTCTCTGCCCTGTCCCCAGCCCCAAATCCCCCCCACCCACCCCATTACCACCCCGCCTGGCTGCTCGCGGGCAGCCCGGCCCCGGGAGGGGCTTTGGGGTGGGGGCCGCGGGCGGGCGCACGCTTTTTATTTCAGTAATTCTTTTATCTTGTTCTCGCACCCTGAACAGTATGAGCGTTCATCAAAGTAATTGACGCGGATGAAATTAGCGCTTCCTGCTATGTCGGACAGATAAACTTTGCTGAATATTGATTTTGCACAAAGAAAATGACATGTGCTTGGTCCTCACCCTTTATCTGGACGGAGCAGGGAGATGCTGGGGGAGGCGAGGGGGGAAGGAGGCAAGCCTCCGCTGGAGAAGCATCCATAAGAATTACTTTTATCTCCTCTCCCACAAGAAGACAACAGAAGATAAGGCTGGGCGACAGTGCTGGGGGAGGAGGTGGGGGAGCAGGGAAGAGGAGCCCGGCGAAGACCTCCGCCGTGCGCTGGAGCGGCTGGGGGCTCTTTGTCAGCCGCGGGGTTTGGGCAGATAACCAGCTTTGTAGGGCCGTGCGTCACGGAGAGCCAGGGAAAGGCGGGCTCCCCTCCGTCCCACCTGCACAACGCCCGTGGCAGGGGGCTGCATCCCCCCCCCGGCGGCACCGTGGGGCATCCCCCAGCCCGGCCCCGCGTCCCACCGGGTCGGCTCCTTTGCACAGCGAAGGTTTTGTGTCGACGCCGCGCTCAGCAGAAAGGGGATGCGGGAACAAAGCTGGTACATGTGCTGCCTTTCCCAGAGCAGGGGTCAGCGCTGTTCTGCCAGACACGGGGCAACCCAGGCTCTGCACACAGAGCATCTCGCAGCGCCAGCAGCAAGGCAGCCACGAGGTTTTTGATGACTGCAGGAGGATTAATTAACGTGCCCTGCTCTGCCTGGCACAGACTGGCTCCGTGATGAACCCCGTTTGGATGAGCAAAGCGGAGGCAGCCACTGAGCCCCGTTAGCTGCTCCCTAATTGCAGGAAAACTGGGGGCCACCTCCTAACTCCTGCAAAGCCTGGCGTCTTCCTGACATCGTCTTCCACAGCAGGTGCCTGGGGAGCTCCTGGAAATTGCCCTGGGAGGTGCCCCCAGAGCCACAAGGCAAGAGCTGGGGCTGGGTGAAGTGGGCACGGAACAGCTCATCGTCACCAGCATGGGGACAGCAACGGAGATACTATGTAAAGTCCTAAAAAAAGGAGGATGTGGAAGGATTTGAGCCTGAATTTCCTGTGCCGTGCTGGGCACAGAGCAGAAGGCAATGGGGGCCTCGTGGACAAAGTCTTGGGGGCTCCATCGCCCCTCTCCCGAGCACACCCCATGTGGGGCCATTGTCATGGCCATCAGTGAGGGACTTTTCTGCTTGGATCTTACTTAGAGAATTAAGTGTAGACGTGAAGCTCAAGCGAGTGCCTCTCTGCAGGCTTGGCAGCAGACGAGCCTTCCTGAAAAACGCCTTTTGGCATTCTGTGGTTTTCTACAGGCAAACCTCCAGGCTGAAAAAAGGTGGGACGCTGCCCTCACCTTCCCCCCAGGAGCTGCATGGGGCACCCCATGGCACTGAGCAAACCATGCAATATGTGAAACAAGCCAGATATCCCCAAAAAAGACAGTACAAATGACCCCTTCCAGTGCCACGGGGGCAAGGCAGCCCAGCCTGGCACTTCTTGCCTCCCCAACACCCACCCAGCAGCCTAACAGGCACCAGCGTTCGGCTCCTTCCCTTTTCCTTGACCAAGCAAACCCCATCCGATACACCAAATACATCTGCAAACTTCGGAGCTGTTTCTGTAACACTTTTCCTTGGCTAAGGTAATGAAGCTTCGTTTAAGCCACGCAGGTTTCTCCTTCACCTGCATGCTCTGGCGGCGAATTCGCGCTCGCGGCTCCTGTGTTCCGCTCCCCTCCTCTGCTCCCTGGCCAAAGGGAGGCACAGCCTCGCTCAGCGTTACAATTTCTGGCTTCTCTTCCTTGATTTCCACCTCCCCCTCCCCAGATATACCAGGCCTTGGGGAAAAAAAATAAAAAAGAAAAAAAAAAGAAAAAAGAAAATCACAGCCTTTAGTTTGCTGCTTGTATTTTCTAGACACAGTGCCCTGACATTGAGAGCAAACAGTTATTAAATAAATGCATTGTTAGGCATGCTTTTAGTCCTGACACCTCTGGTAAATCTGCATTTGTTATTTAGTGAATTAAGTGGTTTTAAATCAAGTTATAATCGGTGGGTGCCCTTGTACGCGGTATTTTATATCCTCCTGTGCATGCTTTGTTTGCAATTTCTGTACAATTTCTTTAGGTGCATTATATATTTTCCTTGAAACAGCGGCACGCTCTGCCCTGCTACCTGGCTCTGCAGAAAGCATCCCACCCTGAGCAGCTCACCTCCACGGCTCGATGTGGGGATGGGGTCCACGCCTCAGGGTGTCGCCCTTGGGTGCCCACCCAGCTGGGTGCTGCAGCCACTCCAAGGAGAGCCACCTGGGGAGGGTGTCCGGGGAGAGCCCATCGCCCAGCCTGCTGCCCCTGCCCGGGCTCTGAACACCCAGGACGTCTGCTGAGATTTTCTTCCCAGCCATGGCCAGTGCCAGGTCACAGAGTGCCCGTCTCACCATGATGTGGTCACTTGCATCCCTCCGTGACATGGCCATCTCCATCTCCATCTCTCCGTGGTGTGGTCACCTCCATCTCTCCATGCCATGGCCATCTCCACCTCCATTCCTCCATGACATGGTCACCTCCATCTCTCCGTGGTGTGGTCACCTCCATCTCTCCATGCCATGGCCATCTCCACCTCACCAAGTTGCTCTCAGACCTGGGAGTCTGAGCCCAGCCAAGACACCCAGCACGGCGCTGCCTTCTGCATCAAGAACCATCTCACCTAACTTTTTGGTGCCCCTAAGCCTGGCTGATCCTTAAGACCCTGGCCATTTAAGGTCACAAACGTGCAGAAGCCTGACCAAACCTCAGATTTTCCACGGGGACTTTCCACCAGCCTAGCAGAAATTCCTGCCCACCTTCCCGCCACTGGCATGCCAGCAGAGGCTGTGCCATCACCCATGAGCTGTTGTCCCCTCGCTGCCCCTCCACGTCCTCCCCCGGGGGGCACATCCCTTGTTGCCCCCGCTGCCCCCCCTCCTCTTTGCCCATTTATCTCCTCCGGCGGGTGATTATACATAAATATGAGCAACTGTGTCTGCGCCTGACCTTACCTGCCCTGACTAAATTCATGTAGTGTCTGTGAAGATAATTCTAAAGCCATAAGAAGATAATAAAAAAGGAAAGATAAAAAAAAAAAGGGCAAGCATTGTGGTTTGTATTCTCTTATCTAACCTCCTGCAGGCCCGGGTGGGAGAGCGGCCCCTCGCTATTTAAAGGGATGCTGCAGTTGGGAGCGCCGCAGAGAGGGCGAGGAGCCCGGGTGCTGCTGGGGCTGGTCCCGGTCCTCCAGAGCTGGTGGGGTCAGGGGAGGGGACTCCCAGGGGAACCCCACTGACAGCAACCCCCCAGCCTGATCCTGTCCCCACATCCTACTCAAATGGTGGGCAAAGGGAGCGGGAGGATGCTGTGGGTGAGATGCCCGAGGTGGCAGAGGATGGGCGCACGGCCCCGCGGTGAGCTGGTGGCCAGCTGGGGAGGCTGAGCTGGGAAAGGGAAAAACGCATCCCTGGGGGTGATTTCCCAGGTAAAAATCCCCCTGCTGCGGCACCCAGCCTTTGCTCACGAGTGCATCAATTGTGGGGACAGAGGGGATTATCAAAGAGTTCATCGCGGCGGTGTCATCTGCGAACGGAGCGGGTTGTCAGATAAACGGCACGGAGCCAGCGCCACGGGGGGGGAAAAGTACAGAGCCCCCTCCCAATGAGACCCTGAGGAAAAGGGTTGGTGCCAGGGCGAGACATCCCCAGCTGGCCCCCAGCTCTGGGAGGCAAGGTGTGAAATGTCAGAAATTCGGACATCCCTGCAATTGTTTTCTCACAGGCTTAAAGATCTGCTGCCCCGAGCCGGAGCGCAACCAGGACACGGAGCTGGGTCCTGGCTTCACCATCCGTGCCAGCACCCAGTGTGCTGTGTGCTTGAAGGCACGAGGCTCGGCTGGAAATCGCCCCAGGCCAACTCCAAATGCTCCAGAGCTTTGTCCGAAGGCACTTTGCTCTGTTTTCCCCTTAGCCTTGTTTTTATTTATTTGTTTGTTGTTTTCTTTTTTTTTTTTTTTTGCATGACTGGGATTTAAGCGCAATAAAGCCAAACGACGTCGATGTCATAACAAGACTAAAACCCCACCAAAGAACCCCAAAACCCCATGAGCGTGCCAAAGGAGGATGTGGTTATGGGGATCACCACCCCTTAGCATCCCCAGCGCCAGGACAGCAAGGCAGGGCTGCATTTAAGGGATGCTCCCTCCTTGTTCCTTGCACCACGGCGGGACGTCCCCGCCGGAGAGGGTCCTGCTGGGCGAGGGGCTGATGGAAGAAGGGACACGGGGACAGCCACCGCCAGGAGCACGAGGAGGGGGACACCAGCCCGCCGCCCCCCCACCGCCACCCCCCCCCCAGTACATGGAGAGGGCTTTCTTCCGCCTTTGTTCAGCGGCTCCGAAGTGGTGTCGCCACAAAGGCCGAGGTGAAAGGGGTTAATTTGGGGGACAGAGGTAGGATGTGAAGATGCAGAGCGGGACAATGGGCCGCCTTCCTCTTTTGTCAGCGCGGCCATTGTGCCGCGTGTGAAAAATGAAATCTGTTTCATTTTGTTCCCAGATGCGATCGGGCGCCTCTATTTAGAAGCCATCAAAAAAAGCCAGCCAAGTGTTGGGGGGGGGGGGGGGGACATGACAGGGGGGGACGCAGGCCTGCCAGACACGGACAGCCCCACCCCGGAGCGGCCTTTATTTATTTATTTGGGGGTTAACATTTATTTAGATTTAACCCGCTCCCTGCCTCCGGCATTCAAGTGGCCGAAACAATCGGCAAAGTCAGGGGGGAGAGGGTTTGGGTGGCGGTGGAGTGTCCTCCCACCCGGAGCATCTCCACCCCAAAGCATCTCCCATCCCGAGCATCTCCATCCCATATCATCCCCAATCCAGAGCATCTCCATCCTAGAGCATCCCCATCCCATAGCATCTCCATCCCAAAGCATCCCCAATCCAGAGCATCCCCATCCTAGAGCATCCCCTATCCGAAATATCTCCCATCCCACAGCCAGGCACTGGGATAACCCCTCTGGCTGTCCCACCCCGTCCCCTTTCCCCCTCGAGTTTTGCAGGAAGGTTGGGCAGCTTCGTCGCTGCTATTTATCAGCGTTTCCCCTTAATCCCTGCAGAAGTGGAAGGAAACCCGGTCCCGGCGCCTTCCCCCCTCCCTCCCTCTCCCCGAAGCAATCTGTGGTTTTGCTACCAACGTGAGAAATTTTCACCTCCAGCGAAGGTGTGAAACTTGGCAGTTTTGTTCCCTCCGAGGGGAATCGCAGCCTTCGCAGAATGCAAACAAACAAACAAATGCAAATTAGCCCCTAAAAAAAAGCATGTTTTTTCAATACGCATCTTAACCTTTGCCACAAATTAACAAATCCAGCTGGAAACCCTCAAGATTTATTTTTCCCATCCAAACACACAGCTGCTTTTCCCCCAGGATGCTGGCGGAGGTGAGAGGCACCAGGCGGCGGGTACGGGATTTGGGCAGGGGACAGAGCCGGGGCAGAGCCAGCCCCGAATGCAGCAGGGCAGGATTTGAGAGTCAGGGCAGGATTTGTGTATCGGGACAGCCCATCTCCCTTCTGCAGACCCAACAAACTCATTCCAGCCACGGATTTGGATATCCTGGGCAGGGCTTTTCCCGAGGTGCCTGCAGGTGATGAGCCAAGGAGCAGTGGGGATGTGGCACCGCAGGGCTGGGACGTGGCCAGGAGCCTGTCCAGAGGAAAGGGACAACCTGCCCTCCATCCAGCAGGGCACGTCGGGTATCTCCACACCTTCACGTGCATCCAGGACCCATCTGACCCCAGCATCACCCTCCGGCTGCTCGCCCCCTGCTCCCACCACCGTCCCCTGCGTCCCCCCTGGTGGCCCCGAGCGGGACCTCCCGGCGCGGGGCTGGCAGGATGGCAACGTGGCGGCGAGGCCGTGGGTGTCACATCACATAAATCAAGCTCCGGAGCCTTCCTATTTAACACACTCTTCCCCTTCGAGTTGTCAGTGAAACCGTTAATTAATTAGCTAATCCCGCCATGAAGTGGATTCTAAATGGGTCTCCCCTCCCTTCCCCCCATTTAGGTAATTACTGCTGAGGGAGCTTTTGTGAGAGTAATTTTCCAGCAGGGACAGCCCCGGATGGCTGAGGGAGATGAATTTGAAGAGGGGGGGGAATAATAATGCAAACGGGTGTGCGTGGGGGGGATAAAGGGCTCCTCCTGCAGGGTGCTGCGCTCCGGAGACCCAGCTGGGGCCAGCTTCTCCTCCCGGTGGTACAGGAGGACCACGGGGCTCAGCCTGGGGAGGCTGCAGCAGGAGAGGCTCCCGGTGGCCTCAGCAGCGTGTCCTCACCACCAGGCAGCAAAATCTGGGTGCTGTCCCTGTGCCAAGGTGATTTGGGTGCTGTAGAGGGTCCCCACGTCCCCACTGTGTGCGCCCATCCTGCCTAGAGCATCCTC
Source organism: Anas platyrhynchos (assembly GCF_047663525.1). Taxonomy (NCBI): domain Eukaryota; kingdom Metazoa; phylum Chordata; class Aves; order Anseriformes; family Anatidae; genus Anas; species Anas platyrhynchos. The sequence continues at coordinate 7,039,389 of NC_092602.1, forward strand.
ATACCTGGTTTTAAAGCATTTTCCATAACAAGGCCAAACCCCGAAGCCTTGAGGATTTTTCCCTGCCAAACAAAGCAAAAGGTGATTGGGTTTCAAGGCTGAGCGGAGAAATACTCAGCGGTCCCCGGGGCAGCAGCTCTTGGGGCATTTATTTCAGTCGAGGCAGCACCAGAAGCAGCGTTTCTCCTTCCTATCTTGCTCTTTCCATGCCCCCGAGCAGCTCCAAAACCCTTTTTTGTTCCTCAGAACCTCAAACCCAGTCTCCAAGCGAAGATTTTCAAAGGCACGCAGAGTTTCAGATCCTCAGCTTCATGTCCACGAGTCGTGCCGTGTCCAACAGAGATACCGCGCCAGTGGCGCAAGCCCGCCCGCTGCAGCCGAGCGCCTTTGAGCCGCCTCGCATCGCTCACAGACGCCTTCAGAAATCAAAGGTTTCATCTGAAAATCGTGCTTTGGCTGGCCTTTGGGTGCCAAGAAGTCGATATGCCCAGCGCAGCCACAAATACACCCGCCCTGCACCCATCCAAGGTGCCCCAAGCATTTTCTCACTGTCACGGGGCAGGAGGTTGTGGGGAGGTTGCTCCGATTTGAGCAGGTGCCTGCAGCTTGTCTGTAGGGGAAATATTACCAACAGCTTGGGATAAGTGTCCCCATCCCCTGAGAAGGTTCCCTGAGCAGCACCCAGTTGGAAAATTCACGTTTTCTTCCCTCCTTTGCCACGTACAGATGAAGTCGCCCTGTGACACCCAGCTGGGATGTCTCCTCCCTTTGGTCTCTCGCTGCACCCCACAACAGGCTCCCAGAAGCAGGGATGGTGGAGACGACTTCTCTCTGGCTCTGGAGAGGTGATGAGCGGGCTGCTACAGCTAGGAGCCTGTTAATACCTTTTTTTCCCCAAGGCTTTCCCCAAATACAGCTAGGAGAAAAGATGGGTGCACCTCTGCGCCTCTCCTTGTCTTCTGCTGCTGCAGCCGAAGCATCCTTTAGGACTTCCCACCCTCATTTTTCTGTATGGATCTTTCTCCTCCAGCTGCCTGCAAACAGCCTGCCAGGGACTGCCCTTGTCTGCTGCCTCCTCCCAAGGAACAGCCCAAACCTTAGCGGTTTTGTGTTGCAAACTGGGGACAAAAAAATGTCCTTGCTCCGAGCTGAGCTGGGGATGGGACCGGCTCTGGGGTTCCTGCAGGAGAGAGGCCCCCAGGGATGGGGCAGGAGGGGCTGGGGGGAGGAGGTCAGAGTCCACTCAGACCACGGAGGATATTTCACAAGTTGTCGAGGGCAATCTGCAGCCTTTCTGCTTTGAGAGATAAGGCTAAGCTGCGAGGCTGAGCAGGATGCGGTGGGGCGATGGCTCAGACTCTGGGTGTTGCGTTGGGAACTGAAGTGACACGGGGCTTACCGGCACGTCCGAAGGATGCTGTCTTGGCCGGGATGAGATGGTGCCATCCCCTCGCCAGAAGCACCCCTGTGGCAGGTTTGGTCCCATCAGGAAGGTACATGGAGAGGAAGAAAAGAGCCCAGAGCAGCTGTTACAGCCTCTGCATCCTTCCTCCAGCCACCACCCCATCGCCAGAAGCTGCTCCCGCTGCAATCTGCGCCTCCCCTCTCCGCCTCGCTAGGAGCGAGTGCGGTCAGCCGGAAAATTAAGACCCGGGGTTGAACCCAGAGGGGCACCGAGCGGGGCCATGGGGATCGGAGCAGCCAGAGCAGCCCCCTGGCACCTCTGTGCCAGCCCCGCTGCCCACCCTGTGCCCAGGCACGGTAAATCACTGCTGACAGCTCCGGCGGGCACAGGGCTCGCGTGCCTGCCCGCTGCCTCCCGCGTGCAGCTGGCGCGGGCGGAGGTCCAAGGTCAGCTAAGTGCTTAATGGGCCTCCCGCGAGGACCTGCGCTGAAAGGCGGGCGAGGAGGGAGCATATGTCACCGCCGGAGCTCCGGGGCTGCTTGGGAGTGACAGGAGGATGCTTCCCATGCGGATAGGCGAGCACAAGGGGCTGCTTTCCCAAGCTTTTTTCCCCGGGAGCGCAGCAGGGACCTGCAGGTCCGGAGGGTGGATGCACACCCAGGTGCCCTTGGCATGAGGCTGCCCAATCCAGGTTTTATTTGGCCAAGGAGGCTGAGGAGGAGAAGGAGGAGGTGTGGGAATGTTCTACAGCACCAGCTCCAGGTGAGAGCAGGAGAAACGAAGAGGAGACAGCACCGGGGGTGAGCTGCCTGGCCAGACCTCTGTGGTTGTGCCCTTGAATCTCCAACCCAGCACACCTGGGTCCAGCCCTGAGCATCTCCCGGTCTCGGCACCGCTGGTCAGCATGACTGCAAAGCGAGTTTCCATGCAACCGAACACAAACACCTTCCTGAGCTCCTGGCCGAGCCATGAGCAGAAATTCACGACAATTTCAGCAGGATGTCCTCGCTGCTCTGCCAGAATGAAGGGGATGTTACGCTCTGACTCAAACTGAACATTTTGGAGCTGTTGAAACGTCATGGCATCTGGGTGGTCCCTGTTAGAGGCATTGATCTCTCCACGACCACACTACTGCACCCTGCAGTAACTCCCTGGTAGCCAGTCCCCTGGGCAAGAACATTTCTGGATGAACACAGGGATTTCCTACTACTGCAGCCAGACAAAACACAGGGGCTGAGCCCTGTCCCTCGGAGGATAACTGGTACAAGCAACCATCCTGAAGCACACGAGGTGCTGCCCCCCTCCTGCAGCCAGGGCTGCAATTCCCAGAGCCTCTCTGCAAAACCTCTCACCTTTCCCTAAGGGGAAAAATATTTCTACTGCTGTCCCATGCCACCTTTCCCCCTTACACCTCCACACTCATGACCACGAAGCCACGAGCACCGTGCACACACAGCAGCATCCAGCTCGAGCCCGTTATCCAGGCACAGGTGGCATCAGGGTAAAGCTCTGCCCAAGTTTGCTTTTCCCCCACATTTGGGCACCAGAAAAGCTTTGCCTGAGGATGCTGCTGCCCCCCCTGTACCCCCACAGCTCCCCAGTCTCACAGTTGGTGGCCAGGCACCGAGGGCTGGTGCCCAGCAGCACGTCCCGGGGGGAACGAGGGGGGAGAGGAGGCCCCTGGGGACGTGGGGTACGAGGTTTGCTTTCGCAGACTGAATCAAACGTTGGGAAGCCGGTGAATTAGCAGTGTTTGCTGAGCAAACGCTGCCGGGTGGGGACAGGCAGAGGAAGAGTGTTTAAGCACACAGTCCTTTATTTGCTAGCAAACATCTCCAGCTCCTCCTCTCCCTCCCCTGTGCCTCCCTGCGCTGCTGCTCCAGCAAGGCTGGGTGATGCCTCCCAAGGCAAGGAGGAACGAAATTCCCCCGGGGGGAGGGAGACCATGTGGAAGAAGCATTTTTTGTTTCACCAATGTGCCCACACCAGAGCACCCAAAAGGATGGGGGTGGTGGATTTGGAGTGCAAAATCCCAATTGGGGGTGGATTTTGTTCAAAAACTACAGTCACCTCCAGCATTGCTGCCCTTCTGTGTGCTCTGGAGGGGAGGGCACTGAGGACACGGCAAAGCACAGGACACACAGCAGAGGTTTGGCATCACTAGAGCAGCTTGTGAGCGCTCTTAAAGCCCTGGGGCACAGCTGCAGGGTAGGATTGCTTCTTGCAAGCCGAGGTAGGGAGCTTCTTGGCCCTGCTGGCTCGTGGGGTTCTGGTGCTGAGCTCAAACCCCTCTCCTGGCACAGCCCCAGGAGGAGCTGATCTGGGAGAAGCTATCAAGCTTGTTCAGATGGCCCAGCAGGAGGGATTTCACCTGCTGGCCAGGGGTTCACTGGGATTCAGCATACAGGGAGCTGCTAAAGCCATTCTCTTGGCTCTGAGAAGTCCAACATTTCATCTAGCTTGCGCACCACATGCCATCTTCGGTGATCGCAACCTGCTTGACCAGACCTCGCTTATTCCTTGGACTCAGCCCTACACCAGACCTGGAGCACACCTCTGCCAACCACCTGACCTCCTGCCGTGACACTCAGCTCCATGGAAAGGGCAAAGCTCGAGAGCCCTTCCCTTTCTGACCTCTGAGCAGGTCCAGATACACCTCCTCTGGAAACCCCAGCTGACAAACTGGGCTGGCTTCCCACCCTGAAACTCCTCCCAGGCGCCAGGAGGAATTTCACGGACCTGTTGATGCTCCGCGCCACTCTACTGCAAATCTCCTTCCATCGCTGGCCAACGACTGCAAAAATGCCACAGCCAGGTTGCCACCTCCATTCATAAAACATCCTCCCCTGCAACTGCTGGACCGGCTTTTATGGAGCTGTCTTAATGCTCATTCACCCTTTGAAGGCCAGGTGCTTAGCCAGCAGCTGTGCTGCACGCTGCTGCCTGAATTACTCATCACGGGCAGCGCGTGCATCATTCATTATTAACTGCTCCGTGTTCGCCCCGAGGCTTCATCCAGTGCCACCGCCGTGGCTGCAGGAGGAACGCAGCCACCCGTGAAAGCAGCAGCACCCCTCACGTCTACCTCTGGGGGATGGCACTGCTTTTTGGGGTGCTCGGTGGCACTGAGGTGCCTCCAAGAAAGAGCCCAGCCCTGCCCTGGTATCCCCCCAGCACCGCAGGGGAGAAGGATTAGAGACAAAACGTGCGCAAAATTAGTCCCCAAGACATAAATTACAGGTGGCGAGAAGCCTTCAGCTGCTATAAATCAGCAAAGCCTCGCCGAAGTAAGTGGAGCAGTGCTGATTTACGCCTCCTGGCAGCTCGGGCTGGCCTTTGGAGCTTTGTCTGGGATTAGTGGGAGGAATTGTTGGGGAGGGGAACACTCTCATTACCTTGTCCCGCTCGGCGCTTTGCTTTTCTCCGGTGCGTGTTGTTGTCGGGAGCTGGATCTAATTAGCCATTGCAGGAAATGCCTCAGCTTCTCCTGTCCCCCACCGCTCGGCAGGGGAGGGGGGGGCTAATCCCAGCCAACGTGGGAACGAGCCCTGATGCAGAAATCGGGGCCCGATCCCAATATTTGCTCTGCAAAGCAACACAGGCACACGGAGCCTGGCTACCTGGGGGGCAGGAGTGGAGGTTGGAGATGTGCTACCTACAGCACAGCCTGGTGGGGGGGGTCTGAGCCCTCAGGGCTGCTCTTAAGCAGAGCTGCAGGGCTGTGGGTGGGACCCCAGGTGAGGCTGGTGAGGGTAATTAGTGCCTTGGAGGATCTGATGAGGTTTAGCTCTGCAGCATGTGATTCCCTTCCCTTGAATTGATTCAGTCCTTTTCCATCAGGTGTCACCTGCGACGTGACCCCCAGCAGACACACCACGTTAAGGTTTGGGGTGTCCGAACGCAGAGGGGTTTGCTTGCAGATGGGGTCAGTGAGCGCTGTACAAGCCGTGGAGATGCAGACATGGGGGTGCCATGCTCTGCGGGTGCTGCTGGCCCCTGGGGGGCTGAGAGCAGCGTTGGCAGGATCCTGGCACCCAGGCGGCACCGAGCTCCTCCGAGCCCATCCGTGTGGGCTCCAGGACCTCGCAGAAAGCTGGCTTTGCTAACTTTGCCATCTTCCCAGTTTGAGGAACCCTTGGGCTGAGCAGTGGTAACCGGCACGCTCACACGCTGAAAATACCGTGGCAGTGGTAAATGCTAAAACAGCACGGGGAGCTTCTCACCACGAGGATGGCTTTGATTCAGTGCGATGTATTTAGCGCTGCGGGGCTGATTTACACCGAAGTCAGAAGGTGGGCCAGCAGGAGAGGGAGGAATTACCACCTTCCGCAGCAGGACCAGCACTGGGAAATATCTCCCTGTGCCTCAGCAGCCGCAGGTCGCAGCCTGACGTACGGGCACATCTCCCCTCCTGCTCCCAAAGCAATAACCCCCAGGTTACCTCAGTCAGCTGTGAGTTCCTGCAGACCAAACCTAAAACTTCAGGTGCACAAAACACGTTTAATGCCCATGGGCTGACCCACGGAGCACCCCTGTTCACCTGTCTTGATTCCCAGACACTGAATCTTTGATGAGAGCAAGGGCAGCCCCTGAAATCCACATTGCCTTTTGAAACCCTCAATTTTGGGTTATAAAGTTTTCCTCCGTGCTGATATGAGTTGAAATGCCATAAGACATCTGCATGGGTTGCAGGGACAGCACCTGGTGCCCCAGAGATGTTTCTACCCCTGGCAGCTGGTTGGGTGTGGGGTCCTTCAGCATCCTCCAGAGCTTCTCTCCTGAAGGGCTCTGCCATGTGTCTCACACCTGGAGCGGGACATACCATGAGTAAAGCTTCCTGGGATCAGAAAGTCAGGGGGAGCCGCAAATCTCCAGCACGGGGCAGGTGACACACGTAATGGTGCACGTACACACACGCTGCTCCCCATCTCCTCGGGCTCCTCCTGCTCCTTCCATCTCTTTCATTCTTCTGAAAGGGGACTTTGCCATTCCTGGGCTTTGTTGGTGGCAAGGAGGATACTGGATAAAGAGTCTGAGAAAGTGAAAGAGGGTGCGCCGGGCTCCAGGAGGAGAAGGAGGGGAGAGCAGGAGAAGGAGGGATTCTCGGTATCTACAAGGGAATTAAAGCGCTTTTACTAGAGTGAAGAAATCATCTAAAGAATGGCAGGCGAACAAAAGCAGCAAGGCTATGGACAAGTCGTTCTGAATAGATCCAGATCCCCTTAAGTTTGTAACACCCCCTACACACTTCTTTTTTTCCCCTTCCCCCCCTTAAGCCTTTGCTCCTCACTCCCTCCAAGAACAAATGCAGAGGGGAAAAAAAAATACTAAAAAACCCACGAGGGAGGGGAGGAGTGGAAGAAAGCTAAAAAAAAAATCAAATAAAATAAAAGGTAATCCTCAGCCACTTTGCCCCTCTGGGGGCTGCTCTGGGCCAGATTAAAGGTCCGGTGTGAAACCATTCTGCTATTCAGATGCGATAAGCAGGATTTACAAGCAAAGAGAAAGAGAGAAAAGAATGGGCGAGAGGAGAAAAGGAGAATTATTTGTGTCTCTTAATACTTGTTAAGCACTTCTCTTTTGCTAGACCAGACAAGACACAGCTATGCTCAAAGTCCGTGCACAATCCTGCCCGCTTGTGTCCCCCCCACCCCTCCCCGCTTCCCCCTGCCCCCTCCGAAGCAAGCAGGCAACACTTTGTTGCTACTGAGCTGAAATTGGTCTCCTCTCCGAGCGGCACACAAAGAGAATGGCAATTAACCTTCCTGTTCCCTGGTGACAGCGATCTAATCAGCGCTGCGCCTAGGCCTGTGCCAGCCGCTCAAAGGCAAAGCCCCCGTGTTTGCGGGGGGGACGGGGCGGCGAGGAGGGGGCTGCAGCTGTGTCCCGCACCGGGGCCGGGATGGGTGCTATGGGGAGAAGGGACTTGGGTTGCTTCCATCACCAAGGTTGGCTTGTCCAGCCCTTGGAGGATGCAGGTGGAGGTGTCGGTGGGAGCCACAGCCTCAAGGATGGAGGGCAAGGCAGCCTTGGGCTAGTGGTGGCCCACCGGGACAGCGTAGAGCCCTGTTGGGGCTTAGGGTGGCTGCAGGGATCCCACCCCAGGTGATATGGGTCTCGATGTTCACTCGTGTGCCTCAGGAGGATGATGCTCTAGGAAGAAGGCGGGGAGGCCGGCCTCCCATCACCAGCACTCCTCTCTGGAAGAGGGAGGCACCTGGGGGGCTTCACAGCTGAGAACTGCGTGCCGAGACCCGCAAATACAGGCCTCGGTTTTGAAACTTCTCCACAAGCTCGTAGGCTTTTTATTTTTTTAAATGGAAAAATAGGCTTGTTAGAAAAGCCTCAACCATCCTTCACAAAAGAACCACTACTCATCAGTGCCACTTTTCAGCAATCCTCCTCCACTCCATATTTTTCCATTTTTGCAAGAGCTGAGGATGAGAAACAACTCGCGTGTTGTTAAAAGACCAAGATGTAAGTGTTGGGTTTGTGCTACTTTCAAGGGAGAAAAAGTGAACCTCCCAGAGGTCAGCTGAAAATTGAGAAGTGCTTTATTATTTTAAACCTCTGAAAAATCCAGCCAATGGCTAGTTCTCTAATTGTGGCCATGGATCCAAGCAACTGAAGCAGAGGTCTCAGAATCAGTCTTTTGCTTGCTGATGAGTCTGGTCTTAGATCCCAGCAACACAGGAAAATGACAGTGAGATGTCCTCTAGAAGAGGAAAAAAAAAAAAATCTTTTTTATTTTCTTGCTAGTTCTAAAGAAAAAAAAAAAAAAGTCATCTTCAGCACTGTCGATGGAATTTTCTCGAGCAGTGAAATTCACCTGTTCCTCAAGTGCTACAACAAACATTTCCCACCACAGCTGAGCAGGAGGCCTGGGCATCCACCTCGGGGACATCCTGATGGGACAGGGGCGTTATGGGGTGGTGCTGACACCACAGAACTCCCTCTACTTTGGTTGTGCTGCCCTTCTCTTTGTTCCTAGCATAACGCTGCACTCTTATTTAATATCTGGTGGCCTTCCTCCAAGACACAACAGCATTTCAGGGACAAATGTGAACTCGCACAGGAAGCATTGCCCATAACCACTGCTTAAAACCCAATTCCCGACCATGTATGCATGGTGCAGAGCCCAAAGCTTCAACCCTGGTGGCAAGGACCCTTCCTTGGCCTTCTCCAAGGCCTGGCATGTCTCAGGGCACGCTAGCACGACCCTATGGCAGCGCTCAGTGCTCAGGAAGGTGCCAACACCTGGAGCTGCCAAACCTCCCTGAGGGCCTCCCTGCTGAGGGACAGGACCCCCACAACCCAGGGGGGAGAAGGAGCGATGGGGGGGACCCCCCAAGCTGGCCTAGGGCCCACCGTGAGGCCAGCCATGATGGAGGCCCAGCACTCGGCCTGCTGCAGGGCTTTGGCCAGACAGGCACAGGCGTCTCCATTACACCGAAAGGAGGAGCATAATTGAGCCTAAATTGATTCAAACAGAGGCAATTAAAGCAAAACTCGGCCCCCCACTGGGAAAGCGAAGGCGCGGCTTATTTTTAACTCATAACCACCACAACAACCACAGAAACGTAATTAAGGGGCAGCGTTACACACACCCCCCTTCAGCCCCAATGACAGACCGAGTGAAATTGCCCCCCCTGGTCCCCCATCCCATTAGCCACCCCCCCAAGCGCTCAGCCCCATCATAGCCAGCACCACGGACAGCCCACCCCATACCATCCACCCCCCTATAGCGTCAATCCTCCCCACTATAGGGCCACCTGCTCCTCTATAGTGCCCACCCCCTGCTATAGCGCCCACTCCCCACTTATACCCCCTGCCCCCTTTACTTATAATGTCTGCCCCCCATAGCTCCCACCTTTCTATAACACCTATCCCACTATAACACTCAGCCCCCCTGCTATAATGCCCCCCCCTTATAACTCCCACCCCACTATAATGCTCACTGCCCCGCTTATAATGCTTGCCCCCCAGCTAAAATGCCCACCCAACTACAATGTCCACCCCACTTAAACACCTGCCCCACTATAACACTCACCCCCTTGCCTATTACACCCACCCCACTGTAATGCTTGCCCCACTATAGTGCTCACCCCGTGCTATAACACCCACCCTGCTATAACACCTACCCCGCTATAATGCTCATACCCAGCTTATAACACCCACCCGCTCTAATACGCACCCCACTATAACGCTGACTCTGCTATAATGCTCACCCCAAATCCTCTGTGCTCTCCCATTTTCCGGCCCCAGAGCTGCTGCCCCGGCCCTCCGCTGCCCCCAGCTCTTCTCCCAGCCCAGGAGCATCCCAAGCATGGCTCCGTGCCACAGGGCAGGGCTGGCGAGGTGCAGGAGGCACGGTTACATCGCACAAATCCTTCTCCTTTCTTAGGTGGAGACCCGGAGCGGGGCTGGATCGGCATTGCTCCGTCTGCAGAGCAAACAAGAACCATCAATTAGAAGTAATTACCACCCCCTCCCCATAACTTAAGAGGCTAATACTAGGCTTCATTTTTAAGAAAGGTAATTTGACGGCCATAAATTACAATTATAAAAACTTCATTAGAGTCGGTAGCAATCCATCCACCATTGTTCTAATTACACACTGTAGGAGTAATGAATGCTAATGGTTTAATGTACAATAATTACCACAATTGAAAAATAATAATAATACAGAACAACCTCAGTTATCCAAATGTCACGGGGGACGTGGAACGGGCTGGGGTAATCGTGGTTTCAGATAATTGAGGGGCTCTTCAGCGTGATTAATAGGTGCCACGACCTCTGCGTGGGGAACGAGGAGCTTTAAGCGATGGCAGCGTGGTCAAGTGAGGCAAGGCTCGGGGCAGAGGGGGGAAATCGGGTGTCTTCTGTCTTTGTTTTGGATTTTACGAGATATTTTAGATGTAAAGTAAATGTATTGTTTTGCAACCGAACTGTGCCACCTCCTGATGAGTTTCAGGTGTGGTCGGCAGGGTTTGAAGCAGAAATATGGGAATTGGGCTCTGAAACCCGCTCACACTCGGTCCCATTGTGAGAAGCACTGGGAGTATTTGCTGTGCCGGGCAGAGCACGAGAGGCAGTTTTGATCCCCTGCAGCACAGCAGCAGCACAGAACTGCAGGAATTTCAGGTGAGAAGGGACCCCAGGAGGTCTTTAACCCAACCTCCTGCCCACAGCAAGCTTAGCATGGAGTTTGGGCTGGGATGTTCAGGGATTTCCCCGGTCAGTTCCCAAACACTTCCAGAGACAGGAATCCCACCAGCTCCTTTGCTCCGGTGCACAGCTTGTTCACCCCCACAGTGGCTGTATTTCCTTACATCCCACCAGATCCTGTTCCAGCCTATTTCCCTCTCCTCTCCTCCTCTCAGCACAGCCCAACCAAGCCCCCAGCCTCTCCTCCCTCCGGCCCCACCAACACCCTGGCAGCCTTCTGCCAAACCCACCCCAACACTTATTCCTCAGCCCCCTAGTCCATCCCAGGGGCAGGGGCTTGCTTTTGTCCATGTTAAAGCCCCACATCTGCCAGAAAATTTCCATTCCCCTAGCCTGGCCAGATCTGCCCTGCCCCACGGCAGGATGAACCCTGCAGGTTGCCACGTCCTGACCCTGCTGAGGAGCATCCCAGCTCATCCCCCAGGTCACACATTGCACACCCTAAACCTATTGAACAGAGGAGCTCTCGGGACAGATCTATCTAGAATCTCTGTAACATAAAACAAACCTACAACAAAAGGCTTGACCCCACCAGTCCTTTGAACGAAGCGCTCAGCTTGCTCCAGCTTTGATCCCAGTCGGAGGAGGTGGTTCTGGTAGCAGAGCCGTGGTGTTTGCCTCGTTACCCTCCACGCCACATTATCCTCCAGCAATGGGTCAGGGCACATTACCTGGAGGTTACCTTGTCACTGCCACCCTGCCTTGGCTTAGGTTGGGGCACAAAGTCAACCCAAAATAGTTTCAGCATCAGTCCGTCTGCAAGCGGCATACGAACGGCATTCCTCTCCTCTTCACAGCAGGAAGGGGTTTATGATAGGAAATCAATCTGCCATCTCCCCTTCCTCTGACACAAGCTGCACAGGGAATATGAAAAGCATTACAGGCTAGGGAAAGCCACTGAATAAGAAAGAAAACAAATCAAGTCTCCAGAAGACAGAACAAAGCATGTCAGCTGCCTCATGAAACAAAACAGTGACCGGAGGAGCAGAACCATGGCTCACCTCCGATGCTCTCCCAGCTCCTCGGGTCTGCCCAGGTAGGGACCCCAGCAGCCCACCCATGGGTGCTGAGGAGCTTTGGGTGCTGAGGAGCATCATGAGAGCTGCACTAACACCCTGCATGGATGGGTGCTGCCAGGGCTCACTCTGCTCCCCAGCCTCTGTGGACAATGGAAGGGCCCAGAGATCTGGGTGATACTTTAAAACATCAGTTTTAGGCTTTTTCATTCTTGTCTCGATAAACAGCCCAGTAGGAAGGGAAACTCTGAGAGAAATCAGGCTTTCCCATTCATTTGCTCCAGGGATTGGAAGATGCCACCTAACTGCTCCCTTCCCAGCCTTGACCCCGCGACTGAAGCAACTCGATTCAATCTTGTTGCCAAGACATCCCTAAGAAACAACAAACCGGGGTCAAATCCAGGATATTGGCCCTGGGATTCCCGTTCCTACAGCCTTGACAAGGTTACAGAACACAGAAAGGCTCCCTGCCATTGCAGTGTGCACCAACATCTATGGGACACCCCCATCCCACCGACCTGCAGGCAGCCCAGCTCCTGTAAGCCAGCCCTAAGAGCAGATCCCATCCACAGCCTGACTGGGAACAGCGTGTTCTTGGTGTGCTTCCTCTCTAATAGGATCCTAATTTATAAGAAAGCAGATAATATATCAATGGAAATTAACTTCACACTCTCCTTACACTGGCAGGTTGAGCTGCAGGTGAGTGCAATGTAATTAAGAAATTAAAAGGTAATTTCCACATATGCTTTCTGCTAATCTAGCTCAGCAATCATTTAATTTACAGCAGGGGACTGGCAAGGAGGCAAGCCAAAATAAATAAGATAATGCTACGTTTAATCGCTCGGCACAGTGGCAGCGGGACGGAGGGGTTTCGGAGCGGGGCCAGCAGGGTGAGGAGCAGGGAACTGGGGAACCCCCTGGGGAAACTGAGGCACAGAGCGGCCCAAAGCAGAGAGCACCTCCACGGCACCAGAGGGAGGGACGAGCAGTGCCACCAGCTGGAGAGGACACCCGGCCACACGGAGCCCCCCGGTGCCGTGCCGGCCTTCATGCACTGCGGGTGAAGGATGCCTGGGCAGAGAATTTGGGCTGCGGGAGCACCTGGAGCCATGCATGCCACAGCCCCCTCAGTGGGGGCAGGCGCCAGCCCCGGGGCCTCAGCAGGGGATGCTCTCCATGCAACTCCGGCTTTTTGTTCCCAAGCCCCGCGCCGTGTGGGGCGGGAATGCCTCCTAGCCCCATCCCCTCCTCCAGCCCAGCTCCCCCCCGAAGCAGAGACCCAGATGCTTCCCCCCTGAGTGGGGAGAAGCATTCATATGGGAGCTTAATCCCCCAGAGACGTGGGGACGCGGGGATTACGGCCGACCTGGGGAGATGGGGCCGGTATTCGGGCTGCTGAGGCAGGGAGGTGGCCACCCGGCCCCATCCGTGGTCCACCAGTGACACACAGACCCGCACCGATGGCTTTGGTGACAGCGGTGACACCTTTCTGTCCCCCGCCGTCGATAACTCATCCGGCGAATCTCCGCCTGCTTTTGCCGACCGAATTATTCCCAGCGCGTGGGGAGGTTATATTTGTCCTCTTCAAGCGGCTCTAGAAACGGTCAAATAATATTTGCCCAGCAAATTGTTAAACGGCAATTCTGCTGTCACTCACCCAGTCCATTATTCACGGGGCACTTGTTTGCTCGCCCCGCCGCTCGCTGCCTGTCCCTGCCCTGAGGGGTGACCCGAGCCCCGGGCCCCGAGCGGTGCTGCCCGTGCCTTGCACCTGCTGAACCCATTCTGGAAGGGGCACTGGGGTTTGCGTTCACCCCCCATGCTGGGAAAATCCCCTGCCTGAGTTGGGGCGGGGGCTTGGAACTGGTGACCCCAGGAGGGACTCGAGCGCTGGCCCCAAGCGAGCTGCTTCCCCTCCTGGGATGAGAAGCACCTGCACGGAGAGAAGTCATGAACAAAGCATATGCATCACCTTGAAATACTGCACGAAAAGTGGGAGAATCATTTACTTCTTTTTTTTTTTTTTAATGAACACTCATAAAACCATTAAAATAAAAGTTTGTTTTTATCGCAACCACTTAAAAATGGGTTGGAGGATTTCTTGCTTGGTTGTTGTTGTTTTTTTTGTCGTTTGTTTGTTTTTATTTTTTCCCAGTTCATCTCTTCTTTATTCTTGGGCTTCTGGCATCACAGAAATATCATTTTAAAACTGCATAATTTCCTGCTACTTCAGCTCAGAATTGCCCTTTCCAGACCACATTTTGCCTTCTAGCTAAAACTGCCAGGGTATTCCTGCTTGGTCAAGGAAACACCTTCCTCCCCGCTGCTCAAAGCTCATCTGGAGAGCTAAGCCCTGAAAACCTGCAGAAAAATGATATTTATTCTGCATCTTTTTTGTAACTGGGGCTATTCGGAGCCTGCCACTTCCCCAGCTGCTGGGGAGGAAGTGCAAGGAAACCCACTACAGGTAAGACGGGAAATTTTGGTTAGAAACATAGGGAAAGGATTTCAGAAAAAAAAATAAATAAATAAATAAAAAATAAGGTTTCTTCCTCCTCCTTTAAGTGCCAGGGAGTTTTACAGAGGGAATAAGGCAAACTTCTCCTTCCCTCCCCCTCTACATCACCTCTCACCAAAGCATCCTCCCAGCAGAATAACAAGAAAACCCCTTGGGCTGTAAATATTTGCCTGCAGACTGTACTCCTGAGACCAGGGCTCTGAGCTTTGTCTCACAGCGTGTTTATGCCCCGATGTGGCACTAACACAGAGCATGGGATGGCAAATCCTCCTGTCCCACCCAGGGCCATCCAACGAGCTCATTGACCCCATACCCAGAGCCCAGGATCAGATTTTATGCCACCGATCCTTACATCTCCTTCCAGAGCCACCAGCTGCGTCCCAGTGCCCAAAGGAGCCTCCTCCTGCTGCCCAAAACTCTCCCTGCATCACCTGCCCTTCCACCAACATCCATCACCAAGCACCCAAATCCTCCAGAGCACCAAAAATCCTCCTTCCCCTTCCCTCGCCTCCTCCACACGCATGTGCACACACATCCATGCGTGCACACACGCCTGCACATCTTCCCTGCCTCCCCAGCCCAGCCGCGGCCACGTGAGGCCGTATTTCGTATGCATGGCCTGGGAGGGCCTGGGCTCTCCAGCCAGTAATTTGCTGATTGGAAAATGTTCCAGGAAAAGGGAAGGGGATGAGAGAGGGGAGGGGAGAGCCGGGGCGGGGGGAGCGGGGAGGGATGAGATGGGAGTTCTCAAACTGCGAGCCCTAATACCAAGCATGTGGCCATATATTATTTTAATAAAGCCAGCACATCCTGCGCTCACGACAGCTGCTGTTCCCTTTCTCTCATCCTGTGAATCTCATTTATTCCTCATTAGCAAAATCACCTGTTTGTCAAATAGGGACAGATCTGCGAGACATTAAATCGTGCTGAGGCTGGCGGGGGTCTGGGGAGCGGAGGTGGGATGGAGCAGGGCCGGGCAAACCCCAGCCTGAACCCAAATGCAGACATCTCCCAGAGGCTGAGGAGGAGATGAGGATTGGGGCAGCAGGTGATGCAGCATTTCCAGGGCTTTTATTTTTATTTTTTCCCTGTATGGTGGAAATTATGCCACGGGCAGTGCCTGGCCACAGCACTGCTGGGTAGGTGCACAGCACACAGCACACCCAAAGTGGTGACCAGTGGTGTCTGCAAGAGAGAAACTCAGGGTGCCCTTCAGACTGACCTAAACCTCCTCGTGGGGTCATGGAAACAGCTTCTGACAGTTCTGCAAATTTGGAGTTTCCATCTCTTGTTACCGTAAGCAGCCGCGCACTTAACACTCAAAAGACATTTGGGATGAGCAGCGAATAATTTCTTCCCTTTTGGAAGAGATTGGGTACAAAATGTCATCTGATTCGGTTTTATTGGTTTGGGTTTTCTTTAAATTGAGTGAAAACGTCAGTGGGACTGACCCATTCTTTCAAAGAATTGTGGTTTTTGATGAATCAGGATTTTCCACTAACATTGAAGGAAAAAAAAAATAAAAAAAAATCCCTGGACTGCACTAAATTAAGTGTCTGTCGCCCCACAAGCCTGGCAACGGAGTCTTTTTCTGCTGGTTTTGCAGCTTACGAGATGCTTTTCCTAATGCCAGCCCTGGCTTTTCCCTTTATCAGTTGAATGACACTGGGGGAAACAGCTGGCTGAAAATCAAGGCTTCTGGTGCGCTAAAAATTCTCCCTGGCTCTTTGCGATTCGGAGTTTGGGTTCAAACTGGCCCCGGACCAAGCGTGTGTGCTTGGCAGATACAGAGAGAAACCTGGGGAGGGCGGGGGGAGCTCGGCCCCCTGCGTGGCACCGCCGGTCCTGCCTGCCTCCCTGCCAAAAAAAAATCGGGGAGGGAAGGGCTGGAGATGCCCTACTGGGGGGCTTCCCACCTCCGCCGCTCCTTCAGGCAAGCCAGCAACTCAGTCTTTCCAGAATTGGGTGCTGGAAAACCCCAGTTAATAGGGGGATTTGGGGCCGCAGAGAGCTGAGCCTCCAGGATGCCATTGTGCCAGGTCCTTATGGCAGTTTGGGTTTGGGGGGAGCAGGTCTGGGGTCTGCAGGGGGCTCAACAGCTCAGGGGGAAGCTGCTCTTAAATTCTGGGGAGGCTCAGGGTCAGGAGGTGACCGTGTCTGTGCACAGCTTTCCTACTTTCTTCCTCATTTTTTATCTAGTCCTGAGCATCCGTCCATCCCTTCCCCATCTTGTTCCCATGTGTCCTCTCCCCAGGCTGCTTTCCTCCATCAGCTCCAGGTTCTCGAATCCGTTTCCTCCTCCAGCTCCTCTCCCACCTCTCCATCCTCCCTGCCATCCACTGCAAAATCTTCGTGGTGGGGCAGAGGAGGTGGCCGTGGGGCTGTGCCCAACCAGGAGCCCATGGGGACTGCAAATCCTAAGAGAAAACGGAACCTGAATGGGATGGAGCTGGGCTCCCTAAATCAATCACCACCACCAAGCGGGGCCGTGGTGCCCCTGAGGGCAACTGACAGCTCAGGGGGCCACCTCCAAACCAGAGGCCATCCCTAGATCCGAGGGGACATGTGTGGGGACATCCAGCCTGGTCGCCCACCAGCACCTCCCTACCTTTTGGGGTCCCCAGCTCTGGGCTGGCTCTGGGGACAGCAGAGACCCCAGGCTGGGCTTGCAGCCACCCCCCTCTGCCCACAAAGCCCCCCACCACCACCTCGGCATGCCGATGCCACCGTGCCTCCCCCGTCCCTGTCCCCCCCTTCCCTCCTCTCTCTGAAAGTCATCAGGCCTAGCGAGGTCTTCTCCCACTTATGCAGCTCATGAATATTTAACAGCATCTGCTCTGGAGGCGATAAAGCCTACCAATCCTTGACAAATATGGCCTAATCTTTTCAATTTCGGGGTGCAAATATTCCTTCAGAGTCCTGTTTGTCACCTAGATTAATGACTGTGGCTCCCATAATCCTTGGGTGCTAATTCAAGTGGTGGCTGCCGGGGCCGCGCATGGCGGAGGGATGCTGGGACACATCTGAAGGAGAGATTACTCGCTCGAGGGCCCTTTGCTGCAGGGTTTTGTTCCTCCCTTGGCACTGGGGACGAGGTGGGGGCTGCTCGCATGCTTGTTTTTAACCCGTCGTAGAGGCTGAGCCCGTCCCGGGTCCGATGGGGACAGGGGGACGCCAGGGATGGGGTGGGATGGGGATGTGTGCTCACCTCCAGCTGTGGCTCCTTTCTTGGGGGCTGGTGCAGAGAGCAGCCCCGGCACCACCAGGCTGTGATGTGCTTTAGGATCAGCCCCATGTGGGCACTGAGCATGGGATGTGTCCCGAGGAAGCCACCAGTGCCTTCTCCAGCTCACAGCGGGCTTTGCAAACCACTTAAAATTGCGACCCCAATCCCCATCCCAGTGTCATTCATCCCCACGTCCATGCAGCCTCTTCACCCCTGGAGACACAGGGCACGGGGCTGGGTGATGCTCAGCTCTCCACCACGGATGGAAGGACGAGGGGATGTTTTTGGTCAACACGCCCAGGGAAACCCCACAGCCCCACCGCCTCCAGGCACACGGTGCCGGCCACATATATTCATTTGTTCCCCAGCCAAGATGAAAATATAGCAGGGAGAAGAGGGGGAAATCAGTGCTGGAGCTGATCAATGACACCAACACCTCTGCTGCGGGGCTGGCAGCTCCCATCCATCGCCCGGAGCCTGGGAAGATGGATGGGAAGAGCTGGGAAGGGCTGCGAGGAGTAGGGCAGCCCCAAAAGAGCTGCCCCAGGCAGCTCTGCACCCAGACAGGGACCTACCTCGGGCACAGGGATCCTCTTGAACCAAGCCAGCAGTGGCAGCTCTGGGTGCACCAGGGGGATCCGGTCCCAGGGGAAATCCCCTCGCTGCTTGCTGGACGGGAAAACTTCCACGTGGCACCAGGAACTGCAGAGCGCAACCAAGAGTGGCGTTATTTTTAGGTTAGTTTCACATTTCTGTGGCAGAAAATGCTTCCTCAGCCAGACAAAAATAATACTGTGAATAAAAAAGTAGGAAAACAATTTTTTTTTTGCGAGCAAAACCAAAAAAAATAGGAAAAAGCATTTTCTTCCACCTGAAAAAAAGAAAAAAAAAATCATCAAAAGAAAACTTTTGCACAATGAACATTTCTGGATGCTTTCCCTCCTAAAATATTTTGGGAAGAAAATCTGCGAACCCATTCCCTGCCTGGAGCTTCATCAGGGCTCTGCAGCCAGTATTTGCCGCCGTCCTTGTTTTCCCCTAGCTGGTTCCTACACCTGCCGCAGGCTTTTGGGGCCAGGAGGCTTCAGCTGGCTGATGCAGAAGGGGGATTAGGGATGGTATTGGCAGCCCCCAGCACATTGGGGCCGGTCCCACAAACCCCAACCTCCACAGGATGCTTGAGGGGGGCTTCGGGATGCTCAGGCTGACTTGGGACGCGGGCCCCAAGGAAGGAGAGGTGCCGGGGGGCACGGAGGGAAAGGATCAGCCCCTCCTGTGCCGGCATCCCCGCTCCCTGCCCCCTCTTCTACCTCTTTTTTTTTTTTTTTTATTCCGCTGAGCAAGCTCAAAAAGCAAAGCTGGCGCCTTTGTCCTGCCCAGGCTTCGTTAGGGCCCTCGTCGCACCGGGGTGGGGAGCGGCTCATTAGGCGGCGGCTTTGAAGCGGGCTGTGTTTGGGGTTCATTTGTATGCCGGCAGAAGGGAAACCTCTGTGCTCCCAGGATGTTTTTTCTGGAGGGGCTTCCTGGAAACACAACAAACATGACCCCGCGCGGCGCTCCCCCGGCCCACGTAGGGCGGCGGGGGATGAAACGCGGGGCCGGGACAAAGGAGCAGCCCCACAGCCCCCCCCCGTCCCCCTGTCCTAATGAGGACGAATGCACACCGATGGGGACCACGAGTTTTCCTGCCCTGGTGACTCAAAGCTAAAGAAATCCCAAATTTTATGGGGTTCGGAGGGGCCTCGGGGCTCACTTTGTTAGCGGGATGAAAACCCATTCCTCTGGGTGTTTTGCTAGGGCAGAAGATCCAGTGGATTCCAGCCTGGCAAATTATTATTTTTTGGGACAAATCCTCCATTATTCTTTAAAACGTTGTCTCAGGATGAATAGGGAATGCAAGTGAAAGGTACAAATTCTTGCCAATTTTGGCAGACCAGCTTACCTGAATGAAAGTTCCTAGTAGGTAGCGTGCTGGAGGAGTTGGGCCATTTCTTCTTGATGCTTTTAACTTTGAGGTGAAACAAGTTTGGGTGCTTTGTCTGCATTGATGGGAAAGGAGAAAAGAAAAAAACTTGTTGGTACGGGGAGGAAATTGTTTTAGTCACCTGAGTTAAAAATAAATGGAAATCATCTCCCCAGTAAGCGATCCCAAAGGGTCCAGAACTGGGGAGGAGGCACAGGGTGAGAGCCCTGTCCATGCAGCCTGGGGTACCACCGGCCATGAAGCAGTGGATGTGTCCAAAGAACAACAAAAAAGCTGGTGAAGGGTCTAGAGAACAAGTGTTATGAGGAGCAGCTGGGGTTGTTCAGACCTTACAGAACTTTAAATTACCTTAAAGGAGCTCGTAGCAAGGTGGGGATCGGGCTCTTCTCCCAGCCAAGTGACAAGATGAGGGGAAAGGGCCTCAGGTTGCACCAGAGGAGGTTTAGGTTGGATATCAGGAGGAATTTCTTTACTGAAGGGGTTGTGCAGCCTAGGAACAGGCTGCCCAGGGACGTGGTTGTCACCAAACCTGGAAATCTTCAAGAAACATGGAAATGCAGAGCTTAGTGACATGGGTTAGTGGTGGAGTCGGCAGCATGAGGTTAAAGGCTGGGTGCTGCGAGTCGAGGGACGAGGACAGCAGGGAGGCTGGGGATGCGGTGGCCTCGTGGATGTGCTGCCAGGGCTCGGGAGGGAAGGCAGGGAGCAGAGAAAGCCTCAGCAGGCCCTGTCAGCCTCATTCACACGTTATCAGATGGGGGAAGCCCGCAGGGCCGTGCAGGAGGTGATTAATCTCGGTCTCCAGCAGGAAGGCTCCTGGAGAGGAGCAGGGAGGTCAAGAGGAGATGCGGGTTGAGGAGAGGTGGGAGCCTGGCAAACGCCTGAATTCATTTGTACCTTTAATGCAGAGCTTGCCTCAGATCTGAAGCCACCTCTAGACCTCCCCCGTGTTAATTTGGGTTTTTATTTGGGATCACCGCTTTCTCCTCACTATAAAGCACATCATCACCACCACCACATGCTTTTATGGCACCTTTATCTGATTACCTGAAAGCGTTCATTCAATCAGCACTAATTCATTAGGCTTCCCACAGTCAGGTCAGGAGGAAAAGGGGGGCAATGCCCACCTGCAGGGCAGCCCCACATGGGCAATGGGACCCCAAGTCCACCCACCTCGCTTCCTCATGGGTTCACGGC
The DNA here is from genome assembly GCF_047663525.1 of Anas platyrhynchos. Taxonomy (NCBI): domain Eukaryota; kingdom Metazoa; phylum Chordata; class Aves; order Anseriformes; family Anatidae; genus Anas; species Anas platyrhynchos. Next base: position 7,059,963 of record NC_092602.1, read on the forward strand.
CACGATGTGGGAAGGTTTGGGCTAAACCAGACCTCCAAGACCTAGAGACAAGGCAGCAGGGACGATGAGGAAGATGAGGTCTGTGGGCATGGGGTGGTCCTGCCCCCCCCGGGGGCTGGGGGCGGTGGGCAGGGCCGCCCATCTGCTCAGGTTTTGTCCCTCAATTAGGCTGCGCCACACCGCGCTCCCCGCGCTTCATTGGTTTCCACTTCACGTTCCTCATGGTTCTCAGGCACCGGCACTGAGCAGCTCTGCGCCATCTCCAGAGAGCCTTCGCCTTTGGATTTGGGCCATTTTATTTTATTTTTTTCCCCCCTTTTCCCATTTTTCCAGACGCTCCCCTCACCTGGGCCAGCTCAGAGGGGAGATGTGGCACCAGCCATACTCGGGCTCCTGCCAGTTGTCCCCTCTGCTCACAGCCTCCCCACAAACCTGTGTGACCCCAGCAACATTTCCTGCTGCTCTGGAGTCATCCAGCCCTCAGCCTGCTTTTCTCCACCTGCCTCAGCACCTGTGCATGGGCACGAGCACCACACATCCCTCTGGAAAGCTTTGATCTGCATCACAGGTTCGGATGCTGTTGCCCATCACAACCCACATGCTTGACCAACACATTGCTTGTAACCCCAGATCAAACCACAGGCCATTCTGGCAAGAAGAAATTAAAAATAAGTGCACAAAGCCATTGGCATGTACGTGGGTTAAGCCTGTATTAGTGTTGGCAGGCTGCAGAAGCAAGCGGAGACTCCCTCCTTCCTATTTTAGCTCCCATCCTGACCTTTACTTCGCTGCCGAGGCGGCTGTGCTGCTGCATCCGACCCATCCATCTTTACATCCCAAAGATATTATTATTTAATTCCCTCTGCAGCCGCCTGCAGCTCCTGATGGCCAAGCAGTTCTTCGGCTGATAAAAAAAAGTTGAGCATCACTCAGTAAATCAGCAGCAACAGAAACGCTGAATCATTAAATCTTAGGCTGTAATCTATTTCAGCTGGGTTCAGGAGATGCCAGGAGAGGAGAGCGCACGTTTGGAGCACCGATGCCCATGGGAGCAGGCAGCATCCCTGTTTGGAGGAGCATCACAAAATGGGGAAAACAGCTCATCAGCTCGTGATCTCCTGCAGACGGAGGTCAGCACCCGGCCACCCCGTTCTCTCCTCCTCCTGCGGACACGCTCCCACCCGCAGCAGGGGCTGCATTTGTGTCCCGAGGGAGCAGAACCCAGGGCTGAGCACCCCCACGTCCAGGCACAGAGCTGGGAGTTGCGTGTTGAGCCCTGGCTATGCCTGAGGGTCCAGCAGAGCCCCTTTTGAGCCATTCTGGGCTGTTTCTTACCCTTCCAGGTGCTTTCCTGCAACAGGAGCTGGGCACAACCAGCACGCATCATCTCCTCCGCACAAAACCCCATGCCACCAGCCCCTCTGCCCAGCAACATTTCCCCTGCCACCACCTCCAGGAGCCTCACCGAGCTCTCAGCAGCCACAAGAAGCTGCCAGTGGATGCGGGTCTCACCCCTGCCCTGGTCTCTCCTGGAGGAGCTCTGTAATGTTCAGCTTCTCCCAGTTCGGAGCCTTACGATATTTTGGAGAGGGAAAGGTCTGGGGGCTCCCCCAGCTCCGTGGTGGTCTTTCTTGTTGGATTAGTACCATGGATCCTCCAAGGGGTCCTTGTGTTAAAGCCTAAAATCAGAGAGAGGAGCAGGTAAGCAGGCAAACAGGGGCTCGGTGATGGAGAGGAAGGAGGACGAAGAACTGGGTGGCTGGAGTCACGGACAAAAATACACGCTGGGAAGGAGGGAGGGAGGGCTCAGACACTTGGCTGATGGATTTGCTGCACAAGAGACCAAAGGTATGCTTCTTCCTCCTCATCATCATTATCCCTGGAGCAAAGGAAGGGACACCCAGTCCCGGGCACCCACAGGGCCCCCCAGTTTTGGCACAGCTCCCCCAGCAGCCAGCCCAAAACCCAGCCTGGCTGATTCTCCATCCCCTTTGGTGGGGACACACGGAGCACCCCTGGCAGGAGGCACTTCTGCCCACCACCACCCTCACCCCAGGACGATCAGCCTCCCTCCCTCCCCACAAAACCACAGCCCAGTCAGGGGGGGACAGCCAGCCCTGGCAATCTCACGGCCCCCCCAGGCTGGCCGCATTGTCCCTCCGAGATGCCTCCTTCCCCCTCCCCGACACCCCCCGTCTCTCCTGGCAAATTCTCCCCCCCTCCCCTCCTCCTGGATTCAGCCGCTCTCATAATAGCATCCTTTTCATGGAGACAAATTGTCCAGCCGGGGGCTGCACCTGAGGGCTTTCACCCTTTAACAAATAGCCTTTTAATTTTCTGCCAGAAGGGCATGGAAAAGGGGGGGGGACGAGGGGAAAAAGAGGGGGGGGGGCTGCAGAGGGGGGTTGCACAGAGGAGAGAGAATCAATCAGACATCCATCTTCATCATTGCTGCCAGGGGACCGCTTGCACTGGCTGGATGCCCCTGGGGGAAGGTGGGGTGAAAAAGAGAAGGGGTTGGGGCGAGGGGGAGGCAGGAGGCGGTGAAGGGATTGAAAGGGGGGGGGGGGGGGGCACAGGCTTCTGAAAGCCATGTGGAGCATTGCCCTCGAGCCAGATAAGCAGCAGCAGCCCTTGGATCGCAGGGAGCAGCAGGGAGGGACGTGCTCCTGTGCTTACCCTGCTCTCCGAAGGGGCTGGGTCGGATGCAGGGGTGATGGCCCCACGGCACAGGGACACCACGGGACATCCTCACCTGCTGGGAGCGGGGAGGTCCCCGCAACAAAAGAACAAAGAAATGCAGGGGGGGACACCACCAGCACCTCCTCCTCCCGCAGCAAGGGCAGGCATCACGCTCCGCTTCCACCCCAGGATGGGGGAGCCAGAAGGGTTTTGTCCCTGGGCAAGGAGCCCGCCAGCATCTCCCTCCCCTCTCCTCCAGCACAAGGGGAGACCACGCTGCGGTGCCAGCTTCAGCTGGGCTCCATCGCCTTTCCCAACTACAACAACAAAAAAAAATAAGCAGAAAGGTTAATTAGATGTTTGCAATCCAATTTACGTCGTGTTTGTGAAACCGGCATTTCACAAACCAGCCTGGGAGCCCCCCGTGCCCTCGCTCTTTTGCTAAATTTATTTCACAGCTTCGCCGACCTGGCTGGGCCGGGTCAGAACTCGCCCATTATCATTTTTATCACCGCCTCGTACCCTGTAATTACGAGCTGCTTCCCTCCTTCCCCGGCCCCCTCCGCGCACAGGGTGGGGATGCTGCTCCTGCTCTAAGCTCCTTCCACGCTGGGGCTCACCCAAAGCCTGGGACAGCTCAGCCCTGGTTTTGGCTGATAAGCGAGGGGAGGTTGTTCGGAAAGAGGGGAGCTTGCTGCTCACCCCCCAAGCATTAAAATATTCAGATGGATAGTAGCAAGGCAGAGAGAGGGGAGGTAACAGGCACAGCCCTCGGGGGCTCCGCAGCACCTCAGCTGCAGGGCCGAGCCAGCGCAGGGCTCAGAAATTGGGTTTGGGACCCAGGTGGCCACCGGGAGGAAGGATGCTGCCCGGATGCAGGTGGGCACGGCCAGCCGGGCTGTGCTTTGTTGCAGAAATTTGGCTTCGTTTCAGTCACCTGTGAGCATGAATCAGGAGAGGGCTTGCAGGCAGCACGAACGCGCACACACACGCGCAGCCAGCTCAATTGCCCATGAGAAGGCTCATGTAATTAACAGGCAGCCGGCTTCTTTTGCGAAGAAAGGACTTGGGGGGCATTTTTCTGGGGCAAAGCCCCGCGAGCAGGTTTCTGCAGGAGCACTCGCTGCAGTGGGGGCCCGCGAGGAGCCTGGAGGTGAGGACAGAGCATTGCCCTCTCCGTGGGCCACTCTTGGAGAAGGCAAGAAAAGGCTTTTTTGCAGCTAAATCCCCAGTGCAGGGCCCCTCTGCTGCTGGAAACGCAGTAAGGGTGGGCATGGGGACCTGGGGATGGTGTCAGATGCTCGCATCCATCATGCACCGTGCTATGGTCACGGGGGGGTCTCCATCACGGTTCCCCAGCCCCAAGCACCTCTAGCTCAGCCCGTGCTGCCCAACACACACACACACCCCACAGCCACCTGCCTGCACAGCACCAAGCACAAACCCACCTCGAATCCCCCTCAAAACAAGGGCCAAGCCCCCAGCCCTGCCAGCTCAGGGCTGAGCACGCCTCCCCCCTCCCTGCTGCTGGAGGACCATTAAAACCCCATTAACCCGGGGCTGTTATTAATCACACAACGTCACCCAGCGGGGACAGCCGTGACATCCGAGCGCCCGGGCTCCCCCCAGCTCCAGGTGACACGGGCACCGAGCAGGTAGGGCTCATTTCTAACCCTGCGAGCACGCCGGCTCCAGATAATGAATTTCTTCCGCACCACAAAGGAGGAGAGCTTCGCCGAGACTGGAAATAATCACCCCGAGGCGAGGCAAGGCAGGGACCGGACTCTGGACGCCTCTCAGCCCTGCAGATGATAATCCCCTTTGGGGCTGGGCTAGGGGCAAGGCGAGGAGACCGCAATTTATCACCTGCCCGGACTGTGCGCACCCACTGGAAGGGGATCTCCAGCTGTGCCAAAGGGCACACCCGAGGAGGGACAGGTCCCGGGGGGGGAAATCAACCCAGGAGCTCCGGAGATGTTCCCGTCGGACACCTGAGGACACGGAGGGGACGTCCCCAGGCAGGCACGGAGCAGGTTAACACCACGGAGCCGAGCCTCTGCCTGCGCCAACGGAGGCTTCAGCCCCATCAAGCCCTCGCAGTTCCGTGATATTAAAGCTTTCCCCTCATGCATAGAAGCAAGCAGGGGGGCTAATTGCTTCTTATGACACTATAATGGTAGGACTATTTACAGTAGATTAAAATCCAATCCATAATGAGGTATAATAACTTCGCAAATGCCAGGATTCGTCAAAGGGTGAGGAGCGCCGCGGAGCCTCGGAGCCGAGCAGCCTCGGACCTGGGGTCTGAGCCCTAGCGCAGGAGGAGCAGGGAGGGGGTTTTTGGTGGGTTCTCCCTCCCTGGTCACTTCTCCCCTAGGTTAAGCACTGGGGATGGAGGAAGACCCCAAACACAGACCCTCAGAAACCCCCCAGTCACACCAGGGCTTGCTGGGGGACAGGGCAGCCTCAGGACCAGGATCCAGCAGCACCTTATGGACAAACCTCACCTGGACAACACACTGCATGGCACACAGCACACTGCAAAACCAGATCCCCCAAAATCCATGGATATCCCCACACATCCCCAGTCAGCCCCCATCAGCTGGAGAGGACACAAGCAGAGGCACACGGGCATCTCCACTGACCCCCCAAGCTCAGGGCCACATGTGCCTGGTTTTCCTGCAGATTATCCTGCAGTATCCTGCAGAAATCCTACAGATTTCTGTCCCACAGGAGAGCAAGGGCTGAGATCCAGCCCCCTTGGGGTCCACAGATCCAGCTCCCTTGGGGTCTGCTTCCTGCCTCCACCGCGTGTTTATGGTGCGACCTTGAATGAGCCTGGCGACACATCACTCCTGGCTTGTTCAGAGGAGGTATTTATTTATTCTCTGCCAATGACATGGGCTGACGGTGCCCTCTGAATTTCAAATAGGACTCTGCTCTGCTTTCACAGCCTGTGTGGCTCTGCTTTAAAAAAAAAAAAAAAAATAGCCAGAGAAGAAATAAGCCCAAAAAGCTGAGACCTAATTTCTTCCTCTGGGAAGGGAACATTGCTCCTCAGCTTCAAGGGCTCTCTCCTGGAGTCCTGTGAGCAGGCTCAGTGCTGTGCTGGCACCACGCACAGGGGATTAAGGGATGGGGATAAGTGTGAGCAGCCAGAAAGTGCCTGTGGTTGTCCCAGGGGATGGAGGCTGGGGTCAGGGAGAGCCCCCAGGGGAAGTCACAGCCCATCCATTCACCTACCTCAGGTCTCCAGCAATCCCAACAGGTGAAATCCCAGCTCCAAGGGACGTGGTGTCACCACAGGTGGAAGCATGGAAGGAAAACCATCAGGCTAGGAGGTGAAGCAGCTCGGGTTATCGTGAGCTCTGCTGAAATTCACCCACACAGCAATACCATGCAGGCTCACATCCAGCAGCACAGCCCAGTGACCACCAAGTAGGTGTGCAGCAACAAAATAGGTCCAGAACAGGTCACCCCACAGGCTGAGGTCCTCACCAAGAAGGTCTGTGGCCAGACACAGGCAAGGCTGAAGGAGGCACATCCACAGCAAAGCTCAAAAAGTGAGTGGAGGCTCAGGTCTGGGCTTAAATAGACCCCAGCCGCAGGTGGAGCCCCCAGGTGAGGCTGCTCAGGGTCGTTAGTGCCTTGTGTCACCAAGGTGATGCTCTGGGCAAGGTGCTAGCCCAGCATCCACCTGAAATTCAGAGGTGTCCTTTGGTATGAATAAAGATCCCAGCTGGAAAACTTGTACGTGGCAGCTCCTCATCCCAGGAGGGGATGGGGCTTCTCAGCCTGCATCCGAACCCGTTGTCTCGTGGCAAACGTGGTGCTCTTTGACTCACCTCGAGGAATAAAACACACATTTCACCCAATTTTGGTGGTGTTTGAGGGAGCTGGAACAGGCGATGGGGAAGAAGCACACGGAGAGGGCGGCTTCACCTCTTGGTGGGAAAGAACCACTGGCCACAGCCCGAGTGAAGTTCCCACTTTATGACATTATTTTATTTTTTTTTTTAACCAGCCTGGCTATTAACTTCGGTATTGGCTTAAACCCCCTGGCCTCAGGCACAAGCAAAGCAGAGCTCATAGACTGTAAATGTTAATACTGCTTTAGCACCTTTATAAGCTAAAAGGTGGATGCAAGATCTGGCGCATTAATTCCTTTTTTTTTTTTTTCATCTTTTTAGCACATTTTGGGGTAATATGAATAATAAATATTTGAGCTGATGAAGGTTAATGGATGGGTAGCCCTGGTGACTGGCACTCCTGGGGGGAAGGCAGCAGCTCCCTTCTTCCCAGGGGATCCAGGGGGCTCCAGCAGCCGCCTATGGAGAGGTTGGGGGGCTCCTCATCAGGGAAATATCCAGGGCAAAAACTTCTTGGGGGGGTTTCACTTGTTAGCACTTCAAAGAAGAGCGCTGGGGCTGGTGGATGAGTGGAGATGGCCGTCCCTAAACTGCCCTGGGCAAAGCTTTGGGGAGAGGAGAGACACCTCCAGCCAGGACATCAGCCTGCAGTTTCCATCCAAAAAAATGCCAGCTTTGTCCAGCACACAGCCCCAGCCTCAGAGCCCTTTGGGCATCTAATTCCCATGGAGGTGGTGGTGGTGGAGCACAGGAACTGATCCCTCAGGGGGTGTAATCCCAACTGACACCCCCTCGTGCTGGGGGAACAACCCAGATCTCCCAGATCTCTGACCTGGATCTCCTAGATCACTGACCCAGAAATCCCAAATCTCCAATCCGAACCTCCCAAATCTCCCACACAGATCTCCCAAATCTCCCACCCAGATCTCCCAAATCTCCAACCCAGATCTCCCAAATCTCCCACCCAGATCTCCCACCCAGATCTCCAGACCTCTGACCCCGCCTGGCTTTGCAGAGCCTGGGTCAGACCAGGAGGACTTTTGGTGGCCCACCTCTGGTGGACATCAACGTGGTGGGATGCGGGGACACCAGGGGCACATCCCTCACCCTGGCAGTCGGTTATGGGGTGGGTGGTGACAGCATGGCTAAAAGAAAGCCTTGTCCTGATCCCTCCTGCCCCAGCACCAGCCCAGGACCTGCCGCAACGCCCCGTGCCACCCCACGCGGGGACAATGCGGTGACAGGCACCTAACGGCACGCAGTGACCGTGGCGTGGAGCCAGAGGCAAGACGCACGACCTGCAGCTCTCCCCCTATTCCCCTCCCACCCCATCCACCTCCCCAGACCCCGATTTGGGGCCGGGGGCTGCAGCAGGGCTCCAACCCATCCTCCTCGCACCGCGCTCGCTCGCGCGTGGCATCGCCGGGCCCCCCCCCCCCGTCCCTCTCCATCCTTGGGGGATATCAAGGGCAAGCAAGAGAAGGGTTACCTGGAGGGAAGGGTTGCTAAGCAACCCCCCCCCCGACCCCCCCCCAAGCATCGCAAACCCAAAACTCGTTCCAGGCCTGCAACCAGATTAGCATATTAATGAGGCTGTAATTTCCCCGGAATTGTCTGCGCGGCTATGCCCGCTCACAGCGGCACTGGCCCAGGAGTTTGCTATGCAAATAAACTGGTTTTACAGGCTGTGACTTAATTAACTCATCAAGTTCATCTTCCTAACAAAAAAGGCAGACTAACTGCGGATTAATGGACCTGTGTTTGCTCTTCTTTCTCTCGCCCCGGCTCCCCGAGGCACCCGCTCCCTCCAGACCCTTCCCTTCCCGGCCCCGCCAGGAGATAAATCCTGGGAAAAGAGATGGGGGGATCGCAGCACAGCCTCCTGCGGAGTCTGGGAGGTTTCCTCCTCGGCTTCAAGGGGAATAAGACGGCTCAGGCCTCGAGGATGGCAATTACGCCTCCAGCTGAAGCTGGCAGGTGACCACTTATGAGGAGGAGGTGGCAGCGTCGCGGCGCTGTCCCCGTAAGGCGGATCAGGGGCCGGGTGTTTTGGGGACGGGGATTAAGGCTCGGTGCCCAGGTGAGCGCTGGCGAGCCCGCTCCATCCCCATAGGTGCAGGGTCAGGGCAGGCAGGAGGGATGCTCTCCCTCCTGGGTTAATTAGAGAGGTCCTTCTGGATGCATCCCATGCTCAGCGGCTCTTTCTGCCTTTTGATAATGACCAGAAAAATAAATATAAGGATTTGCAGAGTCACTGGGAGAGAGTTCACATGGCCAAAAGTCTGTATTCAACCACAAGCCCCCGGACTGGAGGCTTCTTGGAAAATTAATGTAATTATGGGTTTATTAATTTCCCCCTCGACTCCTGGCTTTTTTTGGTTCTCTCCCTCCCCATGTGAAGGAATTTCTGCAGGAGCTGGGTAGCCCATAGCTAGGATGGGAATGGTTGATTTGACATCTGTATCACAAATTATGCCAGACTGAGGTACGGGGAGCCCAGAGAGCCCGTGGCCATCCAGGGGTCCGGCTGCTCCATGCCCCGCTCCGCAGCCTCTCCCCAGCAGCTCCCAGGGCAAAAATCTGCACCTTAACTGGGAGAAAGCTTTGGGGCCTTCGCACCACATTCGGCCAAAACCCAGCCCTCTTCCAGCTGCAGCTGGCTCAGGATGGATTTAAGTTGCCGAAGTTGTTTTAAACTGGGTGAAGTCCTTGAAAACCAAGCTGCACCCCTGAGCTTCTCTGCATTGCCAGGGAAATGGACTGGCTGACCTAAAAGATCCTTTCCATCTCTAATTTCTGTAGCTGTGTGATTCATCCCTCTTCTTTGAAAGTGTTTCCTACACGAAGCGCCTGGTAGAAGGGAAAAATGATACCAAATAATCTTTTTTCATTTCCCCTCGTCGTTGTCAGGGCTGATGAGAGGTGAGGGACAGCCGGCTGTGACACGAGCCGAGCAGCGGAACAGAAAAGGCAAAGCAGGATCCGGCTTGGCAGCCAGGAACGAGGCAATTCACGCAAGGCAGGATAGGAGGAGATGTTCTGGAGACATCCTTTCCAGGAACGCTGCCTTATTTCCTCGGACCCCGCCAAAATCCCGAGCTGGAGACAAACACATGCAGCAACTCTGTGCCAGAATCGGCGGTTCCCCAGGACCCTCTCCTATCTACCAGCACAGGACCACCAGAACCAGCTCTGCTTTCAATGGTTTCACCATCCTGCAAGCAATTTCCCTGCTCCAAGCTTGTCTGGTTTCTTTATCCGTGAAGCTCCTGCAGCAAGGAGTCCCACCGACAGCTCCGTGCCGGGAGGGACAACGCCTGTGGCTTGTCTTAAATGTTGCTTCCTCCGCCTCCAGCTGAGGATGGGAAAGGGAATTTAGCTTGGTGCTTTCTCCCACCAGCTGTAGCATGTAGGGAAAGCCTTCAAGGGCAGCACGAAAAGGAGAGCAGAAGCTCACCACATCAGCCAAGTCCCCCAAAGCATGCGGGTGAGCAGCATTGGGTCCCGAAGCAGTCCAGCGTGGGAAGGGATGAGATGGGACCCCAAACCTGGGCATGGGATGGGAGAGCCTCCTGGGCTCGCAGGCACCAGCACATCCCTCAGCCGCCCGTATCTGCTCTGGCTGGGGCAGGACAGGGACCCCAGGAGCCCTCTGCAGTCCCCATGGGCACCGTGTCCTCCCCTTGGGGGATCCCTAAAACCTCAGTGGATATGGGGTGACATGGCCTTACCTCCTCCGTTACACAGCTGCTGTCCCCAAAAGTAGGAACATGGGGGAACCAAAGGGACAAAATCCTGTTTGAAAGCAAACCCTGGACCTGATCCCGGTCCCTTTACCAGCCAGTTCCCAGCAGTGATTCGGGGATCAGAGGTGGCACAAAGTACGGGCACCTGTCTTCAGCTGTCACACCAGAGGTGCTTTTTTGATGAGTTTTTGTGACCATAACATAAGACTTTCAGCTCTTTTTATTTATTTTTATTCTCTTTTAATTGTTTTCCTTCATTTTCTGGGAGAAAGTAATATAAACTGGGAGAAGTAATATAAACCAAAGCCCTCCTAGAGCACCCTTCGCCGCTAAATGCATGCACACGGATGTTCTGGAACAAAGCCTGAAGGTTTGGTGTACTGTCAGAGCCAGGGAACTACCCAAAACCTGAACATCTTCCCAGATACCATCCCCCCATGAGTATCCTTTTTAAGACAGGCATTCCAGGACAGAGATTTTTATTTTCCTTCCTCCTGTGCAGCCACAGCTTCAACAAAAGGGGAAAAGCATTTCCCTCGCCCACACCCGGTGGCACGGGAGAAGGGGGGACACCCAAGAGGACCAAGTGGTGAGGATCCAAGCTGGATCTCCACAAGGCAAAATAACAAAAAATGGCCCTTTTATGATTAACGAGGAGAGTGTTAGGACCGAGGGCGATGGCAACTTCTCCAGTCTGAGCTGTGGGAGGGGAGGTGCTGCCGAGCCCGGCGTCGCGGGGCAGGATGCCGAAACCACCGGTGCTCCGCGGGAGGCCAGGCTGCGTAGTCGCCGGGGTCCCTTCTGGCCCTAAAACCTCTGAATCTATTGACGCTCTGAGGCTTCAAAAGCAGCAGCTGCTCCTGCGCAGCACCTAGTCCTCAGAAGCGCCTGGAATAATGGATCCATATTGTGCCAATGCATACTAATGTTAAGATACATTTGCGGCACACAATGTGGTGGCTGCGGAGACACCCGGGTGTCAGATCGAATCAGCGTCAGCGACACGGCGCGCCAGGACCTCGCGGCAGGTCCCTCCTGGCTTCTCCGCTGGGAAGCCGTGGCTCCTTTGAAATTATTGTGTTTACCCCTTGTGTGAAAAAAATAAATAAATTGTCCCAGGCTCACCGCAGGGCTGGTGGCGGCAGCTTGCCTGCTATCCAAAGGGTTGGAGGTGCGGGTGTGGGGGGAAACAAAGGGAGATGCTGCACGAGGGGTGACCGGAGAGCTCTGAGGTGCAGCCTCCTGCACCCTGCTCATCTTCTCTCATGCACCAGTGCAAGGAAATGAAGATCCAGGGCCAGGGGCTGCTGCCAGCTCTGTCACAGCCCCTGCTCAAGCCCCCAGAAGTTGCACAAAGCCAGGACCTGCGCCTGCCCCTGCCAGGTCTCATCACCCCCTCTCGAGCGCAGGATGAAATTCGGCTTCTGCGGAGAGAACGCAGCCTCTGGGGCTGCCACCGGGTATTCGCGATGCTGGGTCACGGAGGAGCAAGCCCCTACCTTGTCCAAACTCCCTCTGCACCCAGAGCAGTGTGAGCAGAACTGGGGGGGGTGCACCTGCGTGGTTTGGGGTGGTGGCACACGTGCGTCTGCGTGCAACGCCTTCCCATTTGCATTTACCCATGCAGACACTTCGTCTTTCTGTAATAAGCGTGCCTGCATCAGCCTGCCCTCTGTTCCCAACCCAAATCTGCACGAGCCCATACGGGAGGCTGCCCAAAACATCATTTGTTCACAGGAAGGCAACAAAGCAGAGCGCAGCCCAGCAGCTCCCTTGTATTAGGGCTCGTTGTTCCCCTCGCTGAGCCACCCAACCGCCCCGGTGCCGGCAACCAGGGGGCTTTGTCACCGCCCAGGCACTGCAAGGGTTAAATCCATCCGCACAGGGGCTTTGGGACTCACCTGAAGGGGCACCGGAGGCTCCCTGGGGGCTCCTTGGGGGGGGGTCTCTGCCCTGCAGAGCATCCCCCCGGGCTCGACCCCGCCACCAGCTGGCCCAGGTGAGGAGCCCCCCCCGGCTCCAGCTGGAAGAGGGAGATGGGCAACCTGTCCTGCTCCAAAATGTAATAAATAAATAAATAAGGATGAGAAGCATTTAAAGAAAAAACGTGAAGAAGCCGACTCCAGCTGCTTCCCCAGCCCACGGGGGACTCCTCTCTCCTTCCAAGCCTCCAGCCCTACAGGGATCCTACTCCAGGTGACGGGGACCCACCTGGAGCAGGGCCCCTTTTGTGCCCCTGGGCACGGTGAAGAAGGGAGTGGGGACAGCAGGAGGAGAGGGGAAGGGAAAAGAAAGCAAGGTCGCCACGTGCCCAGGTGACGGTGACAGCCCGGGGGGTACCGAGCCCTGAGCCCCTTTATTGAACCCATGGCAGAGGAGATGGGGTCACCACGCTGGGTGTTGGGGGGGGGACACGTTATAGGGTGGTAGGTGTGTGTGTGACACGATGGAGAGCTGCGTTACGGGTGTAGGGAAGGGGTCTGTGTGCACGTGTGCGTGCCCAGCAGTGGGACGTGCACATGGACACACATAAAGGGGCAGGGGGCAGCTGGCGGTGCCCCCCGTCCAGCCAGGGAATGCCAAGGAGGCACCTGGCAACCCAAATTCTCGCTGTCCTGGGGGGCAGCACAGGGGGATTGTGCCGGAGGAGAAGCAGATGCATCCCAGCATCACCTTTCTGCAACACCCAGGGTTTGCATTTCTTTTTGTCGGCTGCCTGGGTCCCCCCACAGACCTGGGGCTGCCACATTTTGGGGGGGAGCAGGGGCTGTGCGTGCCCGCCCCACCGCTGGCAGCTTGGTTTTCTGCTTCGGTCCCAGCAGAAGAAGGGCTTCGTGCTGGGACCCCCCGGGGCTGGGGTCAGTGGGGTGCTGGGTGCTGGACATGGGAGCTCCGAGGGTCTTCCCCTCCGATCGTCATGTCTGCAAAATTTCTGCTCTTTTGGCAAACGGAGCTCTGTGGGGGAGGAGGGAGAGCGGGGGGAAAGGGGGGAGAGACGGGGAGATCGGTGCTGGAGGTGTGTGTGTGAAATGGGAGAGAAATGAGGGAAAGTGGGGGAAATAAAGGGGATGTGAGGGAGGAGGAGAGAAAGAAAGAAAGAAAGAAAGAAAGAAAGAAAGAAAGAAAGAAAGAAAGAAAGAAAGAAAGAAAGAAAGAAAGAAAGAAAGAAAGAAAGAAAGAAAGAAAGAAAGAAAGAAAGAAAGAAAGAAAGAAAGAAAGAAAGAAAGAAAGAAAGAAAGAAAGAAAGAAAGAAAGAAAGAAAGAAAGAAAGAAAGAAAGAAAGAAAGAAAGAAAGAAAGAAAGAAAGAAAGAAAGAAAGAAAGAAAGAAAGAAAGAAAGAAAGAAAAAAGAAAATCAAAAGGAGGAAACAGAAAAATAGGAGAAAAAAATAAGAAAAAGACAAAGAAAGAGGAAAAGAAAAAGGAAAAAATGAAAAGGAAAGAAAGAAAGAAAAAGAGAGAAAGAAAGGAAGAGAAAAAGAGGAAAAGAGGAAAAGAGGGAAGAGGGAAAAGAGAAAAGGAGAGGAAAGAAAGGAAAAAAATAGGAGAAAAAGGGGCAAACGAAAGAAAGAGAAAGAGGTAAAGAAAGAAAGAAAAAGTGGGAAACAGAAAGATAGGAAAGAGGAATAAGAAAAAAGAAAAAAAAAGGTAAAGAAAGAGAAAGAAAAAGGAACAGAAAAAGAATGAGAAAGTGGAAAAATAAAGAAAAAGAAAAAGGTAAAAGAAAGAGAATGAGGAAAAAGGAAAAAAAAGAGCAAGAAAAAAAGAACGAGGAAAGAGGAAAAAAGGAAAAAATAAAAAAAGACGAGAAAAAAGAGGAAAGAGAAAAAAGAAAAGAGGAAAAAGAGGAACGAAGAAAGAAAAGAGAGAAAAGAGAGAGACAAGGAAAGGAAAAGAGAGGGTGGGAAAAAAAGAGAGAAAAAGAGAAATCGAGAGAGGGAAAAATAAAAGAAAACAAACGGGGGGGGGGGAGCGAAAGAGCGAGAGAGGGAGCGGGGCCGGGGGGGGCTGGGGGGGCCGGGGCCGTTCAGGACCCTGGAGAGGGCCGGGGGCGGGGCGGGGGGGGCGGGTTGGGGACATGGGGGGGGGTCGGGGACACGGGGGGGGGGGGCTGGGGGACACCGTGGGCTCCCCCGGGGGGTTCTGCAGCCGGTGCCGGACGCGCTTCAGGGGGGGCTTTGAGTGTGTCCCCCCTCGCCTCGGCCCCGTTATATACCCATGGGGGGGGGTCGGGGTACTCTCAGCACCCCCCCCGTGCCCCCCCCGCAGCTCCCAGCGGCACCACCCGGCCCCAAACCCTGCCCGCGGGTGCGGGCCGTGCGCCCTCCCCCCCCCCCCCCCCCATCCCCTTTTCCCTATTTCCCACGAAAAAATCAAAGCTGGGGAATGGAAACGAATGGAAGGGAGGGGGGGGCACAGCCCGACGGGGACACCCCCATCTCCATCAGCCCTTCCCCACCCCCTTTATTTTCCCACTTGGGGTTCCCATTTAGGGTTCCCATTTGGGGTTCCCATTTACCCCACCACCACCGCCCCCCGACGGCAACACGGGGGGGGGCGACAACCCCCTAACCTCGGGCTTTTCCCTCCTCGGGGTGGCCACCACCGTACCCCGGAGTGCCCCTTACCCCCACCCCTTATCCCCTAGCCCCCCCCCACCAACCCCCGCAGTCTCTCCGGGGGTCCCTGCCCCGACGGGGCGCCCTCCCCACGCACCGGCTCGCTCCGTCCCGCCGCAGCTCCGCGCTCGCCGCCGCCTTTTCTCATGCAGATCCCCCTCCTTTCACACCTCCCAAACAAAGGCAAAGCGGGGGCATCGCCTCGCCGTGTCAACACACACCCTCATTAGCGCCGCTACGGCGGGGGGGGGACGGCCCCGAGCCGAGGAAGGGCTGGGGGGGGAGGTCGCACCGACGGGAGGGTGCGGCAAACCCAGGAAATTTGGAGAGGGTTTTGCGCCCCCCCCCTCTAAAACCCCTCCACGCCACCCCAAATAAATGAAGTGGCCCAAGCTCAGGTTCGGTTTATTGCAAGGTGCAAGGGGGAGGCACATACGAGGCTCCGGGGGGGTGGGGGGGTGGGTTGGGGTTTGTTTTTGGGGTCCCAAACAGCAGGGATGGAGAGCAGGGGATGGGGACGGGGCCCTGGGATGGGGCTGGAGCTCGGGGAGGGTGGGTGTGGGGGTAATTAAAGCCTCTCCAATTACCGCCACCCTCGGAAATTGAAAAAATAGATATAAAAAAATTAAAAATCAACCGATTCAAACAGCTGTGGGAAGGGAGAAGGGAAAGCGATCGGAGAAATCCCGACCGCCGGCCCCGCTGCCGCACCGGGAGAGGGCTGGGGGCTGGGGCCGGGGGTGGGGGGACAGGGGGAGGGAGTCGGGGGGGGGTCGGGGCCGGCCGCCCCCAAAAGCCGGAGAGCCCCGGGGCACCGGGGGCTGCGGTCTCCATCCCGCACCCTTCCCGCTTCTGGGTGTTTGTTTTTTTTTCCATTTCTCCTTTTTTTTTCCTTTCTCTTTTTTTTTTTTCTTTTAATTTTCTTATATTTTTTTTCTTTAATTTTTCTTTTTTTTTTTTTAACTTTCCTTTTATTTATTTTTCATTTTTTACTTTAAAAAAAAATCCCTTTTATTTTCCCTATAAACGGCCCCCAGGAGCCTGATCCCGGAGCCCCCCTCATCTCCTGCCGCCCCTTTTCGTTTGGTGCCGTTCCCCCCTCCGAAACCCGGGGATGGAGCTGGGAGGGGAGGCACCGATAAATCCGTTAAAACCAAGAAAAAAAGGTGAAAAAAAAAATCCCTTCGTTCTTCGTTTGGATTTCGTTTTTTTTTTTTCATGTTGGTTTTGGGTTGGTTTGATTGTTTATTTGTGTGTTCCCCTCCCGCTGGGCACAAAAACACCCGCGGCGAGCAAAACCCCCCCGGGCCGGGCTCCCCGGTACCGAAAAGGGGGAGAGAGGAGGAGATTTGGGGTGGCACGGAGAAACCGGGAGGGGCACCGGGGCCCATCTTGGGGGCAGGAGATTGGGGTCGGGGTTGGGATCCCTCCCGGCTTGGGGTCCCTTCTTGCCGGGGGAGCTCCGGGGGGGCTGTGGCGATGCTCGGGGCTCCGCAGCTCCGCAACCCCCAGCACCCCCCGGACCTCTCGGAAATTTCCACGTCCCCTTTTAACCTTGGTATTAATTTAGGACGGATCTTTCTAAACGGCCCCGCAATGCATTCAGACGCTGCTGGAGGTTTATCTTTTTTTTTTTTTCTTTTTTTTCCTTTTTTTTTTTTTTTTGTACCGTGGGTTATATTTACACCCAAAACAAAATAATTACACTTTTGTTGGAGAGAGAAAGCTGGTGATTAGGCTGTGGCTCTTTGCAGCAAACCCTTTCTCAGTGGTACACCAGGACAATTTTTCACGGCTGGGTGAAATCAGACGCGGGAGGTAATGAATCCTGTGAGCTATTTAAATTTACAATTTGTAACGCAGTCACTCAGAAACGCCTATGGCCCGGCGACGAGATGCTTGCTGGGTTTGTTTAATGTTAAAACGGCCCCGGCCCCCTTTTACCGGGGAGAGGAGGGGGCGGCTGCGGCATCCTCCGGCCCCGCTCCGCGCTGCACCCGAAAATAGGGGAAATCGGGGAAAACCTCCACCAAGTCGGCGGCGGAGCATCCTAGCAGCTAGATAATTAATTACAAAACACCGGGGGAATATGCAAACCGCGTATTACAAATTCTACAGGGCTTAACTGATTGGAAACAGATTATTATCTTGTTTGTCTTTTGTCTGTTTCACTTATCCCTCTGCCGTCTGTTGTGTTGTAAGTTGATACACTTTATTCTTGAAAGGGGATTTTTTTATTATTATTATTATTTTTTTTTAGGGTGTAAATTCCATCGACATCTTCTACAAGCGACGCCGCTTCTCCGTGCGCTCCCCTGTTAAAACACAACGGGTTGGTTAGGTGCATCAGTGTGCCGCTGCCTCAATTACCCCGGGGGAATGCGGCCAGCGGGGGTGGGCTGGGGGGCTCCTGGGGTGCGTTTTTCTTCTCCCCTCCCCGTTGCCTTTATTTGTTCCTTTACTTTCAAACGAAACGGGGAGCGGGAGGGGGGGAGAGGCAGCGCCTGGCAGCGCCTCGCGCCCCCTCCAAGCCCCCCTCGCCCTTCTCTTGAGTCCGGAGAGGTCCCGGGGGGTCCTGGAGAGGTCTCCGGGGGTCCCCGGGGGGTGCCCAGGAAGGTTCCGAGTGGACCCCGGGCGGGTTCTAGGGAGTCCCGGTGTGGTTCCGGGGAGGATCCCGGGGGTGTCCGGGGGGGTTCTTCGGGAAGATTCGGCCAGCCCCGTGGAGGGGGGGTGGGTTACGGGAGGCTCCGCCAAGCCGTGGGAACGGGAGTGCGCGGGGCGCACAAGCTCCGCACCCCCCATCTGGCACCTCCACGCGTGCCCGTGGCCACGCGTGCCCCCACGCCCTCCCGGTGTGTCCCCCTCCCCAAAACCGTTCCCCCCCGCCGTGGAACCGGGTCCAAGCCCACCGAGGGCTGCGGCCCCCGACGGGGCGCACCGGGATCCCCCCGCGGCCCGGCTGTGCCCGTGGGGAGGGCGCGGGTGTGCGCAGGAGCGCGGGCACGCTGCCCCGGCCTGGAGGTGTGCACGCGTGGGGGTGCGTGTCCACGCGTGTGCGCGCACCTCCCGCGGGCACACGCCTTTGGGCAACCGCACCTACCTCGGGAACAAGTCCGTGGGAACGCGGCTCTGCTGCGCGGCTCCGGGGCGCAGCGCGGGGGGGAATTGCAGGGCCCCCCCCGGGGCCGGTGTTGGGGCCGGTACCGGGGCCGTGACCCCCGGCCCCGACCCTCCCCGAGGTCTCTCCCCGGCGTGGAAATTCAGCGGCGAACCCCCCCCCGAGGGCAAACTTCGGGCGCAGCGCGCTGGGGAAGGGCGCAGCGGGCGCTCCCGTCGCCTCCTCTCGTCCTGCTCCTTCCCTCCTTAGCCGGTGCCTTCTTCATTTATTTCCTTCTCTCTCCTTCTTTCTCACCTCCTCTCTTTGTTTTCCTTCGTTTCCTTCCTTCCTCGCTCGCGCTTTCTCCAGCTTTCCTTTTCGTGCCCTTTATTTTCCATCCTTTCTTTCATTCCTTCCCGTTTCTCTCTTCTTCCGTTTCCGCGCTCCCGATGGTTTTCCTGCCTCGTTTCTACCCTTATTTTATTTAATTTCTTCATTTTTTTTTCGTTCACCTCTTCCTAGCTTCTTTTACCTTTTTTCTTTCTGATTTTCTTTTTTATTATTTTTCGTTTTTCCTTCATTCCTTCCATCCGTTTTCGTTTATTTTTGTTCTTTATTTTTTCCTCACTCTCCCGTTTTCCTTTCTCTTCTCTTTTTTTCTTGTTTCTTTTTCTCTGCTTTCGTCTGCAGATTTTTTCACTTTTCACTCTTTTTTTTTAATATTATTATTTTCCGTTTCTTTCTCTGTTCTCTTTTTCTTTACCTTTTGTTTTATTTCTTTCTTTTCGGTGGCCTCCTCTCCGTATTTTCTCTCCTCCATCCTCTTGCCCCGAACCACACAAATCCGCCTCCTTTTCCCTCTCCCGGCGATGTCCTTAACGCTGCGGATTTGCTTTTTGGTTTTGTTTTGTTTTGTTTTGTTTTTTGGCTTTCCTCTGCCGCTCCCCTCGCCGGCTGCGGGGTTTCGGGGGGCGGCCGGGGGGATTCGGGGGGTCCCCAGGGGCCGGATCCCCGGGGGCAGCCGGTTCGGCACAGCCCCGCCGCACCTGCAGCTGGGGAGAAAAAACAGCGGAGAAGTGCGGCGGCCCCGTCCCGGCCTCCTCCTCCTCTTCTTCCTCTTTTTTCTCCCCTTCCTCTCCTTCCTCCCCTTTCACCGCTTTCTCCTCTTCCTCCCCTTCCTCCCCGTTTATCCCCGCATCGCGGGGCCCCCACGGCAGCTCCACAAAGCCCCGCGGGGGGCCCGCAGCGCAACTTTGCGCCCCCTCCCTTTTTCTTTCCCCCCTCCCCAAAAATCCTCTTCCCCCCTTCTCCCCCATTTCTCCTCCCCTCCCTCGTTCCTTTTACCTCCCGGCCCGGCCAAAATAAATAATACGAAATAACACTACTAATAACACCAACAGCGATCCCGTCGAGAAAACAGGTGCTGCCTTCTCCATCCCGAGCCGGGATGGGGAGCCCTCCCCCAGCATCCCTCTGGGATAAATTAAATTACAGAAAGAGGGAAATTTCAAAAAACAATGAAAAGCCCTTGCGGAGCCCCCCGGGCGGCCCCCCCAAGCCAGGTGCGTACTCACTTGGCGGCGCAGGTACAAGCCACCCTCAACAATAGAGGCGCGTTGTTTTTTTCCCTCTGTGCCAAGCGCAGGGCTGGAGCCAATTTAGATATGCTATAAATTAAGAGGTTGCCATGGCCACCGGGATGCCATTGGCCACCGGGCGGCCGACGCGGGCCCCCACGTCACCAAATCTGAATAAGGATGCGCGAATTAACTAAGGCGGGGGACAAAGCTGGCCATGGGGACAGCATGAGAGTGGCGGCGCGGCGGCGGCGGAGCACAGCGAGGCACCGGGGCTGCCGGCTGCAGGGGGGGCGTTCATGCACCCCTCCTGCCCTGCCCGCTGCCGCACAGCCCCCCAGCACGACGGAGGGGCCGGGGGCGTCCCTTCGGGCTTTTTCGGGGCCGTTTTGGATTTTTGGGGGGGGTCTTTTTTTTTTTTTTTTTTTTTTTTTCTTCTTTGGGCTTTTGGGTTTTGTGTTTTTATTTTTTCCATCCCCGCCGGAGAGAAGAGGGGGAAGAACTTGACAGCTCCGCTCCCCTCCTTTAATTTTTGAGATTTTTTTTTTTCCTGGTGTGTTCTTATTTTTTATTTTTTTTATTATTAATTTTTTTTCCCGACGGGTGAATTTTTGCGAGACCTCGCTCGGGGCTCTGACTTCTCGGTGGCGAGGCTCCTTTCCCCCGGCGGAGGTGATGATGGTGCATTGTGCGGGCTGCGAGAGGCCGATCCTGGACCGCTTTCTGCTCAACGTCTTGGACAGGGCATGGCACATCAAATGCGTCCAGTGCTGCGAGTGCAAGTGCAACCTGACCGAGAAATGCTTCTCCAGGGAAGGCAAACTCTACTGCAAAAATGACTTTTTCAGGTGAGTGGCACCCCCCCCCAAAAAAAAAAAAAAAAAAAAAAAAAAAAAAACATACTCCACACCGAGGGGATGCGGTGCCGCCGCCGCTCCCAGCCCGGCGGGGAAGAGGAGAGGGGCTGGGGGGGCTCCCCAAGGGATGAGGAGGACTCCCCGAAGGATGGGGGGGCTCCTCAAGAGATGGGGGGCCTCCCCCTGAGAGCTGGGGGTCTCCCACCGGGATGTGGGGGGGTCTCCCCTCGAGATCTGGGGGTCTCCCCCCATCCCCATCCTTCCCTCCCGGGAGCTGGGGGGCTCCCCTCGACAGCTGGGGGGCTCCTCCTGGGTTCTGGGGGTCTCCCCAGGGATTTGGGGCTCTCTTCCCGGGTTCTGGGGGGGCTCCCCCCGGGATCTGGGGGGCTCCCCCCACCCCCGTCCGTCCCTCCCGGGGCTCCAGCCCGCGGTGCCCGGGCAGGGCGCGGCGAAGATGGGGCCAGGGGCTGCGCTGCAGCCCGAGGTTGGGGGGGGGCTGTGCTTTATCCTCCCCCCCCCCAGCTCCTTGTGTGACCTTGCCTCCAAAAGCAGCCGGGCCCGCGGCCCTCTCCGCCGACCCCCCCACCCCCCAAAAAAAAAAAAAAAAAAAGACACAAAAAAACCCACCCCGGGGCCCCGCCGAAGCCGGTGCCAAAATCTCGCCTTTTGCCACCAAAACGCTGCGGGCGGCGCTTCCCCGCCGGGCCGCTCCTTGGCCCCCCTATTTCCTCCCGGCCCCGGGGCCCCCCCCCCCGCTCCGCCGCTCCTTAAATGCCCCTAATGACTCCGATAAGGTGCCGGGGAGGAAATTAGGGGCCGGGATGGGAAGGGGAAAATGACTTACGACCCGTAATGCTTTCACTACATCAACGTCACGGGCAGCAGCGCGGGCAGCAGAAGTTGTGCCGAGGCCAGAAGGAGAAAAGAGGGGACCCCCCCGGACACCCCCAGCCCCATTCCCCCCCCCCCCGGCCTGGCAGCCCCCGGCTCCCCCGGGCCTGGCAGCCACAGCCACAGCCACCGTGTGCGGCTTTTGGTTTTCTCCTTTTTGTTTTCTTTCTTTTTCTTTTTATTTTTTTCCTCGAGGAAATCGTTTTCTGCATTTTTTTCGTTTCCCGGGAAAAAAAAAAATAAATAAATAAAAATTAAGATAAATAAAAGGAATAAAAAGGGGAAAAATAAAAATAAAATACAACATCGGCCGGGGAAAAGCGCTGCGCGCAGGGGAAGGAAGCCGGAGCTGTGCGAAGCGGCGGCTCCGAGCTGGAAAAATTAAAATAAAATACAACGGGGGGGTGGAAGGGGGGTGCAGGATGGTCCCGAGCTCCCGACCCCGGGGTCCTTTCGGGCCCCGCCGCCGCCCCCCGGTTTGCTCCCGGTGCTCCCCGCTACCCGGAGCGCCCGGCCCGGTGCCCTCCGGCCGCGATGTGCGGGGATGGGGGGGGGACACGAAATCCCCCCCTGCTGGGCTGGGAGGAGCGACCCCCCCTTCACCCCCTACCCTTTTGGAGAGGGGGCGACCCCCATGTCCTCTAGGAGAGGACCCCAAACCCGAGCTCCCCGGGGAAATGGGGTTGTGGGGTACGAAGCATTTCCATGCCGTGCCGTGTGCGTTCCCCAAAATCGTGCCTCTCACCTCTCTTTTTCTTTTTTAATCTCCCCCCCCCCCCCCCAGGAGGTTTGGTACCAAATGCGCCGGCTGCTCCCAAGGCATCTCCCCCAGCGACCTGGTCCGGAAAGCGCGGAACAAAGTGTTCCACCTGAACTGTTTCACCTGCATGGTCTGCAACAAGCAGCTCTCCACGGGCGAGGAACTCTATATCATAGACGAGAACAAATTTGTTTGCAAAGAGGATTATTTGAACTCCCCCACCCTGAAGGAAGGCAGCCTCAACTCAGGTACGCGCCGCGTGGCCTCGGGGACACCGAGGGGGACGCATCCCACACCAGTGCCCACCCTGGTGCCGGGGTTTTTCTTTCTGGCCCCGCGTTCCCCCCGTGGAGCAGGGTTGGGATGGGGGCCAGACGCCTTCTAAGCCCCCATCGCTCCCCACGGATGCTCGTGGTGCCCCCCCATGCACGCCCACCTCCCCGCTTTACACCAAGCCCCCCCCCAACACCCCACCGCGAGTGTGCCCGGTGCCCCCCGCGCCGCGGGCCTGATCCTTCGCCTCCTTTCACCCAGAGGCAAAGCTCCCATTTGACTTCCTTGGAAGCTGTCTCTGCGGCAGGACGGCAGGATCAGGCCCGCTCGTGCTGTCCCAGCAATGCCAGCCGCCCGTGCTCACCCCCTTCCGTGGGCTCTCTCTCCGTCCAGCACCCGGGGCCGGATCCTGCCACGCCAGTCAGTGGGGCCGCTGCTGCGAGCGAGGCGAGTAGAGCTTGGCCTGGGGGGGTGCTGGCATCAGGGACCCCGGGGGGGGCAGTGAGGGGGCGGCTGGGGGGGGAGGGGTGTGAGCCAGGCTCAAGGCAGTGACTGGACCCCCCCCAAAATCCCCCCCCGACCCTCGCATTTCTCCCAGCGGCGCATCCCCGGTGCGAGCGGCACGGTGGGGGGGGAGAGGGGGAGCGCCGGGGGCTGTGGTGTGCTCGGGAGGGGGCCGCCCCCTCCCCAAAAAGCCCCCCCCCCCCCGGCTGCTGAACCCCCAAGCAATTTGTGGGGGGGGAGCTTTATAGGGTCACCAGCTCAGATGCCGGCGTGCGGGGCCGGGCCGGGCGATGCTTGCCACGAGCTCCGTGCGTTGTTTAGGGAGGGGGGCAAAGGCGATCCGCACCCCCAGCACCCCCAAAAATCCCCCTCCCCATTTCCTGCAAGCATCCGGGCTCGGTGGGAAGGGGAGGGCAGAGGAGAAGGGGGTCGCTCTCTCTCCTAAGCCATCCGCCCCCCCCCCCCCCTTTCCTCTCTGGGTCTCCTTTACAGTGTCCTCATGTACAGACAGGAGTTTGTCCCCGGATCTCCAGGACCCCATGCAGGACGACCCCAAGGAGACGGACAACTCCACCTCATCGGACAAGGAGACCACCAACAACGAGAACGAGGAGCAGAACTCGGGCACCAAGCGCCGGGGGCCCCGCACCACCATTAAGGCCAAGCAGCTGGAGACCCTCAAAGCCGCCTTCGCCGCCACCCCAAAGCCCACCCGGCACATCCGCGAGCAGCTGGCGCAGGAGACCGGCCTCAACATGAGAGTCATCCAGGTGAGCCCCCCCCCGTGTGACGTCACGGGATGGACGGTGACGTCATCACCTCGACGGTGACGTCAGGGTGGGGGTGGTGATGTCCTCCCCCCGGGGGCTGGAGCAATTTGGGATGGGGACGGAGCGCCTGTGGGACCCGCGGTGCCGAGTGTTGGCCACCGGTGAGGGCAGAAGGCGCTGCCCCCAGGGGGGCAAAGAGAGGCCGATGGTCCCTGCCCGGCACGTCCCTGCTGCTCTTCCCCACCCCAAAAAAAAAACCATAAAAATCCCAGTGGAAATATAGGGATTAACGAGTTTAATAGGGCTAATAGGGGAGGGCGCTCCCGCCGCGCTGGTGCCGTCCTCGCTCTGCGCACAGGGCAGCGGGGTTGGTGGGGGGACGTGCGTGCCCCACGTGTGCAGGCCCTCGGGTGCAGGAGGGGGGCAATAATTCAGCCCCCCCCCCAACCAGGAGTAGATTTGGTTCAGGTGAGGGAATACCCCAAAAGAAGGCACCCACCTCGTCCCTTTTATCCCCATCCATCCCGGGGAAATCCCTCCCCAGGCGGTGACAACATTTTCACCCCTTTCCCCATCCACCCCTGGCTGATTTATTTTGGAGAGGGGGTTATCCCGGAGGATTTGGGGGGGCGTGCAGGGGGGGGGGTCCTTAGGGGGTCCTGACGTTGGCCCCCCCGCCGCAGGTCTGGTTCCAGAACCGCCGGTCCAAGGAGCGCCGGATGAAGCAGCTGAGCGCGCTGGGTGCCCGCCGGCACGCCTTCTTCCGCAGCCCCCGCAGGATGCGGCCCCTGGGCGGCCGCCTCGACGAGTCCGAGATGCTCGGCTCGACGCCCTACACGTACTACGGAGGTGAGGGACCCGGGAACCCCTTCCCCATCCCTCTTCCCTTTTCCTTTCCCCCTCGCCATCCCCTTTGTCCCTCTCCTCCCTGATCCCTGTGCCGCTGCCAGGCTCAGGGTGACGGTGACGGTGGCGGTGGCGGTGGCAGCGGTGGCGGCGCGGCCCCTCTCCGGCGAACAAAGCCCCAGCTGCGGGCTTTTGTGCCCCTTTCAGGCCGCATTTGTTCCCATTACCTCCCGGGCCCGCAGCATATGGAAGGTCACCGCCGCCCCCAACGCCCCCCGACACCCCGCCGGGACGGGACGGGCAGCGGGGAGCCCCCACGGCTTTTGGGGCAACATCTCCTAATTTTGGACAAAACGCCCCCACCACCTCCCCTACACCCCCACTGCTGCCAGGGCCCCGGTGCTGCATCTCCAGAGCTCCCCCGAGCCCAGGGGCTTTGGGGGCACCCCTTGAGGTTGGGGTCTCGAGCCCTTCCAGGCTGATAAATGGGAACATGTTCCCCATTATGTATATATGCATCATATATTTATATGTATTTATATATACATACATTTTATATATATATTTGTGTGTTTTATATATCCATATGTGTTAAATACATATTTTATATATTTTTTTATATATATATTCCCCCCCATATATTATCTATTCCCCATTTATCTATTCCCCCTATCTATCTCCCCATTACATATACACACATTTCCCCCACTCCTTTTATTTATTTATATATGTGTGTATATATATAAATATATATAAAATATAAATATTTCTACACCTGCAAATACTTTTCCCCATTAAATAATGGGATCACGCCCACCTCACCCCAGTTACCCCAGCTCCTCGCCCTCCCCTTCCCCTATTTCCTCCCCTTCCCACCCCAAAAATGCCACGGTGTTAGGATGGGGGGGTTATCGGGGGGGGTCTTTTTACCTCCACGAGGTGCTGAGCGCCCCAAAAGCGCCGTTTTGGGGTGTGGGGGCTGTGATGGGGTCATGCCCATGGTGGTGCGGGGGGCTCGGGGTGACGGCACCGGGGGCCGGCTCCAACCTTTCCCCCCCCCATTGCAGATTACCAAGGTGACTACTACGGGCCGGGAGGCAATTATGACTTTTTCCCCCACGGGCCCCCCTCCCAGGCCCAGTCCCCGGCCGACCCCAGCTACCTTCAGAACTCAGGACCCGGCTCCACGCCCCTGGGACCCTTGGAGCCCCCCCTAAGCGGACACCACTCCTCAGAAAACCAAAGGTACACGGATATGATCTCGCACCCCGACACCCCCAGCCCCGAGCCGGGGATGACGGGCTCGCTGCACCCCATCCCGGGGGAGGTCTTCAGCGGGGGGCCGAGCCCCCCCTTCTCCATGTCCAGCAATAGCGGCTACAGCGGGGCGCTCGCGCACCCCAACCCGGAGCTGAGCGAGGCGGCGGTGTGGTAGAGCCGGGGGGGGGACGCGCCTCTTCCCCACCCCCCCCCCCAAAAAATCCCCACCCCACACCTCCCTCCAGCCCCCCCCGGGGCACACCGGCTGACGGACACCCCCCCTTTCCCCGAAATAAAACCACAACCCCGATGCCACGGCCGCCCTCCGATGCCAAAACGCATCCTCCCCGGCACCGCAGCCCCATCCCGATGCTGGGGGCACCCCGCTACCTCCCCCTCCCCACACTGTGCCCCCTCTTTTATTGGGGTGGGGGCAACACAACGTGCCCCGAGACCCCCCCTTTGTGCCCCCCGCCGGCGTCGGGACCACCACCTCTCGGACCAAAGCTGAACTCGCCTGGACACGGGTCCCACCGGTGCCGGGGGGCTGCTGTGGGGCTCCCCCCCCCCCCAGTGCTAATTAGCCTCTTTTTAATGATCCCCATCCTTCGTCCCGATATAACGGGGCCGGGGGGGGGACACGGGGAATAGCAGCCCCCCCCTCAGCCCCTCGCTTTCGTTGTTCCCCCGTTTTGTTCCCCAGGAGGAGGTGGGTTGGGACCCGCTGGGTGGTTTTTTTTTTGGTGAGGCCGCGGGGAGGGGGGGACGGGAGGCCGGGCAGGGGGCTCCCCGAGCATCCCGCTGAGCTCGGCCTCCTAAATTTTAGGGGAAGAAGGGGTGGGGGGGGAGGCGAAGAAGCGCCCGGGACCGGAAAGAGGCAGAAAAAAATAATAAAAAATAATAAAAAAAAGGAGACAAACAAAGAAACGCGGCACAAAACCGGCGCGCGGCGCAAACGAAGGCCGAGCCTCCGCCGAGCCCAGCGCGTCCCGGCGGCCCCGCGGGTCCGAGGATGTATTATAGTTTTTGCTTCTAGTTTCTTTATTTTGTATAAAGGAGAAACAAATAAAGTATGTTTTTGTGTTTACTGATTATTTATTGTACTTGCAGTCAGCGGAGGCTCCGAGTTTTTTTCTGGTTTCGGAGGCTGGGGATGGGGTGGTGCTGGGGGAGGGGGGGGGGAGAGGAGGATGAAGGTGGGGGGAAAAAAATAGGAAAAAGGAAGGAGAATGGGAAAGAAAGATGAGAAAAGTTGTTTTCTGAAGGCACCGCGGGTTTCCTGTCCCCGCTGCCTCTCGTGGAGGCCGCTGGTGTGAGTGCCTGGCGTTGTTCGGTGTGGATAAAAAACCCCTGAGCTACCTGCTCCCGCCCCCAACCCCCTTCATCGGGGGGCTGCAAGGAGAAGCAGACACCCCCGTGCCCCCCAGCACACGAAGCGGCCCCAAACTAATATTTAAAATGCAAAATCGTGGCCGAGGTCCGGCCTCCCCCCCCTCGCCTTGCAGTAAAAAGATACAAACCGAATAAATTACCTTCCCGCGCCGGCTTCCCAGAGCCCCTCTCGCTGACCTGAATTTTAAGTCCCGCTGCTGATTTATGGCCAGCCAGCCGCTCCGCTGCCTCTTTTTATTTTTGTATTTTTATTTTTTTTCTCCCCCCGTTCAGCCAAGTGGAGGAATTTTTCCTTCTCGTGCCACCACGGGAGGGGACGCCGAGAAAAGCGCGCGGCGCACGGGGAAACTGAGGCACGAGCGCAGGCGGTGGGGACAGGAGAGGTGCGGCCCCTGCGGGTGGCACCGCGTCCCGGTGACCTCTGCCCGGCCTCGTTATGGGGATTAAAGCACAAGGGCGCGTGCCGCCTGCTCGTTATTATCAGCGTGCTGCTGTCATTAGCCTTACGCTAATTATCACGCCCCAGCCGCGTGGCCGAGGGTGGTTTGCGGGGTGCTGGGGCACCCCTGGGATTTGGGATGCTGGCGGGGGCTCCGTGCGAGGAGGTTGAGGTGGGAAAGGTGGAAAGTAATCGGGGCCGGGACCCGGGATAAAAAATGGCAGGGGGAGGGCGGGCTGACTCCCGATAATTAATAGTGCGCCTCGTAATAGGATTCTCCAGCCTTCGGTGCTCCCTGGAAACACCTTTTTACATAAGCTACTGCCCACGATGGAGCAGCAGGACTTTGATTTATGGGGTTCGGTCCTCCAGGAGGCATTGCGGGGGCTGGCCGGGCCGGGGGGATTTATTGGGGAAAAGGGAAAAAGGGAAAGAAGGGAGGAGAAGGCTTCAGGGCAGGCAGGCGGGCGAGGGGAAGGGGCTTCGGTGGCTGCTCCGGGGGGAGGTTGAGGAGGGTTTCGGGGCTGGAAAGGGCAAAACGGGCACTGGGGCTAAATGGATCAACTGGTGGGAGCTGGGGGGCAGTTGGGGTTGGGGGCCCTGGTGGGAGAGAGACCCCAAATCAGGGGATGGGGGGGGAACACGGGGAATGGACACATGGCTGGGGACCCCCCCAATAAATCCCCGTAAGCAGCAGGTCTGCGCACGCTGTTCCCTTCTGACAGCACAGGAGGGACGGGCGAGGGTTGTAATAATTAATAATCATTAGAATAATAACGCATCGAGACAGTGCCAAAGTAATTAGCCAGAGCGGGAGCGCTCACTGATTGAGGCTCCAGCCGTGGCGTCCTCGGGGATGTGCCTCAGTTTCCCCACCCCACTCAGCACCTTTGGGGTGATGTGGGGAAGGGGGGGGACAACCGGGGGGGGTCACTCCAGCCCCAGCTGGCTCTTCAGGCCCCGCAGCTGTGCCGCCGTGATGCTGCTGCCGCCGCAGACCACCAGCACCACGCTGCCCAGGGGGGACCCCAGGCGCCCCTCGCGCTGCAGCCGCTGCAGCCGCCCCGAGTAGAGCACGGCCAGCGCCGCCCCGCACGCCGGCTGCACCAGCATCCTCTCGTCATCTGTAGGGACAAGGACATCCTGAGAGCCTGGCCCCGTTGTTGGACACCCCCTTTGGTGTCCCCGTCCCCTGTTACTCACCCAGGAACTGCTCCACGGCGCGCACGGCCTCGGCATCCTCCACCACCTGGGAGAGGACCCGGCTCTCCTGCGCGCACTGCAGCGCCCGCGCCGACACCGTCTTCGCCCCCAGGCACTTGGCCACGCTGGGGAAATGGGGTCAGGGTGGCCCTGGGATGTGCCATCCCCTCGGGGACCCACCGTAGGGGTGGCAGAGCTGGGACCGGCCAGCTCACGACACCCACGGCCCAGTGCCACGTGCCGAGGACGCAGAGCCCCCCAGCACCTTCCAAGGGGGGGGTCCGTGGTGACGTTGGGGACCTCCTGCTGATGGAAAGGTGTCCCCAGAGCTCACCTGGTGATGTCGGGCAGGGTGACGAGGTGGCCGGCCTCCAGCGCCGCGTGGAAGCTGTGCGCCCCCCAGGTCTCGGCGGCGATGATGGGGACGTCGGGCCACCCCACCTGCTGCAGCCCGGCCACCACGCCGGCCAGCAGCCCCCCGCCGCCCACCGCCAGCACGATGGCATCAGGCTTGGCCTCCAGAGAGTCCTTCAGCTCCTGGACCAGGCTGGCGTGTCCCTGCCTGGGGGATTTTGGTGGCCGTGGGCACCCCAAACCCACCCGAACCTTGGGGACGGGGATGGGGGGTGTGGAGCTGAGCCCCAAAGGCACTCACCACACCAAGGGGTGGTCGAAGGGGTGGACGCTGACCCAGCCGGGGGTGTCGGCCAGCTGCAGGGCTCTGCGGTTGGCTTCATCCCACACCTGGGGGGCACAAGGCGGGCTCAGCGGGGCCGCATCCAGCCCTGGGGCCCCGGCGATGTGCCCCTTATCACCGTGGAGATACCCAAAACCCAATGCAGGAGGGAGCGTTTTTGGGGTCCGTGCTCATCCACAGGCACCGAGGTCCCCCCCCAAGCCCCAATTTGGGGGGTGGGCACCCTACCTTGCCGCAGACCTCCACCGTCGCCCCCAGCTCCTGCAGCCTGTGCACGGTGCCGGGGCCGGTGCTGCTGGGCACCACCACGGTGGCCGGCAGCCCCAGCTTCCTGGCTGCGTACGCCGCGGCCATGCCCGCGTTGCCCCCTGCCAAAAAAAACAGGGGGGGGCTTTCATTTGAGGGGTTCCACCCCCCCCCCCCGTGTGCCCCACTCCCCTCCTCCAGGGTCAGAGCTCCTCCAGCCCCCCAGGGTGATCCATGCAGGGGGGCGCATGGTTTCTCCCCCATGCGGCACCCCACTGGGAGCAACCCCAAAATTGGGGGAGAGTGGGGCACGAGGATGAGGGGCTGGGAAGCAGGGGGTGTCCCCCATGCTCCCTCCCCCCCAAAAAAAATTACCTGAGGAGCACACGAAGTGCTGGCAGCCCTTCTTGGCAGCCTGGAAAACAGGAGGAAGAAGAGGAAAGGACAGAGCCATGTGTCCCCAAAACTGAGGACTGCACCGGGTGCCCCCATTACACCCCCCCACGGCCCCCCCCGCCACGCTCACCTCCTGGCAGAAGTGCCCGATGCCCCGGATCTTGAAGGAGCCGGTGGGCTGCACGTTCTCCAGCTTCATGTAGACCTTGGTCCCCGCCACACGGGACAGGGGCAGGCTCTCCAGGAGCGGGGACACGAGGTGGAAGGGCCTCTCGGCCTCCATGGCTGCGCTCTGACAGGTTTTGGGGTCACCGCTGGTGTCCCCAAACCCCCCCCAAAACCCACAGAAAGCAGCTGGGGATTGGGAGAACCGCAGGTGGGCTTGGTCCCCAGGGGTACCTGGTGCCCACGGAGTCTTGCCGTGTGTCCCCACGCCTCCTGCCCCGCTCCCAGAGCGACGTCTGGGGAGGGAAGGCGGCGAGGTGACGTCGGAGGGGCCGTGCCGGTGGCCGCAGGCCCCGTGCCAGCACGCCGAGCTCAGGCCTGGCCAGAAATGTGCTTCCCCAGCAGATTTCAGGACTCTGCCTCCTTCGGCTGATTGTGGCCAACTCCCTCCCCCCCCATAAAAAAAAACAAAAAAAAACAAAAAAAACAAGTAGCTGTGCCACGGTTTGTTGGCACCGCAGCCCCTCTCCCTTGGCAATTGGCACAAACACCCAAAATTTTGGCAAGATCCTCCTGGTCCTTTGTCCTGGAGGAGGAGGAAGAGGAGGGTGAGGGTTGGAGGAAGGTCAGTGGGGCTCCCACCCCTCCATTTCTCCACCCCACCAGCTGGAAGGCTTGGAGGTACCACCGGGGACACAGAGCAGGGACAGCCACGTCCCCATGGAGCTGTCGGTGGCAACGAGGGCTCATGCCGTCAGTAGGCTTCAGAGTGAACAGCCCACACAGCGGGCACCTGACACCGAGCTGTGCCCCCCTCGCGACACCGGGGACTGGAAAAGGGGTGGTGACAGTGACACTTTGTGCTCACCCTCTCTGGGGGTGATGGGGGGGGGCCCAGCCTGGTCCGGGGAGGCCTCGGAACGGGGGCCAGGGCGGCCTCGGTGGGAACCTCGCTCCTTCAAAGCGCTGCCGAACGCCAGCTCATTAATCCCCCGGTAATGACCTTGTTATTCCTAACGAGCCGCGCTGCGGCGGAGAGGATCAAGGGGGCTGCAGTAAGAGGATTTCAGGATGTGGGTTTTGGGGCTGGGGGGGCAGACACAGGTGGCAGAGGAGGGGGAACAAAGGGGACAAGGACGGGCACCCCGTCCTGGGGGTGAGTGGTGCTCCCCGCTCCATCGCTGCTCTCCCCTTTAAGCTCTTGAGAACCAACTCCAGACACCCGAAATAACCCCAAGGGGTCAGCACCAGAGCACAGTATGGAGCAGAGGCAAGGAAACCCAGCCAGCCAGCACCCCGGAGACAGGAGCACCCCATTAACCACCTCCCTTTTTGCAGGAGAGGCCGTCAGTGTGAGCCCAACCCCGATACGAGGCACCAGAGAGTCTCGGCGCAGCACAAAGCACGGCTCCACCGCACGCAGACCACTTTATTTATCGAACCCAAACCCGGTCACTCACCTCCTCTTTTGCCACGGGGCTGTCCTGGTGCCTGCCCCAGCCTCCCAGCACCCCCCTTTATGGGAAGGGCCCCCCAGAGCGAGAGCAGCCCCCCCAGGGAAGCACCCCACGGGGCACAGCGCTCATTTTTGGGGTTGGGGACAGAGCCCTCTGATCCTGGGCACGGCGGCACAGCGGGGGCACAGCCCCATACGCAGCGTGGGGCACCCCACGGGACGGCAATGAGCAGCGAGAGAAGCAGGGGGAGAAAAATATAGGGGACAGGGGACAGGGCAGAGCCGGTCCCCCCCCCATGCGCCCCCCAAAGCCAGCCCTAGTGAGAAGGAAGAGCCAGCAGCTGATGCGCCGCGGAGTTTGCCCCCCCAAAAAAAGGCTCTGGACAGACGGACGCGGATGGACGAGCGGCCACCACGTGCCGGGGTCGCTCTGGGCTCAGTCCCAGCGGACCTTGACGGGGGGGAACTTCCAGAGGTCGGGGTGCCCCATGTGCAGCAGGTGGCTGCAGGGGGACGTGCTCCAGCGGAAGGGGGGCACGTCGTCCCACGCCGGGCCGCTGGCGGCCACCAGCCCGAAGGTGGAGGCCATGCCGAAGGAGGTGACCTGGTGCCAGGAGGGAAAAAAGGAGAAATAAGAGGGTTGTGTGGGGTCCCGGGGGGGATTTGGGAGGGATAGGGGAGTCCCCACCTTCATGTCGGTGCCGCCGTGGCAGCGCTGGCGCAGGGCGGCGAAGGGGTAGGTGCCGTTGGAGGGGTTGAGGTCGGAGCGGGCGGAGATGGCGTTCTCGGCGTTCTGGGGGGGGTCACAGCCCCGGCACCGTGACAGTGGGTCCTGCAGGTAGTTGTTGGACCTGGAAAGGGGGGGAAATTAAATAATTAGATCACTGAGAGCACGGCCGCAAAGGCTGGGGGTCCGCGGGGAGGCGGAGGCGACACCCAGGAGGGGGTTTTTGGGGGCGGGGGGCAGCCCCCACCTCATCAGGCGGACCATGGAGTCCACGTCGTGGACCTGCGAGTGGTTCCTGCGGAAGATTTGGGCGCGCGGGTTCTTGTCGTAGGTGAACCAGTCGCCGTACTGCTTCACCAGCTCCAGGTTCCCGCTGGCGTTGAAGATCTCCTCGAAGTACCTGGGGGGTGGGGAGGCAGCGGGTGAGGGCGGCACCAACAGCCCCCCCTTTTTTATTATTAAATGGCATCAGTGGGACACCGATCGGGGTGGAGACGAGCAGAGACGAGGCTGGAGGGAGCTTACGGCACATTGTAGCTGGCCCAGTATCCCTGCTGGTACAGCACCTCTGTCTTATCAGCCACCATCACCAAGCCCCTGCGGCAGGAGGAAGGACACCGGTCAGAGCAGAAGGCAAAATAAAAGGGGGACGGGAGGGACAGACCCACCTGGGGGTCCCCACCCCATCCGGGGGCCGTCACCTGCATGCAGAGAGCCACCAGCTGTCACACCCGTGCCAGAAGGGCCACCGCAGTGGGAGGCAGCGTGCCACCGAGCCCGCGTTTCGCACCCAGGCCATCAAACAAATCCCACCTGGGCCACGCTGGGACAGCCCGCAGGCTGTACAGCCAGGATTTTAGGGCTCCGAGGGGCCAAGCTGGCTTTTGGGGAGGGCGAGGGGCACTCACGGGATCTGCTCCAGCACCGTCAGCACGCCTGGCTGGGGGCCAGCCTTCCCCGGGGAGAAGGCTTTGTAATCCACCACCATCCACTGGTTGTTGTACCTGCACGGGGAGGTGACCGCGTCCCTCGGGGTCACCCAGAGCGCGCCCCGGGGGTGTCCCCATGGGGTGTCCCCCCTCCGTGCTCACGTGCCGCTGTTGAACTGGGTGAAGATGGTGGCCCACTCGGCGCCGCTGCGGGCCAGCCGGTTGGCCACGATGTTCCTCAGCCACTCCAGGACGCTGCCCTGCGGCCGCAGGTACTTCCAGAGCGCCGCGTTGCTGTTGCCGATGGTGGTCTCCAGAGCTACCTGCGGGGAGGGGAAGGGGAAACTGGGGGGTGAGCTGGGTTGGGGGGTGCCACCGGGGGGTCCCGCAGGAGCCAGGTGCCACCCACCAGCCCACTGCTCAGGATGTAGAAGTCGTCTCCGGAGAAGATGGTGCCGGGGTAGGAGGAAAACACTTGGATGCTCCCCGGGATCTGAGCAGAGCCTGGAGAGGGGGGCGAGAACGGGGTCGGGGGAGTCAGGATTTGGGGAGAAAGGGGGGAAAAGGTGTGCCCCCTCCCCATCCTGCCCACATACCACCAGGCGCCACGCGGAAGGGCAGCGTGTACTTCTTGACGATGCGCAGCATGGTCTGGTAGGGGGCCCAGGTGTCGTGGGCCACCAGCAGGTCCCGCTGGCCCGGCAGCAGCTTGAGAAGCGCCGAGCAGGAGCCGGAGCCCAGCGGGCGCCGCGGGGCCGATCTGTTCAGGGCCTGCTCCAGGTCCTCCAGGTCCCCCCCCAGCTGCAGGAGGCTGCGGGGAGGCGAGGAGGCGGCGTGGGGCACCCCACGTGGGGAACCCAGCCCCAAGACGTCCCCCGGCAGCCCCCAGCCCCGATTTTTTGGGGGACAGAGCTCACAGGAAGCCAAAAGGCGACAGGGAGAGGCTGCCGGTGGGGAAGGCCACGCGCCCGTTGTAGCTGTCCTCCAGGCCCTTCAGCTGCAGCAGCGCCAGGCGCACCTGTGGGAACGAGGAAAAATGAACCAAAACCCAACATTCTGCACCCAAACTGGTGGTGGGGACACCGAGGGGCACGGCCTCACCTGGTGCCAGTACTCGGGGTGCTGGCCGGACGCCATCTGCTCCTCCATCCAGGCCAGGTTGGCCTGCAGGTAGCCGCGGAGCTTCTCGCAGTAGGGGGTCTGGTAGCCGAAGGGCCCGCAGTAGCCCACCACCGTGTTCATCCAGTGCATGTAGATGAGCTGCGGGGCACGGCGCTGGCAGTGGGACGGGGACAGGGGGGTCCTGTCCACCGCCCCCCCCCCCCCCGCCACCACCGCCACCCCCCCGGTACCTGCTCGGTGACGGCGGCCTCGGCCAGCCCCGCGGCATAGGCCTGCAGGCTGTCATTGAACGAGGCGTTGGTGGCCAGCTCCAGGAAGGCCCAGCTGTGACAGCAGGGGGGGGATGGCTGGGAACGGTTCTCCCCGGGACCCCCCCGGTTCTCCCCGGGACCCCCCCAGTTCTCCCCAGGACCCCCCCAGTTCTCCTCCAGGTCCCTCCCAGTTCTCCCCAGGTCCCCCCTGTTCTCCACCAGTTCCCCCCAAGCTCTCCCCACGTCCCCCCAGTTCTCCCCCCTATTCTGACCCAGTCCCCCCTGGTTCTCCTCCCCAGTATCCCCCCCAGCCCTCCCAGTCCTCTCCCTGGTTCTGCTCAGGATCCCCTTGCTTCACCCCCAGTTTCCCCCCAGCTCTCCCCAAGGTCCCCAAGTTTCCCTCCCCAGTTCTCCCCTGGGTCCCCCCACTTCTCCCCAGCCCCCCCAGTCCTCTGAGCCCCCCCATTTCTCCCCATGTCCCACCCCACGTACCCCCTACCTCTCCCCCTTGACTCCCCCTATTCTGGGACTCCCTTACTCCCCCCAATTCCCCCCCAGCTCCCCCCTAGCTCCCTCCCATTCCCTCCCCAGCCCCCAATGCCTCCCAACGCCCCCCCCCCAGTTCTCCTGCTGCCCCCCAGCCCCCCCCCACCCCATCCCCACCCCACAGCCCGGCTGTGGTCGGTGAGCGCTGCCCAGGCGATGGCGTTGGGGTGGCGGCCGGGCAGGACCCGCAGCCGCCCGGAGCCGGGCTCCAGCAGCACGGAGGCGCCGCGGGCCGGGGGGGGCGGGACGGCGGCGGCGACCCCGACCCCAAACCCGACCCCAAGCCCGGGCAGGGCCAGGAGCAGCGCGGCCACCACCGCCCGCGGAGCCGCCATGGCTGGGGGGGGGGGGCGTGGGTTTGGGGGTGGGTTTGGGGGTGGGGGGGGTCGGAGTGGGAGGGGTTTAGGGGAAGTGGGAGGGGTTTAGGGAAAAGGTGCGCCCCCTCTGGGGGGGCTCCGGGGGGGGTCGGGGGGGATGCGCCCTAAGGGAGGGCTGTGGGTGGTTGTGTTATATGGGCAGCCTGCCCTATAGGAACCCCGTGGGTACACATAGGAACCCCATGGGCACCCCGCAGGCACCCCAAAGGATCCCCTATGGCATGGCACCCCAGCCCTATAGGTGCCCTGTGGGCTCCTGCACCCCGTGGTACCCCTTTCCCATAGGCGCCCCTACCCCAAAAACACCCCTGCCCTATAGACAATGCCGTGGGCACCCTGCAGGCACCTCTGCCCCGTGGACACCCTAGGGGGACCCCTATCCATTGGCATCCCTACCCCATGGGCACCCCTACCCCACAGACACCCCATGGGCACCCCCGCCCTGTGTGACACCCTTACCCCATAGGCACCCCAGCCCCGTAGGCACCCCATGGGCACCCCACAGACACCCCTACCCCACGGGCACCCCATGCGGCACCCCTGCCCTATGGGAACCCCAGCCCCTTAGGCACCCCTATCCTATAGACACCCCATGGGCACCCTTACCCCATGACACCCCTACCCCATAGGCACCCCATGGGCACCCCATAGCCACCCCTAACCCCCGGGGGGGTGACAGGGGCGCAGCACCCCGGCCTTATGCAATCCCCGCCTGTTTACTGCTGCACCCAGCGGGCAAAGTCCCCGGGAGGCTCCTACCGGGGAGGGGGGGGCTGACACCCAAGCCTGACCCCCCTCAATATGGGGCACGGAGCCCCCAGCCCCTATCCCCGCTGTGTCCCCACGTCCCCCCCTCGTGTCCCCCCCCGTGCCCAAAGCTCCGCTGCGCCTTTAAGGGCGGATGGGGGCGGCCCCTTTAGGGCGGGGGGGGGGCAGCAGCCGCCCGCGCACAGCGCCGGGGCCGCGCCGGCACGGTGGGTCCGGGGGGGGGGGTCCCGGGGGGGTCCCCTTGTCCCCATATCCCCATATCCCCATATCCCTATATCCCCGTGTCCCCAACCCGTCCCCAGCCCCGACCCCATCGCGGCCCCATTGGGACCCCCCCCACCCCGGCTTGGGGTCCCCGGTCGCGGTGCAGGGGGGGGGGGCGGTGTGGGGGGGTCTCCCCGTGCCCCCCCCTTACCCCCGGGTCCCCCCGCAGGGAGCCGGGCACGGGGCTGGCGGCCTCCCCTCGCTCCTAGCCCTGTTCTGCGCCCTGTGCCTGGTTTTACCCCTATTTTAACCCCAATATCCCCATTTTTACCCTTATATCCCTATTTTTTACCCCTATGTCCCTATTTTAACCCCTAAATCCCTATTTCTTATCCCTATATTCCTGTTTTTATCCCTATTTCCCTGTTTTTGCCCCTCTACCCCTACTTTTATCCCTATCTTTTATCCCGGTACCCCTACTTCTATCCCTGTACCCCTATTCTTACCCCCATACCCTTACTTTTATCCCTATAGCCCTAATTTATCCCAATATTCCTGTTTTTTATCCCTAGCTTTTAGTCCTGTACCCCTACTTTTATCCCTGTACCCCTAGCCTTACCCCTATACCCTTACTTTTAAACCTATACCCCTATTTTTTATCCTTATCTCTTATCCCTGCACCGTTTTTATCCCTATACTCCTATTTTGTGTCCCTTTTATCCCTATAACCCTACTTTTATTCCTATAACCCTCCTTTTATCGATATATCCCTATTTTATCCCTATATTTCTATTTTTATCCCTTTTGACCCTACACCCCTACTTGTATCCCTATACCCCAACTCTTATCCCTATACCCCTACTTTTTTTCCCCTATATTCCTATTTTTTACCCCTACTTTCACCCCTATACCCCAATTCTAACCCCTATACCCACTTCTCCCATCCCCACCTCCCCCCATGGCCCCCCCACACCCCGCTCAGCCCCTGCCCCCCCTCCCCAAGCCCTAGGTGCCCCCACCCTCTCCCCCCAGCCCCATAGGGTGCCATGGGGACACTGTGGGTGCTGAGCCTGGCCGGGGCGCTGAGCCTGGCCGGGGCGCTGGCGGGTGACAGCGGGGCACCACGAGCGGTGACACCGGCGGCGCTGGACACGGGGAGCACCAGGGAGGACCCCATGGGACACGGACAGGGCCTGGACGTGAGTGGGGGCATGAAGGGGGGCGAGGAGGGAGATTTGGGTGCGGGGGGGGTCCTGTCCTTACACCCCTCATCCGCTGTGTTATATGGGGAAACTGAGGCAGGGAGGGGATGCGGTACAGCAGCGCGGTGTCACCCACGGGGTGGGTGCTGCCTCTGGGGGGGGGACACACACGGCCGGGGACCCCCGTGTGAGCCCCCCCGGCCCTGCCCCGCAGTGCAGGGAGGTGAGGAAGCACAACAGCTCCGAGTGGTGCCGCTTCGTGCGGGGCAACCCCGACTGCCAGCTGGAGGGCGGCTTCCTCGACTACCTCGGCGGCGTCTTCTGCGTCTTCCCCCCGGGGCTGCTGCCGCTGGCCGTCACCCTCTACGTAAGGACAGGGACCTGGGGGGCCGTGGGCTGTGCCCCCCATGCCTTGAGGCTGAGCCCTGTCCCCCCCCCCACAGGCCCTGTGGCTCCTCTACCTCTTCGTCATCCTCGGCGTGACAGCCGAGAAGTTGTGAGTACCCCGAGGGGACGAGGGGACGCCCCCCGAGCTGTGGTGGCCTCGGGTGGTCCCATCAAACGCCCCCCTGAGACCACCACCACCGCCTCCTTTGTGCCCTCGCAGCTTCTGCCCCAACCTCTCGGCCATCTCCACCAACCTGAAGCTGTCCCACAATGTGGCAGTATCCTTGGGACGGGGACCTGGGGGGGGACACATACACACACATGGGGGGGGTCCGGGCCGTGATCCGGGGGCTGCTCCTTGACGGCTCCCCTCCATGGCGTCACCTTCCTGGCCTTCGGCAACGGGGCGCCCGACGTCTTCAGCGCCGTGGTGGCCTTCTCCGACCCACGGACAGCGGGGCTGGCTGTTGGGGCCGTCTTTGGTAAGGGTCCCCGTGATGGTGAGGGATGGTGGGGGGGGCCCGTGGGACACCCCCCAGCGCTCCCCTCACCCCGTTGTGTCGACAGGCGCCGGCATTTTTGTGACCACGGTGGTGGCCGGCGGCATCGCGCTGGTCAAGCCCTTCACGGCCGCCTCCAGGCCCTTCCTCAGGGACGCCATTTTCTACATGGTGGCCGTCTTCCTCACCTTCCTCGTCCTCTACCTGGGCCGCATCACACTGGGAGAGGCGCTGGGTGAGTGACGGCTGCTTGGGTGGCTTGAGCGTCCCCCAGGGGGGTCCATAACCCCTTCTCCTTGCCCCCCGCCAGGTTACCTGGGGCTCTACGTCTTCTACGTCTTCGCCGTGGTGCTCTGCACATGGATTCACCGCAGGCAGCGCGGGGATGGGCTGGCCCCCCCCGGACCCTGGGAGCCAGGTAAGGGCCGCCTTGTGGTGCCATCGGGACCCCCGTGTCCCCCCCTCACCACCCCCTTGCTCTTCCTCACCCCCCCCAGAGATGCCGACGGATGCTGAGGAGCGGGAGTCCTCGGGCACCAACAGTGGGGACTACGGTAGGTTGGGTTTTGGGGGCGGTTTGGGGCCATCTCTGCTAGGTCTTGGGGGGGTTCTGTGGTGTGGGGAGCCCCCCCCGGCACACTCAGTCCCCCAACCCCCGCAGGTGAGGAGTACCGGCCCCTGCTCCCCTACCACGAAACCTCCCTGCACATCCTCGCCAGCGCCCTCAGCCCCTTGGACCAGCGCAAGTGGAGGAGGAAGCCCTGGTACTGGCGGCTCTTCAAGGTCTTCAAGGTGAGGAGGACGGGGGGGACATGACGTGTGTCACCCCTGGGCTGGGACAGCGTGTTTGGGGACGGGTCACACCCGTGGGATGCCCCACAGGTCCCTGTGGAGCTGGTGCTGCTGCTCACCGTGCCCGTGGTGGACCCTGACAAGGACGACCTGAACTGGAAGAGACCCCTCAACTGCCTGCACATCGTCACCAGCCCCCTGCTCTGCGTCCTCACCCTCAAGTCGGGTGCCTGTAAGAGCCCACGGTGATCCCAGGCTCCCCCCCGTGTCCCCCGAGGAGGGGACACGACCGAGCTGGCCACAAAGCCCCAGGCCGGGTAGCTCCATGCTCCCTGTCCCCCATGGGGTCTCCCCCAGCAGGGTGGGGTAGAGGTGGCTTTAGGGACGAGGCTCAACCCCACACCACCCGCCTGGTGGGATCCTGCCCAGCCTGTGGGGCCGCATTGACATGTTCTCTCCCCACTGCGTGCAGATGGGTTGTACCAGATCCAGGGCATCTTCCCAGTCTGGGGACTGGTCATGCTGGTTGGCTCTGTCCTGGCCATCATCATCTTCCTCACCACGACTAACGAGGAGCCGCCCAAGTACCACTGCGTAAGGTGTCCCCAGCCCCGAACGCACACCAGGGGCCGGAGCAGCTCTGCTGGGAGCTGTGGGACCTGAGCACCTTCCCGGTCCCTGGTGTCCCCAGGAGGGACACAGCTGGCCAAAAGGGATGCACCCAGTAGCCAGCTTCCCCTCCTCCTGCCAGGTGTTTGCCTTCCTCGGCTTCTTGGCCAGCGCCATGTGGATCAACGCCGCGGCCACGGAGCTGGTGAACATCCTGCGGACCCTGGGCATCATCTTCCAGCTGAGCAACACGGTGCTGGGCCTGACGCTGCTGGCCTGGGGCAACAGCATTGGGGGTAAGGGCTCCACAGTGCCCCAGTTGTGTGGCTGGAGCTGCCGGCAGCGAACATGGCCCACTGAACCCCAGCAGGGTGCAGGTGTCCTCCAGCATCTCCCCCTTCTCCCACCAGACACCTTCTCCGACCTCACCATGGCACGGCAGGGCTACCCCCGCATGGCCTTCTCCGCCTGCTTCGGGGGCATCATCTTCAGTATCCTTCGGGCACGCGGTGCTGGGGGTTTGGGTGCTGGGGGGACAGATCGGGGCTGTGCTGGGGCCAGTCCCTGTTCCTGGGGGACCTGGAGGTGGGCAGGATCCATCCTGGGATGAGGGTCAGGGCTGGTCCCTTGGGGTCTGCTCGAGGGAAGGATGGGAAGAGGCCGTGCGTCCCTGGGGAGCCTGGGACCAAGCTGAAGCCTCTTGTGTTTGAGGCTTGGGTAGCCTCAGAGGGGCTGGGAGGAAGGGGGACGGTGCTGTCCCCATCCCCGGGGCTGGAGGGGAAATTGCGTTGCTCCTCCGTCCTGAACCAGCCCCAGACATCCTGGTGGGCGTGGGACTGGGCTGCCTGCTGCAGATGACGAGCAGCCAGCTGGTGGTGAAGGTAAGGCTGATGGGCACAGCACGGGGAGGGGACCGGCCCCGCCAGGACCCCGCTGCCACCCAGAATCTCTCCGGCAGCTGGAGCCCGACAGCCTCCTGGTCTGGATCCTGGCCGGAGCCCTGGGGCTGAGCCTGGTCTTCTCCTTCGTGGCGGTGCCGGCGCAGTGCTTCCAGCTGGGCAAGGCGTACGGCGTCTGCCTCATCCTCTACTACCTGGCCTTCCTCTGTGTGGCCCTGCTGACTGAGTTCAGGGTGATCCGCCTGGCCACCGCCTGACCGCCCGCCCTCCCTGCCCTCGGCGCCACGGCTCCAGCCTCCGCCTGCTCGTGCGTTTTGAGAAGGGAAAAGGAGGCGCTGGGCAGCAGCCAAGTCCTCGCCCCGCTCTGGTTAACCTCGGTTAACTCTGAATATGGACGAGGTGAAAGGCTCAGCCACCCCCGGGCACAAGGGAGCAGGGCAGCCGCAGGGGAGGTTGCTCCTGGGCACCCGCTTCCCGTCCCCGTCCCCCTCCTGGGGCTGCGTGGGGAAACTGCAAAGTAAAGGCTTGAGTGCAATTTTGGGGCTGGCTGTCGTTGCAGAGGGCAGCGAGCATTCGTAACATGGGGGGAAGAGCAAAAGAGGGGTTGAGGTGAGGCGAGGCAGCAGGGCAGAGTGCAAGCGAAGCTGGAAAGCAGCCCACAGGAGGCTGGTTTCTCCTCATTTTTTTCTTTTTTTTTTTTTTTAGCAATGTTTTTCAACCTGCCTTTAGGAATACTTCTGCTCCTGAGAGCACAGACAGAGCTGTAGCAAAGGACTTGGTGCAGAGGTTTCCGTGCACACTGTTAGCCTCTGGCAAAACTAGGTTTAGACACTGTAAGAAGAAAAAAAAAAAAACACAACAAATTAATTGCAATTAAAAACCACACAACCTCAACTCGTGGTGCTTGCTGCGAGGGCGCTGGGTGCAGGGCTGGGGGTGCAGCTTCCTCCAGGGCACCCGCGCTGCATTTCCCAACGCCGGTCACATGCAGCTGCTCGTGCTGCCGGGGGCCTGCTCGTGACGGAGCTGCAGGCACGGGGCTGCGGCCGCCGGCTCTTACGCAGCTCCACGGGCTCGGGGAGGCAGCGGTTCTGCGGCCCCAGCCGTTAGGGATCACCCCACTTCTGCTCTGCGGGGACACGGGCGGTTGTGCAAGCAGCACGAGTGGCAGCCTGGGTTTGGGGCAGTTTTGAGGCGCTCCGAGCCCGCTGCTCTTCCCTTCCAGGCTGTGCTCGTTTCTCCTTTTTTTCTGGCTGGATGAGTGCTTTCACAAATATTACGGCTCCCTGCGCCTGCGGCTCTCGCAGCAGCCACCCCCGGTTTCCGGCCCAAACAGGAGGCAGCAGCCACGCAGGGAGAGGAGCGAGGGCTTCAGGAGCCTGTGCAGCTCCTCCCGGCCTCGGCTGGTGCATTAAAAAGAAAGCAAAACCAGAGCATGAAAGCAGTACCGTGACAGAGAGGGGAAAAACGGGCAGGGGGAGAGCTGAGCTCTGAGAGCAATGTCCAGGAAGAAGAATTCAGGGCAGAGCTGCAGGGCAGGGATGTGAAATATGCTCATGTAAGCAGCTGCTGCTGGAGAGGGAGGGCGGGCACAGCTCCTCTTCAAACAGCGTGGAAATCCACAGCCGAGTCCCTCTCCTGAACCAAGGGGAAGGAGGAAAGAAAGGTGCTGCCTTTACAAAGCTGAGGATGCTCTTTATTAGTGTGCTTGAAAAATCTAGAGAACATTTTACAGACGTGTCCATAAAATCATCTTTATAAACAAAATGCCAGCGTACAAAAATCCTGCCGCGCTTCCTCCCTCGTTCCCTACCGAATGATTGTCTCCGTCGTTAGTCTGTGGGGAAGGGGGGGGGAAGAGGAGGATAAATAGAAGGGGATGCCCCGTACTCAAACTTCTTGTCCTTCCAGACAAAGTCCTGCGGAAGAAGTAAACTTCTGTGGCCCTCCTTAGTTTAAAAATAATAATACAGTGAAGGTGGGGGCGGATCAGCATCTCAGCACAAGACCAGAGAAGCAGCAGCCGAGCCCCAAATCCCAGGACATGAGACCCCATTACTGCAGGGCAGGCAGGGTGTAGCCTGAAGGTGCAGCTCCTTTCACACCCAGCAAGTGCCCCAAACCCAGAAAATGCCCCAAACCTATCACTGAGGGGTAACGTGGAATTTAAACAAAGCCCCAGGTGGTTTTGTGACCTTCCCACTGCTCGTTCATCCTGCCCCACACCCCGAGACATCTCCTCCAGCTCCAGTTCTAATCTGGATAAATCTCCCAGGCTGCGACTCCACGCAGAGCAACCACAACGCTGTGCTGCTCATTGGCTCGTGGTCACATTTACGGTCTGGAAAGCAGCCCTTTAAGGTCCTTCACGGTTCAGCTCAGAAGTGATTTCACAGCCAAGCACCCTGAAGTACCCAGAAAGAAAACGGAGCTGCCCCGAGGCACCCAGGGCATTTATCCAGGCAGGAGCAAGGAGCACAGAGCACTTTGCCTGCTTTTCCAAGTCTCGTCCTTCCCCAGCAAGCTCCCTAGCTGCCCTGGTGGAATCAGTCCTCTCCTTCTGTCCTGTGCTACAGGGTGAGGCTGTAAGGAAACACCAGGCACATGGCACACAGGGACTGGGCACACATCTCCCACCACCAGGTGCTTCAAAGCCTTCAGAAAGCCTCCCCAGCTCCGTCTACTCTTCACCTGAAGCTGAGAAGAGGTCAAAAAGCAAGAGTTAAGGGAACCTCCCAGCTTCTAACCCTCAGCACTTTCTGTGGTTAGGGGGTTAAAAAAAAAAAAAAAAAAAAAGGGGGGCTTAGAGGCAGGTTCTCACCACTTTACAGGTAATGAAACGCGAGGGATGAAGCTACCTGCTGCAATCCCAGCATAAACATTTCAGAGCTGGGAAGCGAGCCCTTTTCTTTCCCCTCCCTCAGCTACCAGGTCTCTGGCAGCTCACACTGAGAA
This sequence comes from Anas platyrhynchos, assembly GCF_047663525.1. NCBI lineage: Eukaryota > Metazoa > Chordata > Aves > Anseriformes > Anatidae > Anas > Anas platyrhynchos. The sequence goes on from NC_092602.1 coordinate 7,103,975, forward strand.
ACAGACAGGTGAGAAGAAACATCTTTCACATTCCTGCTCCCTTGGATTCTGGATGTGGAAGAAAAGCTCTTCAGAGAGCTTCCCAAGACCTGACCCCCCTCTCCTTAACCTGAGCTGGCTTTCCCTTATCCAGACACAATTCAGTGAGCTGCAGACCCTCGCTTCTGGCTCCAGCTGCCACAGGACTGCTCAGGGACAGCTAAATTCGACGTGCAGAGCTGGATCTGCTACTGGGAGTGCATCTAGCGGTGCTAAAAGGTAGAGGAGAGGCAGCCCGACCTCCAAAAGTGCTGAAATTTCATACCACCCTCCCTTGCTTTGCATAACAAGTGGGGGAGAAGAAAAAAAATAATCCACTCCCCTTCTTTTATTCCTAGGTTAACGGTACCCTTTAAGCGAAGCAGACCTTCAAAAAGGGCAAGTTGTTTTTCCCTCTTTTAAATAGTAAGCAGGTGGCTTAAGCGCATTTCCTCCTGTTAATGGATTACACGTCCCTCTCCCCCAGGTCTGTTAGTGGCAAGACAAACAGCAGGCTTGAGCCTGGGAAGCAGCTCGGAGGGAGAAGTCTCTGCTCTGTCTGAGATGCTCTGTGCCGAGCGCGGGCACCACGCTCACTCTGGTTGCAGTCTTACACAGAGTCCCCGTTTTTTTTTCAGGGGTTCACTGCTTAGGGGAAGAGCTTTGAACCCTAAAGCCAACCAGCACGTGGAACAGACCTATGTACACCATCCCGATATATACGCTGTGAAGTAATACTCTAGGTTATTGCATAGAAGGCAGCTCGCGTTAGCTAGGCCTAAATGACAGTCTGGGAGCGTTGCCGGAGGCTCAGGGGCTTCAGAGAGCTGGTGGAAGCAGACGCAGACTCCTGCAGCGGTGCCTGGGATTCCTCTTTCCTGGAGTGCTCCTCATACCACTCCTGCGAGACAAGATCAAGACAGAGATCAGTCTTTGCCCCAGAGCACCCCTGATCTGCAAGGACACAGCATTTCTCGGGCAGAGGGGCTCCTTCCAGCTTTTTGCCTAGCATTTTCTCCAGCAGAGGGGCCCAGCTGTGACAGATACACCAAAGGTCCAAGCAAGAAGCACCGGGCAAGGCTCAGCAGCAGCCGAGCTGAGCTGCCAGGCCTGACAAACCCCAGCAAGGAAGCATCGTGCTCAGGATGTCCCTCCTTAATGTCCTGGACTCTCATGTTGACACCACAGGGATGTCTGGGGCTTGGAGTTGCGCCCAGGGTGCTACAGGACGTTACATCCCCCTGTTAGAGGCCAAACAGGACAGGCAGGGAGCTTCAACGTAGATTTCCACCCAGCTGTGTGGCATGTAATGTGTTTATTTTTGTTAGTGGGACTGAAGACTCACCCACAACCTAGCTGCCCAAGGGATAGAAGGGCAGATTTGAGTGGTTACGAGATTAATTCTTCCAGTTCTAATCACTGTATTAGTCCATGACCCCAAGCCACAAGGCCTTGCTCACGCTACAGCGGCCAAATTCAAGGCACAAAGTTCCTAACCTCGAAGAACACCGGCAGGAATGCCTCAAACAATGCAGCGAATCAGCTGATTTAAGCGTTTCCCATCTTTGTTTGCCTGCTATTGAAAAACAGGCACTTGCAGAGCACTCGGTCTGACGGACACACCCAAGCTCAAACACAATCACATTCCAGGGGCTTAGCAACTGAGTGTAAGGCGGCCAAGTCCCAGGAACACCACGCATGTGCTCCTCACAGCTGCCTTAGTGACTGTGGGTTATCCTGGCCATGCTGGAACACCTACACACACACACACAGTTGCTGCCACTCTGCTGATGCACACCAGCACAGCCGAGTTCCTGAAGCCACCAGGGAGGCTCTCACACACTCTGTGGTTTTAAGAAAGCCTCCAAACACCAAATCTGATGACTCTAAAGCACAATTCATCTTCTGCTACCACTCTTTTCACGGAGGTGCCAGGGTCTCAGAGGGAGAAGGCCTCCTGTGTTTCAAAGGAGGATTTGTTCTTCCAGGCAGTGTGAAGTGTTCTGCTAACCACGAGCCTTGCTACTATGTCCAACTCAGCCCCACATACCTGTATCTCCTCCTCATACATCTTCATGCTCAAATCACTCTTGGTCCTGGATCTGCGTCCCAAAAACGTGGTTGACATTTGCTAAGGAGGAAGAAAAAACAAAGACAACGTTTGTCAGTCACCAGGCAGCTCACAGGAGCAGCCCCTGAGCTTCAGGCACCCCTTCTGCAGACACCTATTATCTGCTGGTGAGCCTGGGCTATTCTGGGCTCTTCCTGTTAGCAGAGGAAAAGAGCTGCAGAAGACCAGAGAGCTGAATTCTGAATTACTTTCTGCCCACAGGAGTCACCCGAACAGCACTGAGAAAAACAACCCCAGGTCTGGCACCATTCTGTACTCCACCGCAAGGCTGAGGGCAACATAACATCCCCCTATGGTTGATCTTCTTCAAAACTCTTTCTGATCAGTACTGCCATGGCCATCATTACCACCACTACTCTGAACTTTGCCCATGTAAACAAGAGCTCAACTTTTGACCACCAAGCCAACCAGAGCAAATCAAGGCCCGCAAAGGGACTGGAGCACTTGCATTTGGCAACGCAGATGCAGGAACACAATGGCTATTATTAAAACAATCGTTTAAGCTCCTCCCAGATGCGCAAGCCAACAGATCTCAGAGACAAGAGCAGACAGCCAGGTCAGCTCTTTTTTCCTGTTCTGAGATGAAAACGTAAGCAGTGCCGCAGAGAAAAGGACAGCTGCTCTCTGGAATCGATACAAACGTATTGCTGCATAATGCTTCAGGACTGCCTGGGCCTAAGTGTGTGATGGCACGGAGAGAGGGGCAGGAGAATCACAAGGCACTGGCTTCCCTGGAGAAAAGTAAATATGCTTTTTCCAGTCTGTTTCCCTCTAGAAGATAGCAAAAAGGTATGCGCAACCCTGGTGCACCTCCCTCCCCTGAAGCCAAGAACCTGCAGTGAGTTTCCTCTTACCCCATACTTGTCCATCTGCAAAACGATTTTCTGCAGCTGAGAAGTTTCGGGGGCGGCTGAACTCCGCTTGTACAGCTCAATTATCCCAACCACTTCCTCCTTGGAGATCTCCTTCTCCAGCACAATGCCGTTGTCTTCTGCACAGGCAAGAAAAAGAAGCAGGAAGAAAAGTTACCTGTACTGGAACACGTATGTCCTGGTCCCCCAGCAGGGCAGGGAAGAAGAAAACTGGTGTGTAGGGCCAGCATCTCTCAGCTTTTAAAACCTCAGGTTCCTCAGGGCCTTAAGGTCTTGTCCCTCTTTGCTCACCTGCAAGTTAACTAGCAGAACAAATAATCACACACTAATTGCTGCCTTTTGGCCTTCAGCTGCCCAGCGCAGCTCGAGATAAGTGCTAACAAACGCCTTTCACTGCACCATGCAGAATGGGAGCAGGAGGGATCGCAATGAGAAGTGTTCTGCAGCTAACAACGCCTGGCTCACACTGGCCTGTGCCACACATTTGGATCTCCTGGCACCTAAGGAAGACGAGGGGCGAATCAAAGCCACTCCTGTGGCTGGGGCCACCACCATGTCTTTCTACAGGGAAGATTCCCTGCATTAAATATATGAAAGTGCAGTAACTGTAGCTTCTTCCTGCAGAAAACTGTGAAGAATTACTAAAATTAGCCTGCATAAAGACTGAATAGAAAAGTCTGGGTGTAGATCACCTAAAGGAACAGCAGGAGAAGGACTGTAAGAGATTAATGTGTTTATGGCACCTAGATTAGCAGGTCACGAAGTTACAGGCAGCTTCAGCCGCCCAGCTCAGGAGACAAAGGACAGTGAGGAAACACGGTGACTCAGAGAGGTGTGATGGGATGGAGAGCCCAGTACAGTCAGCTCTTAAAGGGCACAAAAAGGCACATCCAAAACCAGCACATGGTCAGCAGTCTAAGTACAACTGGGAGATGTGGAAAGGACTGGATAGGCAGCTTCCTTTTTCTCTGTGTCATGGCAAGGAATGCTGTTAAATCACCTTTTTCTTGGTGCCCAAGAGCTGGATGAAACACTTGGAGGGAGACATCCTGATGTGGGTGTGTGAGTGCAAGGGAGTGAAATTGATTTTAAAAGGAGGAAGGAAAAAAATCACCTTTCTTTCCTGTATGGTCTGAAGATTTTGCTCTGCTATATTATGGCTGTAAGGTTTCCTACGTTTCTTCCACAAAATGTGCACTGATTTGCTGTCTCTTTGAAACAGCTCAAATAGCTGAAGTTCACCCAAACACACATACACAATATATATATGTGTATGTATGTATCAATACATGGCAGGGCAGGGTGGGGGAAATGAGGGCAGAGCTGGAAGCCAGACAGAGATATCACACAAAAGCATAAGAATGATTTTAGGAAGTCAGGCTAAAATAAATAAATAAATAAATGCAATCCAATCTCATTATCTCCTAAGAAGTCAGAGAGAGGAAACACGCTGTGGGTCAGCCAGTCCTTGGTTCTGACCTTCTGAGTCTTGGTTCTTCCGTGTGTAGTTCATGCGGAAGACAAAAGCCTCCAGGATAAATGCCACGATGATGGTCATCACCACCTGGGAGAGGACACAACAGGAGATAGAGATCAGGAGGCTGCTGCAGGGACGTTCTGCCCCCCCAGTTCAACAAGAAGCTGAGCTTTTGGGCTGTGCTTCAGCTCCTGCTGCTCCAGGCTCCTCTGTGGAAGAGAGGATGCACGTGTCCCACCTCACACATCTACCTGCACGTCGGCTGATGGCAGTGAACAACAAAGGGGACAGAACAAGACTCTGCTGCCCCAGCCCTTACCCTGAGGCCCAGATTTGTGCAGCACCAGTTTTGTCAATGCCCACAAATTCAAATTCCTGCAAGTGAGGAAGGCTCACATGTTTTTGGAAGACGTTATGCAGAGGAGCAAAGCTGTCCTCATTTAGGGACAAAAGCTCCCTCTGGAACAGAGGGAAAGCTGTATCCCTTCCCCATCCCCTCAATTTCACATACAAAGCATCTCCAGACACCTACCATGGTCACAATGTAGAAGATCATGAAGTAAAGGCGGCTCCAGTGAGTGGTTTGAGACGTTACCCCTTCCTAGAGGAGACAGGGGGAAGAGTCACTGGTGCATACAAGAAGAATGCTGGCTAAGCAACAAAAAGCAGCATCAATACTATCCACCTCATATTCATGCTAGCCCCAGGGACTGCCTGCACAATATTCAGTGCTCCAGCTGGTTCTTGCAGCTAACCTGCCCCTGAAGGCAAAAAGCTAGGGTCCTACATGCAAACACACAGAGCACTTAAGGCCCCTGGCTGAACAAACCACTGCTGCTAAGAGAACACAGCCTGGACAGCAGGGCGATAAGCTGGAGTACAGCCTGACTTCATTTGTCCAGATTGTGAAACCCAGCCTGAAGGCTGGTCAAGTTCGATGAGTAAACATGCCTGGTAGCATGTCACAGAGGTCAAATATCACCCCGTGATCAAGAGCAACAAACACCTAACAACAGCAAGTGACTAATCCTGCCCTCTCCACACGCCAGGGGAAGAAAGCAGTGATAGAATGAAAAGATCTACCTCATCTGGCAAGAGCCTGTGCTGCTTGGGCAGACAAGGGAGCTGAGGTTTACTTACCATGATGATGTACCAGTCATTGACAACCGTCAGCTCAAACAGGGTCACTGCAGACGAGGGAGAAAAAATAAAGACAACTGCTTTATCCAACCATGCTTGTTTTAGAATGAATCTTTAGACAAGGTATTTGACAGACAAAACAGAGGCAAGATGCCAACTTCCAATACAGGCAGCAAATCCAGATGCAGAATGCAGGCCCTCACCACTGCAATCACTTTGGCATCTTCCCACTTACAACAAAGGGGGTTAAACCCACAGAACCAGGAGCATGGCTTAATCTCTGTTTCTTAAGAATCAGAAACACACCTAACCCTTTCCATAACAGAGCATGGAGACCTCTGAAATCCCCAGGAGATGAGCACCTCTGCTCATGCATTAAGAAAAGTCATGAAGAGTAACCATATTCAAATCAATCTCCACCAGTGGATTTCAAGAAACGTATTAGCATTACTGCTGGCTCTTTAGAAGAACAGTAACCTAAAGACCTCCTTAAACATCTCTGGAAGCCCGGTCTGATTACCAGTCAAAACAGATTTGCTCGCTTCACACTGGCTTTTAAGAGATGGCTGCTTGCTTTGCAATAAAGCCAAGACACAATGACTCAGCTGACATTGTCCAAAAAGGAAGAGCAGGATATTGAGTGCCTGAGGTGCACTCGGACGTCTCTCTTACAGTGTCCCAGGCACTGCAGTCCTGCCACCCAGCTCAGCAGGGACACAGATGCACTAGGGAATAGGCTTTGCTATGGATAAAGCTGCCATTACCAAAGCTGTTCAGAATGTTGTCGAAGTTGTTGAGATAGTAATAGCCTTCTTCCACAACCGTCTTGTTGCCAATCGTGTGGTTCACCCAGCGGTAGGAATCTGCAACAGTGCTTGTGCTGGTTGGGGAAACCAGGGCAAAGAATGAGAAGAGAAAATGGAAAAAATCTCAGGATAATAAATACCAAAACACTTAGACGGTGTTGAATTGGGTGGCAGTTTCCAACTCTTGGCTAACACTTGCCCCTGTCTTTGAGAGCTAGCCTCTCTCCTTCACAGCTCAGCACAAGCCCAGGGTGTCTGGGTAATAATTCAAGAAACATTAGACCAGAGAAACTGAATGTCTTAGACTCCTTGGCTCACAGCCTGAAAGCCTGGTATTTCCAAGTGGTCTGCCATCATTTAAGATGCAAAGGGCACAGGACAGCTCAGTTTCCAAGACTAGGCAAATTTATCTTGTAGAAAGCGAGGCCTAAGTATGTTACATCTGGCACAGCAACTCTGGGGTCACGTAGATGAAAATCTCAATTTTGCTCTAGAGCAGATGTTTACAGGAAGTTCCCAGCTACAATACCAAGAAAAAATTCTACCAGCACAGCCACCTGAGGTGAACTACAGATCTCAAAAAGCAGCCAAATCGTCCGCAGAAATCTCTCCCTTTCCAAGTGCAGCATGAAAGCAATTTCATCCAATCTTACCTAGAGAAGTGAAGTATCTCCCTTAAATTTTCCCACTGTGTTGCTTTGGCTACAGAGCCCCATTCAGACCCATTCTCTAGCCCCTTCTTCAGCTGGAGATTTAACTGCCAGAGGCACTACTACTGGCTCTGCACCAAACCCACTGCAGGGGGGATGGATTTGCAGTACTCACTTGCAGCAGTTCGGGTAGACCACACCAGCAAAGAATTCCATGCCAACGATGGCGAAGCAGTAGTAGAAGATCAGCAGGGTTAAACCTAGGCTAGAGGCAAAAAAACACAAAGAGCAACTCTTCAGTAGCACAGTACTGAGGGAGGCAAAACAAAGTCACAGGCTAGCTGCTCTGGAAGGATTTCTAAAAGCACTGAAAACCCCAGACCACCCTCTCTGCCAGCACTGCCCTGCAGTTCTTTGTGCTTTCATTCATCAAGTCCTTGGACAAGGAGCTTGCCACTCACTGAAGAGAGAGAAGTTCTAAGAAACTAGAGAACAGCCTGGATTCTCTCCCAGTTTATGTTCTGCTAAGCAAACTTCTCTCCACAGTTTTTCTAACAAAAACCAAACCACAACAAACTGTTCTGCCCTCTCCACATCCTTCAATGCAGGGACAGCACCAAGAACAAGGCTCTCTAGCTAACACTCCACCACCGAGCTCCTCCCAATGCCCTACCATTTAACAATAATGCTCTAGAGTGGCTGTACTAAAGACAGTGAGACAGCTGGGGCTGGGCATATTTGTGCCAATGTTCCTCCCACACAGGTCTCCCCTCTCACCAAAAGCTGAGGGAGGAAAAATTAAACAACACCAACTCTTAGTCATTCTCCTAACATAAAAAAAAAAAAAAAAGGCATCCCAGAAGGGTTTCTTGCTGCTCCAAAAAATGGGAAGATTACCAGCACACTGCAACCTCAGCAGCACATCAAGCAACAATCAATCAACAGGTCTGAGGACAAAACCTTTGGAAGGTTTGGCAGGGCCGTGTCCTGATCCCAGCCCTAGACACTTAACCTTTGCCCCTCTCTCCCCCTGCTGCTGTCCAAAGAGATTAAGTCAGTACCTGGCCATCCTGGGGAACAACTCAAACATGGTGTCCAGGACATTCCTGTAGCGTTTCTTCAATTTAAAGAGCCTGAAAGGAGAAGCCAGAGAAGTTAACCTACGCACTGAAAGCTGTCGGGAATAGTTAAAAAGAGCATCACAGTTCTCTGCATCTCCCAGGTTAATGATCAGGGAAGGTTTCCTGACACTAAACCCACACAATCTGCACTGGTTCAAGTGGTCTCTGTTCATCTGACAACGTCCTGTTGCTTCATCTGGATGTTTATGGCACAGCCAAGTAAGTGCTTACAGGATTAAGGAATCTTAAGGAAAGGCCCACATCTACTTAAGCAGCATGAAGCATAAATAGCTTTTTTTTTTTTTTATATATAAAAAAAAGTTGTAAGAACCCAAACTAGACCTATGCACAGGGTAAGGATTCATCACTCTTTTCCCTAGACACAAGCTTTTCTGTGTTTACCTCACGACCCAGTAAAAATTGATGAAAGAAAACACACATTGTGCCTGCTAATTTCGGATTTGGCAAACCCCTCGGCCTTCACAGAGCAGCACAGTTGCCAAACACAGGTTTTCTGTTGCTCCCCTGCCAAAGCATTTCCACTCTCCCACCCCCCCGCCTTCGAGTGTCATGAAGTGTTCTTTAAATCCTCACTGAAGAGCTAAACTACATTAGCTCGCCTTTAATGAAACAATATTTTGCTTCTCAGATGCCTTCCACAGCTCTCAGATCCTTCTGTCAAGGCGAATGTACCTCTGTAACAGCCTCAAAACGAGAGGGTTAATCAGACCCATCTCACTGAGCTGCAGAGAGGTTACAGGCCCCAGCCTTGCTTAAAGGGTGAGGTACAACTGAGCAGGGTTGTGCTTCACCCTAGAAAACAGTACCCTTTGAAAACTGTAATTTCTGGTAATTCAAGAGAAATTATTAAGCTGGCTGAGACCGCCTCACCCCGACAGAAGAGCTTTTCTCTGAACAGCATCAGACAATTTAGAGGAGGTGTAAGAACCCCACGAAGGCAGACATAGGATAATCTGTCCCTGGTAAATCCCTTGATCTCTATTAGAGATCAGCTTAAGCTCCAAAGCACGGGGTTTCATATCCCATCCCAAGTTTTTATCTTGGGTTTTGATGGCGCTGGCTAATCTCCTTACCCTGCGCGATTCCTGGTCGTGCCATGGTCAGGTACCCACAGAGCAATCCTTGCCCCCTCCTGGTAAGGAGCTCAGTGCCCAGCTGGACCGATGGCAAACAAACCTGCCTGTTTTCTTCCCCAACCTGCTCTCTGTGCTCCCTGTCTCACCTCAGCAGCTGGAGAGGTCGCAGGACCACGATGAAGTAGAACGGCTCCATGTTAAATGCCAGCGCCATAAGCCCCAGGAACGCAAACAGGGTCACTGAGAAGTCAAAGCTGGAAAAGAAAAAAAAATAAATGACATAAATGATATATCACTAATATTTCAGCAGAGAAGAGGTACTCGGGGCCACTCCAGCCTGACAGGATGCCCAAGGCCAAGCCCAGAAGCCTCACCCTCAGGCCTCAGAACTCATCTCAGCAGCCAGCCTCTCTAACACACCAGTTTTCATCGCCTCTGAGTGTCAGCGCACACTTACAGATTCCAGCCTGAGGACAGGTACTCGACGGGCCCCAGCCCAGTGGTTTTCAGGAGCAGCTCCACGCCGTAGACTGTAAAAGGAGATGAGAGCCATGACCAGAAATTAGCAGCATCACAAGGAGGGCTTATGCAAAGGCTCGCCCTCTGCATAAGATACATGGTCCTTTCAGTACAGGACCTTATTCTTGGTCAGATGCCAAAAGCAACATTTTCCCTCCAAACCAACATGTTTTCCTGTACGTGGTGATTTCTCTTCAGGGCAGCTGACAAAGCAGTTACTTGGCTAACAAGCTGTAAATGTTCAGGCACAAGCTCCCATACAAGAGGCCAGAGAGCTGTGTAATAAATTCAGGCCTGCTTGGGTATTTCCTTTATCTCAGGGGAACAAATACGACCTCCACCCCTTAGCCTAGGCCTGACCTGCAGCGACAGATCCTTTCAAAGAGGAGCTATCTAACAGCCTCTCTGTCCTGGCAGCGCTCTGTGAGCATGCAGGTTAAAAAACCTAAACAAAGCCAACAATACCACAATGACAGGGAGGCACCCCTGGCTGCAGCAGCTCAGGGAGCTGTAGAGCAGTGCAGCGCTCACGTGGGTCTATGTGTATGCTGACAAACTCTGCCAGGCACAGGATCATTCTAGATGGAGTCTGTACACCTGTTTTTACTCCAAACTGCACGATCTTCTGGCAACTGCCTATTCCCTTCCCAACTCATTACGAAGTGAGATATTTCTGTTGGGTGGCACCTACTTACTTGTGAGGAAGACTATGTAGCTCCACGGGACGTTTCTGGAGAAGAAATTCCCTCCTGCAAGACACAAGAACAACTTCTGGCCTCCCCTTCATTCAGTCACCCAGCAGCGTAGTCAAGACAGCAAGCTGCAACATTTCCTACCTTGCAGCATGAAGGTTTCGACAAGAATCCAAATTCCATTCACAGCCACCACAGTATCTGGAAAACAAAGTGAAAATCGATGAGTGGCAGGGTCAACATTTCCAACTCAGCTATCAAGTTGAATTTGTAACTTGGAAGAGTCACAACCTTCCACTCAGGCTTTTCCCAGGCTGTCAAACAAATGCAGCACTGCTGTCTTCTAAAGTAAACAAAACTAAAACAATGACCAGGTTCACGCTCAATCATTTGTTCACCAAGAATTATTTTACACACAAGTAACAACATGGCAAAATACTTCAGCTTCGTCCTAGTTCTGGAACAAGATCTTGAGAAGCACTAGGTCCCCAACAGTGCAAAGCCCCTGTCAGCTTGGATCTGTAACTGCTCCCCAGTGTTCAGCTCTCAGGAGCTGAAGGTGCAGGATTTATCCTTTTCATTCAGATGTCCACATCTCTTCCCTTCTCCCTAGTTTAGCACCCTAATTTATAAAAATCAGTCTCCTCCAATGTTCAAATTACTCCAAATTACTGAGTAGGAAGAGACCGTGTAGAACATAACAAGGAGCACCACAAGTAAGCACTCCTCCTCCTTCTCGAGAGAGAAGAAGAGATTCTCCCAGGCAGAGCAGTTGCCAAGCAATCCCTCCAGCAGCAACAATGCTCGCACCTTCTCAAGTGCCAGCAGAACAAGAAGGCTGCCTGGCAAGGCAGTTCCTTATCCAGCATCCTTCAGCTGCAAGATAAAAACCTCAAGGCTTGTGAAACCTAACCGCCAACGTATCCCAACGCAGTGAGCCGATCCCTACGCAGCCAGCCCACAAGTAGGTTATAAAGCAGCCTCTGCAGGAGACTCAACACAGCAGCAGTTGGTGTGAGCATGTTTTCCCTCCCTCTCCACCCAAACTCCAGATTTTGCAGAGGAACCACAGCTCAGACCAAAGACCAGACCACACCGTGCTGAGTCCTTGGAGGGCTGAGCACAGACAGTGCCCCGGCACGAGATCAAGGGAGTGTGGCAGAGAGAGAGCAAGCTTGTTGCTGCTACTTACACATGGTGTACTGGAACACGCGGGAATTCACGAGGATGTTGATGCCTGCACAAAGGAAAGTACAGCAAAATGCATGTTAATGCAGTCCTCTGTGTCTCACGCACAGCTTCCTCTATCTTCTCCTTGAGACGTTTTTCACATCAGTGCTCAGCACAGAAGCTAAGCAGATCTGTAGAACAGAAACTTTTGCTTCTTGGGACCAAGGTGAATTTGGTTTAGATTTTTAGTGGCAGTGAACTCGCTATCCTTAACCATCTAGATGCCTCCCCCTGCCTCTATGCACTAGTTCTGTGATGCGGACAGAGGTAAAAACAGCTGACGAAGCACTGCCCACGTTTGAAACAACACGTGCTGCCAAGGAGAGCTGAGTGCATTAGCAGAGATCCACAGGGCTCCTACAGCAGCTGTGCGTGTGGATCAGGATGCTGCTAACTGCTTCCCACCAGCATACCCATGATTTCGGTGTTGGTGTTCTTATTTCTGAGTGCCTACGTTCAATCAGGTAACCTGGGACACGGGAGATGTTACATTTGCAAGGCAGACAGCACTGATGGCTGTTGCACATCTCCTTCCCCCTCCTTAGCAGCTGCACTTGATCTGTACAAGCACTGCAATTCCATGTTGGGACCAGGAAGCCCCGTGGCTTCTTGGCAAACAAATCCCACTGCACTGTCACAAACCCTGCTAGATTCAGGGCTCGTACATCACAGCTAGCCTCGGGGCTGAAAAAGGAGTACAGCCCTCCCTTGACCTCAGGGTCTGGTTCACCACAGAGCTTCTGCTAAGAGGTGTCTCACTCTGAGGAAGCTGGGGTTTGGGTCAGGGCACAGGGAGTCTGTAAAGAAATCTCCCTTGGAGGCTCTGAATACACAGAGTTGGTTAGTGGGCCTCCCCTCAAGCTGTTTACCTTGGACGTTTCAGCACAGGTACATAAGAAGTCCCTTCAGAGAGCCCTGTCTTTATAGAGAAAAGCTCTTCTTACTAGTTGAATGTGTGCTGTCATTAAACCCCAGCCAGTACCTTTAAAAATAAGGAAAGCTGTCCGGGGAAGGTCATCAAACCAGTGCTCGCGATTTCGTTTTGCCTGGAAGCAGAACAGCCACAATCAAAAGAAGTCAAAGCTATTTTCACCCCAAAAATACAGCAGTTGAGACCTACCTTATCCACATCACCTGCTTTTAGACTGCCTTTGTTTCTCATCCACTTTCTCTTTAATCACTGGCCTCCTTTGCTCCCCCCCCCGACACACTTCCCGTTTTCCACCCCATTAATACTCACCTTCCATTTTAAGCCAACAACTTCATAGAAATTGTAAAAATCCTTTAGACTGCAAAACAAAAAGAAACATCTGATCAGAGCCTTAAAGATGATTACATCCTTAAGTGTCCTTGCCAGGCACCATCAGCAGAAAGTCCCTGGCAATTATTAACTCCTTATTAGAGCTGCAGCCACTGCTGGTAAGTCAACACTGACCTCTTCTTGGTGTGGCCAGAGGTTGCTGACTGACAGTAACCAGAGCTGCATGCTTTTAGGTGTCTGAAAGCACGGATGCTGGAATTCTCAGGCTCTTGCCAGTGCCATTAGGTGCCTAAATTTAAGAACTCAGTCCTTCTCCTCGTGCCATTTTCAGTATGTCTCCATGGCACTTGACTTGAAGGAGAAGCATCAGCACCAGTTTCACGGGAAACATTCGCTCTGTGGCCAGAACAAATTAAAAGAAGGAGCAGGTCTCCTGCTCTAATTCCCTCTACTTCCATGCTGGCTCGAGTTAGCTGCACCCACCCACCAGAATGGTAATTCTCTGCCTCATAACGCAGAGGATGACAGTCCTGAAAGCACCAGCAGAACCAGATTTTAATTAACAAAACCCTAGGGGACACAGCCAGCTGCTGGAATAACAAAAACTTGTTAAGCTGCGAGGCTGCGCTGTGTGAAGAAATGCTCCTTGCAGGCTCTAATGCTGTTCCTCAATTTCCCACTCCTCTGTTCTGGCAGGGAAAGTGGGAAGCAGAGGATGCCTGGCGACTGCCAGCAGAGCACTGTATCCACAAGAGGGCATGCAGGAACGCCATCACCTCTGCAGAAAAACCCTCAATTCCCAGGGCACCCATCCCTCCAAGCTTCCTAATTCCCCAACTCAAATCTTTTCAGGCACAGAACTCCATTGCCACACTCCAGACCAGTTTCCTTCCATGAACTCAGCCATCCTCTCTGAGGGATAGCCTCAGAGTGTGAGGCAACATCCCTGCTCAGGGCGCAGCAGCGAGAGCATCCTACCTGAGTAAAGGAGTGTTACTTTGATTCAGTGCTTTGAACGTGAGATACCGCTCTCGGGTGCACATCCGAGGCTTGTAAAACCGCAACAGCCCTTCAAAATGCTTGAAGGAAATTCCAGACGGCCTCTAGAAAACAAGGAAATGTCATGAGCAGGGACATCAGACAGAAACACGTACACACTTACATGTTCAACTCTCACTCTGGATTTGTTTTAAGCAGGATTTTTACATTACCATAAGATGCCATTATAAATAAGCCTGAAAAGTACCCTAAACCATCACCCAAAAATACTGCATTTATCCCAGAACACAGATCAGAAAGCTCTCCTGGCAAATCAGACCCTCCCAACAAATGCAGAGCTGTTCTGTGCTGCCCCGCCCCGTGAAAACTGTCCAGCCAGACATCCCCAGCAGAGTTCAACTACTGTCTCTGAGAGAACAGCAGATATTCTAACTGGCCCTGTTACTGGCATGATTTTCGGAATATAAGCTCTTCCTCAGAAAGTGCTAATATAACAAATACGCCCTAAACATGAACTAATTTATTAGAGGAAAGTTGGTTATTCTTGGGCCTTATTTCTCTTCTTGCTCCATAAGTTAACCACAAAATCAATGCTGTCCCCCAGTGCTTTGTCCCTTAAAGCCCTGTAGGCGAATTCTGTCTCCACCATTTATTCACGCAGTATCTGGCAACTGAACCGTCTCTTCACACGCATAACCCGTCCCTCCTCTAAATATTGGTGCTCAAGAAGCAAGTCCTCGAGTGACCCACACTTGAGGGTGTAAATTAAGGAGAAATCAACAACCACATGCACTCCAGGACAAGCTTCCCTCATTTACCAAGGTACTTCCACAGTCTCACATTGGGGCAGAAATTCAGGCTACTTTTTCCTCCAGAAAGATTAAAAACTAGTTGGACAAATAAAAAAAAAAACAGTAGCCTTTGGTGGTTACGATCTGACCTCCCTCCCAGCACCCCCTGGGAGGTTCTGAGAGTCCCCGCAGGGCGCTGTACCTGTTTGGTGATGAGCAAGCGGTAGGCGTGCTGTATGGCCGTGCGCTTGTGCAGCAGCAAAGACTTAAACTTCCTCTTCTCAATGTCATTGAACGTGTCGAACACAACAGCAAGAAGCTGCGGAAAGAAGAGATGAGACACAAGTTTTGATCCGTATTCTGTACAGCTACCTGAGCCAAAGCTTCTGAAACAGGCAGGAATATCCAGTCCAGAGAGGCAAGGAGAGGCACTGCTGTGGGGGGAATCTTCTTACTGAAGCAGGATAGAGGTAGTGATGGCTCACCGAGCATAAGGACAAAAAAAAGATCAGGACGCACACTGCGCACACACTGATCCACTTCTTTGTTTGGAAGAGGCCCAGATATTTCTGGTCTCCTAACACTCACTAGTGGTTTTCAGAGGTAAGGCTGAATCCCACATATACTAACAGAAAATGGCATCAAAACGTTGCTAAAAATGCCCCAGTCTCTTTGGGAAGGGGGCTTTGAAGGCTGCTGTTTGGACTCATCCATCCATGGGAGCTTTGGCAAACATATCAGAACTATCCCTCCATCTAGCACAACAGTAGTGAAATCCCAGCCCATTACAAGCACCAAATCACTCACCTTGGGATGCAGAATCCCCCAAGTCCTTCAACAACCCATTTTTCACAGCCCACATCCTCCCCTGAGCTGGTTTCAGCTCTGCTCTGGATGCTGAACGAAGCAGAGCGAGCACAGCAGCCGCACTCTCACGCTGCAGATATCAGCACTCTTCAAGTCCTGCCATCCTTAGCAATTCCATTCCCTTTTGAACTGATTTACAAAGGATTTCAGGCAAGCCCAGATAATAAAATGCCATTTTACGATAAATAATTAAGACAGAAAAGGACAGTAAATTTTGTGCAACCAAGTATGTCACTCCAAGCATGATATTAATGTGAGAGAGGCTGAAAGATGATAATATCATTCTGTTTTCTATGATTTAGTTCACTTCCTTGTGGTCAAACGTTAGACTCCTATCTGCAGCAGAGCTGCCATTTCTAGAATTATTCTGCCAAGGGGTCTCAGGTTATTATAGAGCACCCTTGGGAACGGGGAAGACTTGAGCAATGAACTCCAAATCCAGGCAGAGGGAAGTTAAGCGCTTCAACGGGGCACTCACCAAGTTCATGATGAAGTACAGCTCAATGGAGAGGTACACTATGAAGAAGACACAGGACCACGGGTTCCGGGCATAAGATGGCATCATCACGTCAGGGAAACTGCATCCGAAAGACACAAATTTAAGTGCCTCAATACATCATGCTACACTTCCCACTACGTAGGCAAAAGCACAAGACTCAGATGTGTGCACCCAGATCCATGGACCTACTCATTTCTGCAAAACCCATGGCTTCTCATGGCACTAGCAATGAGCAGCAAGAACACTGAGGCATGATAAAAGGAAAAAAAGAAAAAAATATTTTCTGCACATCCCAAAAATCAAACGGGCCAAGGGGATTTGTAACATGGCTAGGGGTTGTGCTTGTACCAATGGCAGCCCTGGTGTAGAAGTACTACAGCATGACA